>NC_139583.1:28665566-28775544 GCF_946808225.1 Silurus aristotelis
GTACACATGAAGCAGCTACCGTCGCGATCCGATCCGATTCACCACCTATCGCGATTCAGTGCGATCCGATTTCGACTCAGCACAATATAATGCAATGGAAAAAATAAGATGCTCTGCAATTAAACATGATTCAGACAGTTCACTTTTATTTCTTCGGTTCAAACAGACAGCAAAATGCAAATATGTTAAAAACGATACATTACGATACAAATGCCAACTATGATGTAACTTGTTTCCAGTTTCCACTGTCTGTCTCATGAACTAATATCCACTCTCAGAGCTTCAGGACTTTAATCTGTTGTAAAACCTAATAGCCCGAGTATGCAGTCTGTTGGAATGAGTCTCCATAGTACACTAACATGCTGAGGCAGATTTTTATTTGATCTGTGAATAGAGGATGATGAGCCTCAGTGTTCTGATGAGTCGATGAATGTCGTTATATCATTACGTCATGAGAGCTTTGTTGAAAATATTCAAGGTATTACTTTATTTGAAGGGTCGTTTGCGCACGTGTGTGTGTGTGTGTGTGTGTGTGTGTGTGTGTGTGTGTGTGTGTGTGTGTGTGTGTGTGTGTGTGGGAGTGTTAAGGGACACCACAGTACCACAGTTACCATTTCGTTAGATGTAAAAACGCTGTATTAGGTCTCAACCTGTGGATGAAGTGTAAAGTCGGTCCTATTAGGCAAACTTCCAGACCATTTATACCTAAAGAAACCGTGTGTGTGTGTGTGTGTGTGTGTTTGTGTGTGTGTGTGTGTGTGTGTGTGTGCTAATGAAAGTGTGTCACATGGGAATCCGGTAACCATCTCTAAATGTCCAGCGTTTGTTTGTTCAGCTTCAGGATTGTTTATTTTCAGCTTGATTCGCAGGAAATGTGTCTGGCCTGATGTTTATGTGAGTCAGCAGCAATCGCTAAGTGTATTAAAAGACTCATGTGAAACTTGGTTTTACTGCTGAAGAAGGAAACTTAAAAAAAAAAAACGTTTTTAATTTAGCAAATGACCCATGAACTTTGTATCTTAAAATTGCTCCATCATTGGTTTGGTCTTTGCGCAACATTACAGGCAGTTGCTACATCCTGGAAGAAACCGAGTTTATACCCAGACATGCTTCGCTAGTAACAGAGTGGAATTAGGCTTCTGATAAAGGAGCGATAGTTTACAGCCGGTTCCTCTCTCAGCTCTGCATGGCTGAAGCTCTGAAAGACAATCTGACCTTCTACACACAACCTCACAGACCAGAGCAATCGATTCAAGGACATGTCTTTTCATCACTCCAGTCTGGCCATTTGGTGGTTTCGTTAATGCCGTTGCGTTGGAGATGAAGGTCAGACCTGCAAAATTACAATCAGAAGAAACATTTTAATATCAAGTAGGTGGATTTACTCAGACGTTTACTATGAGAAATAAAGGTGTTACAATGAGACATTAGAGGAAGTCCATCACTGAGGTTCGTATAGATCAGGGACCTTCAACTGGTGGACTGTAAATACCTATTTCATAAGATGGAATCAAGAATGATCTTGAAGCCAAACTGATGAATAAACACCAATCAGTCATGACATTATGACAGTATAAGATTACGAGTGGTGAAGTGAGTAACACTGATGATCTTCATCATGGCACCTGTTAGTGGGTGGATTTATTTATTAGTCACCAAGTGAACATTTTGCCCTCGAAGTTGATGTTAGAAGCAGGAAAAATGGGCGAGCGTAAGGATTTATAGCACACAAAATTGTGTAGTCTAGACGTCTGGGTCAGAGCATTTTCAAAACTGCAGCTCTTGTGGGATGTTCCTTGTCTTCAGTGGTCATCAAAAGTGCTCCAAGAAAGGAACAGTGGTGAACCGGTGACAGGGTCGTGGGCAGCCGAGGATCATTGATGCACGTGTGAAGCGAAGGCTGGTCCGTGTGGTTCCGATCCAACAGACGAGCTCCTGTAGCTCAAACCGCTGAAGAAGTTCATGCTGTTGATGCTCAATGAGTCACGACTGTTTCAGCAGTAAAAGAGGACCAACCTAATATCAGGCAGGTGGACATGTTGTTATGCAGATCGGTGTTCTTAGATTTATGTAAATGATTTACCAGAAGGAAGCTGAAGTTTCAGAGATTATAAATATAACACAGTGACACTATCTCTATCTCGATCAGCGTAACTATGCATAAATGGAAGTAGGTGTGGCCTTTTAGATTAAACTCTACCTAAACTTTCATACATACCCTACTTCATTATAGGTCTGAAAGTAAGTGGACACTTAACAGTGTATATTGTGTATTTCCCTAAATCTAAGAGGCCCAAACACTGATCCAGCACGACGATGCACCTGCGCATGAACCTGATCTCCATAAGGACATGCTGCGAGAAATTTGGAATTGAAGAACTCGAGCGTTCCACGCAGAACCCAGACCTTCTCAACCTCAACCCTTAAAGCTTTTAAGATGAACTTGAACTGGACCCTCCTCGACTTCTGAACATCAAGATTTCCCTAAAGCTCCTGTAGCTGAATGAAGTCAGATTCAGTTACGATCCGGAATCAAGGAGAAAGCCTTCCCAAAAGAGTGGATCTCAATATAACCACTGCATTTTACAGCCAAGCTTTTAAAATGTATCGTTCAACAAGTACATATAGGAGTCCTGGTCAGGTGGACATCACTTTGAGTTTTTTGCACAGTCAATGCATTGAATTAATCATGTTAATGAACATGTTCTTCGTTTGTCCTGTAGGCTTCTTATGTCCTGATGGGATTTATTTTCACCCAAATGCCCCATGAATTTCATTTACTCAAGCTTACAGGATATATTAGAGGGACAGCGCATGTAGGACGTTTTGGGGACAAAGTGAAAGAATCCCGGTTGAGATGGTTTGGACATGTGCAGAGGAGGGACATGGGGTATATCAGTAGGAGAATGCTGAGGATGGAGCCACCAGAAAGGAGGAAATGAGGAAGACCAAGGAGGAGGTTTATGTATGTGGTGAGGGAAGACATGCAGGTGGTGGTTTTAAAAGAGGCAGATGTAGAGGACTGGAAGGTATGGAGATGGATGATCTGCTGTGAAGACCCCTAATGGGAGAAGCCAAAAGAAGAGGAAGATTTTCCTATACATGACAATCACAGATATTGTATTTATCCTCTCTGGACTGACTAGCGAGCTCATGACACGCTCCGAATGATCTTTCCCAGCATTCAAAGACAAAACATCATTTTTTTTTTTTTACCTTAAAATGCTTTTAATGGAATTGAATACGTGATTAAAATAAAAACCACAATTCAAACTCACCATACAAAAAAAGGACAATAAAAATGCTGTGAGGCATGCTAAACAGCGAGAATACAACATTTTCACTGGTTTTCATTTCAAATCAAGACCAACACTTTTGTACACGGACACAGAATGGAAACGCAGGGTTTTGCATAGATCTAAAGGAACCAACAGAGTAAACAGAACCTAAAGACACTTGGAGAGGTTTTTGTTTTTTATTATAGATATATGAATTTTAAATAAACATCCAGAAATGAAAAAATATTCTAGCACTTTTTAGTGGCATATGGCTGTGTTTCATCTAAACGAGTCGCTTCATTCATGTGTATTGTAACAAAGTCTGCACATCATTGGCTGTCAGCAGGTCACGTGACGCGGCGCGTCAGCGAATCACGGAACTCGGCGCACAGCTAACGTTACACGATGATTCAAAGACAAGACATTTAATTTCGACTTGGAGCAGACAGGATGTTAGAAACGACACACGCCGTCGCAGAATGATGACGTAACATGCACTCAGTGTGTATTGTGAGTAAACAAACAAACAAAAATAAATCCTGAATCCGAATCTTACATTCGTCCGTTAGTCACATTTTTACTAACGACCAACTTTTAATATTAAATCAGATTCTTGATCTACACGTCATAGAACCACGTTAAAAATAATACAAAATACACAAACATCAACCACAGTGGAAAAATATACATTACCAGTCAAACGTTTTCATTTAATATCATCTGAATTTGCATCATATTTTTTTTTTCACGTTTTGGTTACAAATAAAAATAATAAATAATCTATTAAATTAAGGATAGAAATGTGGAATCATTTATAAATAAACAATGTTTTTGCAGTCTATTATCACAATGCCTGTTATCACAATGGCACAAATCAGGTAGCCAGGATCCATATTGGATCCTGTAACTTTAGATTTTTATTTATTTATTTTTATATTAGACTCAAACGTGCGTTTCGGCGTGACGATGACAAAACGAGCTCTATTAGGATTTGGTTTATATGAGTTGGAGTGAAAGATGTTGAGTGGCCTGCTACAGAGCTCCGACCAGTAGATTTTGTGGAGATTCATTCAGCCACAAGAGTTCTAAGTAAAGTCAGGTGCTAATTTAGGTTCAATAGGGTTGGAGCTCTATAGCAGGAGATCTTCCAGTCGAACCTATGGAAAGCAGATCTTCTTGGAGATGGCTTTGTGCACAGGGGCATCGTCATGCTGGAACAAGGAAAATTTGTGTTTCTCCAATTTTATGGTAACAGTTTGGAGAAAAATCATATATATCTGGAAAAGACGGGGGTACCAATACTTTTGTCTATAAAGTATATATATTTTATTAGACCACAAAAAATATATTCATCTGTGAAATATCTGATCTTATGACTGGTAGTGTATTTTTCAGGAAATATATATATATATATATATATATATAATTTTAAATCTCGATAAACTCTGAGTTAACATTGCACATAACTTATCTATTAAATAGTGTACATTACACAGTGATACACTATTTATATACCTACTGGATAAAGTCCATTTTATAGCCTTTTTTTTTCATCAAAATAATTTATCGCGTAGCAGGAAGACACACTTTGTGGAATGAGAAATGTAAAGTAGCTAAATTTCATAAATAACAAAAAAAAAACAAAAAAAAAAACATAGAAGCAGGAATCTAATCTGTGACAAATACACACATCTCCGAACAAAACCAACATAACAACCCAAAAATCAGACACCGAATCCCCTACGGCACATCGCGACCTTGACGTTGCAAAAGGTCAAACTTCACATTTCCAGCGCGCCGTGAGGTCCTGGAACCTCGCCTAGACCTTTCATTCGATCCTTGCTAGCATAATTAGCGTCGCTAAATCGAACTGGTTACAGATCCAATTTTAGATATTTAAGGGTTAATTGCACTTCCGCGTGTGTGTGTGTGTGTGTGTGTGTGTGTGTATTGCTATTAACATGACGTTCAGGGTTTGTTTATTTTGGAAAATAAATCCCAATTAATAGATATACCAGTGTATAAATATACAACATATTCGTGTTTTTTAAAATAAATCCAAAGTGCTGATGATCCCGCAGGAACCTGAACTGGATTTATTTGAGTAGCTACATGACGCCTCGATACGTCCAACAGTAATTTATTACTATCACGCCACCATTTCAGTGTCCTGTGCAAATCATTTCGTGATTTTTTCAGGCAAAAATATAGACATTATAGAGACATCACTAACGTTTCAGAGTGCCAGGTTTAAAGCGGACGTTTGTGTACTCTCAAAGTGCATCATGGGTAACGCACGCACTGTGCATAAACACGCCATCGATTCAGTGTATTATGGGGACGTTCTTCAAGTGAGCAAAGTTCTACATAAGGACATGAATTAGATTTTCATCTTAGAGAAACGTTTATGAAGAATTTATATTGCACCTAAAAAATTATAGTAATGATGTTGGTGCCTTTAAAAAAACAAACAAACAAACAAACAAACAAACAAACAAACAAACAAAAAGATTTTAGAAGCCTTCAACTGACTTTCTGGGGAAAATATTAAAGATTAAAAAAACCTGTTGTTTCAAAATGAAGAGAATTCGGATGTGAATGATACGTTCTGAATGTTGCTTCCTATTGAAGGTCAATCTAAACATCGGATCAGAATTTTTCAGCTGCTGAAATTCCAGAATTTTCCTTATGTTGGCCTTTGATTAGTTTAAACATGCTGTGCTTCCAGAAACACAATAGATTTTGTACTTATAATAATTGAATTGTTTGTTTTATCTCATGCATTAAGTTCTAATGGTATAATTGCACTCGTTTGAACAGAATTCACATCCTTTTGGGACAAAATCATTTCATAAGCATGATGGTGGTTGTATTTTATACAACGAGCCCAATAGAAATGTTTCGGAAGATAAATAAACGTCTTATTGAGCTGATAATTGTGATCCCTCGAACCTACTCCCTCGTTTCATTCAGGATCCATGATCAGTATCAGTGTGCTTTAACTCTGCGGAGAATTTCCATGCATTATTGAATAACGGAAAAAAGAAAAACATCCTGCAACTGGAGTCTACTTTCACAATCAGGTGCTTAAAAGTATGTGCAAAAATCTTTCAGGAAAACATGTACCAGGTTTTGAAATTTGCTTCTGAGAGCTGAAAGCTTCTTCATTTAGTCTGACCTTCACACAGCAGACAAACGATAGTCCTCGTCAAGCTTCAGCGACCGAGGAATCGACAGTCAGATCCGATCTGATCTCGCGGGATAGATTTCTGCTTCGTGAAAAATACGAAGTGAAACATAAAAAAAACAATAATTAATGATGTGAACGAAGAACACGAGGTTCAAGCCGAAACCTGCACAAATGCTACATTTTCTACAACATTGACGACTCGACGCAATACGGCGATATTTACAAAGATGAAACCGCAACACTCGGGCAAGCAAACACACCCAGGACAGGAATGATATATATATTTATATATCTATATATTAACTCGATAAATACATCTAGTTTTGGTTCTACTGCATAAAAATAAAATCTGCTTCTTCTTTTATTTTTCTTTACATTGAACCTGAAAGAATAGGCACTCCAGCTGTTCTGAGAGGTCGAGAATTTCTCACAGTATAAATGTGTTTGGTAGGAAATAGACGTGTGACGTGAAAACAGAGAAACTTCAGGGCGAGAACGTGGGTCAAACGATCCTGTCACGTGAAGGAAGCATCTCTAGACAAGGCGAACGATTGGTCGGGAAAATCCGTACATCAAGACGATGTATTTATCAAAAAAGTGTAAAAATGTTGTTGAAAAAATGTTTTAAAAAAAACTAACAATGACACAAATGTGGTTTGCTGTCAGCCCTATTTGGACAGGATTCAGTTTTAAAAATTGTTTGAGGAAACCAATAACTTATAATAAACTTATTATAATTATTTCAGTCATCGTCTGTTTTTATTTTTATGTCCTTCAAAATGACCTGCTGTTTATTTTACCCAATCGTCTTCATCCGATCAATTTGTCCACCTAAACGTGACTTTTTTCACTGCTGCAACTCGCCTACATTTATTCACCTCGCGAGCGCACGTATCAACTTCCCAAATCATGAAAACATTAATGCTTCGAGTCTCCACCCGGTCTCCATTCTGCCTGCATCGTCAGTCCATTAGTCGGAAGAGAAAACAAAATCAATCAAACGAGCGTGATCCTGAAGGCTGATTGAAGAGCCAGTTAGTATATTACGCACTGATAGAAACCACTTTATATTCACACGTACCACAATATCGTGCAGTATTTAGATTCCTATAAACGCATGAACGAGCATCGCTGACAATACTACAAACATCTGAAATGAGATTCGGTAAATAAACTTCTCCTCTGCTCTCGTTCCGGATTTCATTCAGAAATCTTACATGGGGGAAAAAAATCTTTGATAAAACTAATCCCGTCCAAATAGGGCTTGTGATGCAACAGGTCCCGTTTCTCGTCAAATATTTGTCATTTGAACGTTTTCTTCTCAAAATCACTATACAAGTTATAAGCAAATCTCCTCCGTAGAGCTCAATAAGATCGTTAGGAACTGTGTCTACAGGAGTTTCTAAGCAGTGCATTTTTTAGAAAAGTGATTCGACCTGACGAACGAAAGCTAGCTGTGTGTTCAACGCTCTGATCCAGCCAATCACAATCCAGCATTGACACCATGTGACCAAGGGATAAAATTTTACTGTAACCGCGTTCTGATGTTTTACTTTAAACGCCATCATCAGCAGACCTGGCTAACTAAACGATATCCAGCATTATAACCACCGACGTGAAAACCGAAAGCACGTCAGTTCACCTTTCACACGATAGTACAGTCGTTGTCAGCTAGCTAGCCGACCTGCTGTAGACCAAACGTGTGGCTTTTTTTTAAAGCTCTATTTTCATTCGAGGAGCAAAAATAAACAGAACATCAGGTCATATTGCATCATCTCAAATGTCACTAATTCTATATTAATTCTCCGCTTCCTACAGAAACGCTTTAACATCATCCCGCTAACAAGCATGCGGTGATACGAGGCATCAGCACGGCTGTAAGTTCATCAGCTGTATGTTCGTGTTCTTGCTTGTTCTATATTGCAAATTTATACAGTGTCTGTGAGAAGTGTTGAAACACCCAGTTTTTTGTTTTTTTAAGACACGTGCAGGTTCCTTTTGTTTTCTATGCAACAAACACAGTAGGAAAAAAAATGTCAAAAACACAAGAATTGGAAAGTAAATGAGTGGAAGAAAGTTCTGGAAAACTTTCAGTAAAGAGAAGATATGACCAGATTCTCCCTCACCCCCACAATTACACATGGAGGTGGAAGTTTAAAGGTTTGGGCTTGTTTTGGAGCAGGGAAGGTTCCGGAATGTGAAAGGAATCCTGAACCAACATGGCTCCCATTCTACACTTCATCACCATGCAGTTCCGTCTGGACTTCACAGTACAACCAGACGATGAGCCGAAACGCACGTCTGAGTTCTGTACGTGTTATTTAGAGCCAAAGTCGTCTGGAATGTTATCTATCATGGAACCACCTGATTAGTCACCCCACCGAAATCCTATTGAACTGCTCCGGGATGAACTTCATCATAAGAAAGAACTAGTGAAGAACATCGTTGGCAAGTTTTTGGATGCCCAGAGTGTGTAAAGCTGTTGTTCATGTTAAAAGAATAATTTTTAAACAATATAAAGTGGAACATCTGAACATTTATAGATTTGTTTGGTCAAAATCTTCATACCATTACATGATTGAGATTGTTGCATAGAAACTAAAGGAACGTGCATGTATCTCTAAAACCCCCCACAAAACTGTAGATATCTCCAAACTTTTTCCAAGCTCTGTACAAATGTTAAAACGTTTAAAAGGTTATTCGAGGTCAGTGATTGGACCGGACCATTAAGTGTGTAATGATTTCAGCATGGTTTTCTCATTTTGGTGCTATTTGGCTGAACTTCTGCCTGCTTCTAAACTCCTGCTTCTTATTCAGCTACAACAACAACAAAAAAAGTGTGTTTACAATAAAAAAGGAAAAATCTATGCAAATTCGATTTTCCACTCAGACCATCCCTTACCTCGCCTTGTGATGAGATGGAAACTTCCGGGCAGGTTGTTGGAGATCAACTTTTTGAAAGTCGCGTAATCAGTCCCGGAGTTTGGTCGATTGACGTTCTTGTGAATCTCGAAGACGTCCAGGGCTCTTTATTACTAACAAAGATGTTTCTTCTCAGCCCTTTCTAACCGGCGTACGAGTATAACTCAGCTATAATACAAGTATTGATCGCAATTCTGCGTTGGACGATGGAAGAGAACGACTGTACACGCGGCGGACGCGGATAAAACGTGTCACGAGGCCTGGAAGCCACATCACCTTTCACAACAACGGCGCTTTTTCATCTAAAACAGGACGATATTCGGCGCTCCGTCAAACAGAATAGCAGTCTATTGGATACATAAAAGACCTTGGCTGAGTTGAGATTTGATATACAATGTTGTGTGCAAAAGTTTGCATACCCCTGCTTATGAATAATAAAAACGATAAGGCATCTAACGCATGTCAAGTGGTTACGGTTTTCTTCCCTTTACAGTACACTTATACGTCAATACGTATAGCTTAGGACATTTATTATATACACACTTGGCCGATTTGCTTTAAAGACCTTGTCACGTGTTTTTTTTTTTTTGCTAACCCTTTATATATTCGAGATGTAAAAGCATATTAGACACTTTAAACGAAGCTCATTTAAAGGGCTTAAATTAATTAGAGCACGCTAATGGGAATGAAGAGCTCGCTACTAAAGATAACCGTACATGATTTTACACCACTGAGACCAAAGACAGCTGCCAGCATCGAACATGAGCACTGCTGCTGTGACTGATGCTCATCTAAAACCACCAGAACGAGGAGGATGCCATTGGATGGCACGCAACCTCGTGGGACAATCGAATAATATTTTGGTATAAAAAACAAATCCGAGAGCAAAACATCAACAAAAAAATTTTCCGGATCGTTCAATCAAAATCTTCAGAAAACCTACATGCTTTAGAGGTTTGATTATATAATCTAGCAGGTAGGTTTTATGAAGATGTTTTTCGCATCATAACAGAGGTAGGATTCTTAAAGGATGCAGGATGCACAGCCGGCTTTAGTCTCGGTATAATAAAAATAAATCTTTATGCGAACATGTTATTTCTAGAAGCGTAAAGGGGGTGCAAACTTTTGCACTCTGTCTATCTAGTGACCAAGGATTTTATCAGATCAGAGGAGAGCTTTTGGAAAAAAATAAAAGCATCATTAATTTGAATACATGAGGAGCCATGAGTGTACTGTAGATGCACTATAGATACAATGCAGGCCTTATAATCAGGTGCACACACACACACACACACACACACACACACACACACACACACACACACTAGATGAAGTGGATCCAGCCGTTATCCCATTCGCGCGGAGGAGAGATTTTGAATCGGTGGCGTCGCACTTTGTAGTTCTTGCCGTCGTTGTTGTCCCAGAAGTCGTCGCCCCCGACGCGGTACCGCACGGCGAACTGGAGGCTGCCGCTGCCCTCGACGAAGGCTGGCGTGACGATCTTGAAGTGGAACTTGTCGGTGAGACCGTCGCTCGACTGCGGCACGTATGACGCTGGCACGTCTATGAAGGTCAGCCAGTTGTTGAGCGAGTAGCGCAGGGTGACGCGCTTCTCGAACGCGAGGTTCACGACGCGCACGAAGCCCGAGATGCTGAACTCGTCCGTCTCCACGGACTCCAGCAGCACCCTGGAGACTCGGAGGCGCTCCTGGAAGTTGGGCTGAGCACCCGGACAGGTGAATAGAGTCTCCACGAAGGTGGACTGCGTATACCCGTTGGAGTGATCGAAGTTGTTCAGGTGGAGAGCTCGTGCCTTTTTGAACTTGAACCGGTCAGGTGTTTCGGGAACGTCAGTGTCGTCGAAGTGGCGTATGGAGATGAGCTCCAGACCGAGCGAGTCAGCGAAGCGCACTTTCTTCTGGCTGGATGGGCTGCAGATTCGCGCTACCTCCAGCTTGGCCCTCTCCGCGGAGCTCGGGAGGGATTTGCAGCGGCGGCGTTGGCCGGGACTCGTTGGAGGCTTCGGGAGGGATTCACGGCCGCGCGGTTTCTCGTCCACGACGCGCATCCCGTGCGGCTCGCAGTCACTGGTCACGGCCTCGGATTCCTCCTCTTCCTCCTCTTCTTCACCCTCGGTCTTCTCCCCGTCGTCCATCTTCTGGTTGGCGGTCAGGCTCCCAAATAAGCCGGCGATGCAGCTGTAATTTCTCGGCAGGCAGTTTTTCGGAGGCAACATGACCGCGACTTCTCCAGTCGCTTCGGTTTCCATAAACAGATAAAAACCCAAAGAAATAAAATTGGAGTGCCGACGTGTAAACAAAAACGTGTCCGGTCAGCAATGATAAGAACCGGCTCAGATATCACAAGCGTCCGTGCCTCCGTGCGCGCGCGCCGGTGTGTGTGTGTGCGCGCGTCTGCGTCTGCGCGTCTGCGGCTTTCTGCGCGTCTGTTTGCCTTCACATCTCCTCGCCACTGCGGATCTTCTGACACTTCGATTCGTTCTTCTTGTTGCAGAAATGTCGCCCGAAACAAAGAAACAAACCTGGCGCTCGCACCGGTCTACGGAAGCTGTGCGCAGGCTGCACCGACGCGCTGATCTGCGCTGAGCATTGCGGAAGCGATGGTTCCTCTCCTTACACACACGCACACGCACACGCACACCTCCTCGGGGGAGAGCGCGCGCACGAGAGAGAGAGAAAACAACGTGCACACAGTCACGTTGCCAAATAGACAGATTCAGAACCAGAATCAGAACCAGAACCTTGAAAGGAAATATAGAAAGACCCATCACTGTGTGCGCAAATATGTTAATTAATGTTTTTTCGGTTTTGTTTAATTTATCTAGACGTCACTTCTGGTAATAATATGTGTGTGTGTGTGTGTGTGTGTGTGTGTGTGTGTGTGTGTGTTACAACCCAGGCTATATTATATATTGTATCTAATCAAATGACTCCAAACATATTATTTTCAATGAAATAACACACTTCTTTCTCCTCCTGAGGATCCCCGATCATCTACAAGAAATAAAAAATAAATAGAAAATTGACTTCGCACTTGCGACCTTGAGGCCACGCCCCCTAAACCTCAATGCCCCACCTCCTTTTTTGTTGCGTCACTGTGCCGTGCGCACCGCTTCCCCTTTGATCTCCATAGCAACGGCACGTAACGCTGAGGACGCGCAAATAAATGTCTCGCCGCTCCTCAGACCGACACCTCAAACTTCATGATGAAACTCCAGAGACAGGTTTAGCCTCAGACACACATCAGGTTAGTCTCCATTTCTCCGGTTTCTCTTTCGCTTACATTTCAGCCGACGGGTTTGTTATGACGTCAATGGAAACGATTGACGCGGTTTCCCCCATTCACATAGGAATACCAGAAATACTCTTTGGACATGGATGATGAGCAAACCGCTAAGAGGTTGGAGAAGCCAGACTGCAGTGCTCTGACGGGCAAGCTTTCCAAAAGATGTGTGGAGGTGCTAGTGGATATGAGTGAGGAGATCTCTGAGAAGGAGCAGCAACCTAAGGAGATTTTTGACCAGACAGGCTGGGATGAAGCTGTAAGTGTGTATAAGTATAATGTCTGCATCTGCACCAGTACATCTACACCAATGCATCTGCACCAGTACATCTACACCAATGCATCTGCACCAGTACATCTACACCAATGCATCTGCACCAGTACATCTACACCAATGCATCTGCACCAGTACATCTACACCAATGCACCTGCACCAGTACATCTACACCAATGCACCTGCACCAGTACATCTACACCAGTACATCTTCACCAGTGCATCTGCACCAGTACATCTACACCAATGCACCTGCACCAGTACATCTACACCAGTACATCTTCACGAGTGCACCTGCACCAGTACATCTACACCAATGCACCTGCATTTGAAAAAAATTTTATTTTCCGTTTCTTGTCTAATGCTTCTAGATGCTCCAATACCGAATGAAAATTGAGATTTTTAAAATATATTATTTTATGCAAATTTTTCACATAAATGGTGCCAATCACTCTGAAGCTGGCTGTATTTATGAGTCATGAATCTTAATGAGATATTTTGTGTCTGTGATGAAAAATGATGACGCCGGAGTACACGCCGATCAGCATAACATTATGACCACCTCCCTAATATCGTGTTGGTCTCCTTCTGCTGCTAAAACAATCATCAACATCATCAACATCATGAACTTCTTCAGCGGTTTGAGCTACAGGAGCTCGTCTGTTGAATCGGAACCACACGGATTAGCCTTCGCTTCTTACGTGCATCAATGTGCCTCGGACGCCCGCGACCCTGTCGCCGGTTCACCACTGTTCCTTCCTTCCAGCACTTTTGATAGATTCTGACCACTGCAGACCAGGAACATTCCACAAGAGCTGCAGTTTGAGAGACGATCTGACCCAGACGTCTAGACGTCACAATTTGTCGGTCAAATCCTTACGCTCGCCCATTTTTCCTGCTTCTGACATCAACTTTGAGAACAAACAGGTGGCGTGATGATATAATCAGTGTTATTCATGTCACTGCTCATAAAGTTATAATGTCATAATGTTATGCCTGATCGGTGTATCTTAATGTATTCCAGGTTATAAGTGCTTATTAAGTTTCATAACGATGGTATTATTGCCTGACATATTTTGGATGTGGCTGTAAAATCATGAGCATCACTCATGTTCTCTGTTGACAGATCCGAAGTTGGAGAGAGTGTTCCCCCTTGTCTGGCCTCTTTGCCCCATTACAAAGGAGCAAAAAGGTCAAACCAGAGGACCCGGCTCCTCATTGTATTCTTTGCACCGATCTAAAGGACCCAAAGCTCCCAGAAAACGTTCCCAGTCATGCTGCTTCGCACGCTTCCTCCGAGAAATCCGAGGAGCCTTCGACAAGCAACTGTTCCTCGTCTCCGGAAGACCTAAACAGAACCCCAAGCGCCACTACTATTTCCTCATCCACAGAAGAAGAAGAACCACCAGATTTCAGTCTCGAGAACGTGAGCTCGCAGAAAGAACGTGTTTTAGGAAACAAGCTGCTGTACGGATCTGGGCAGGTTTCACCTGACAAAGTTCTCCCTTCCCAAATGCAATCGGATTCTCTTCTCCAGAAAGGTAGAAATGATGGAAAAATGGCGCTGCCCGGTCGGGTTATGGTGCTGCCACCGGTGAAAATGTCAGCGCAATCCAACTCTACTCTGAGCAACTCGAATCCTTTGAAGAGGACAGAAGACGGCTCAACAAGACCGATTATTATTAGGGAGAGAGTTAATGGGAATCAAGAACAAATGGTGGTTATTTCTCATCCCAACTCAGCTGTAGGCACCATTACTTCTAAGCAAGGACCAACACATCACCAGCATCACCTATTAACAACTTTAAACATTTCCAGAGGGTATCAGATTCCCATCAGGACCTTGGCAGAGACTCAGCCAGTTTCCACCTCTGTCCTGGAGCGAAATTTCAGAGCGGAGGAACTGATCAGGTGTGCTTTGAGGCACAAGTCTGGACACAGATCACGGTTAGGAATCAAGGATAAAACTCTGAAAAGAGAAGAACCTGAGCTTCCCAAGCTGCTGGGCACCAGGGTCCAGATCGCAGTCTCTAATCACCGATTACTGTAGCTTCTCTCTTTCTCTCTCTCTCTCTCTCTCTCTCTCTCTCTCTCTCTCGTTCTCTCTCTCTCTCTTTCTCTCTCTCTCTCTCTCTCTCTCATCTGGTGGACATTAAAAGACGTTTGCATGCTGAAATGATGACGTACTGTATCTTCTCGTTCTGAACATCTTTACACGTTTGCTGTTACCTTGATGTGTTTGATTCCTTTTATACCTCTGCAATTTGGCAACAATTTTTTTTTAAATGTATTTAAAAAAGAACACAACTGTTTGTTTTATTTATTTATTTATTTATTTATTTTTGTTTATGAGCGCTTTCAAGTTTTCGTTCTGATCACGTACGTCCTGTATTGCATCGCCAAAAGTATTCGGACACCCGACTTTTTCACCCATACGTGTTTTGTTTTCCCCCCAAACTGTTATCAATATAGATGAAGGCACGCGATGGTATAGGACGTCTTCTTAAACTAGGAAACCAAACCTGTTCCCGCATGACAAGTGCACAAAGATATCTCCATGAAGATCTGCTTTTTGGAGACTGGAGTAGATGATGTCCTGCTATAAAGGGATAAATTGGAACACCTCACCGAGATCAGTACCTGACTTTACTAACATCCTTGTAGCTGAATAAATCTTCCACAAGCACAACCCAAAAACATCTTCCCAGAAGAGTGGAGCGTATTATAAGAGCAAATGTGGACTAAACGTTAAATGTTAAAAAAAGGAGCACGTACCAATCCTATGTTCAGGTGTCCACAAACTTTTGTCCAAATATACACTTTATTAAAATGTAAAGGAAAAAAAACAGTATAAAAATATAAACGTTTTTAATATAATAATGAGTTCCTATAGGTAATAACTGCACAGTTGATGTAGGTGCTGTAATATTTTATATACTGTACATTATTCTGTAGTAAAAAAAAAAGCATAAATGGAGGTTTTTCACTTTAGAAATGGAAAGAAGACCAGACATGGTGAGAAATCTGAAATTGTCCTAAAGCAGCTGAAAGTGAAAATCCTTGATTCATGTAACCCTTCAGATTCAGATTCAGCTCTACAGTTTCACTGTGATTTTAAGATGCCAGGTAGAAGAATATTTCTTTATTTGGTAGCAGATGTTCTCGAGTGCCTTGAGGGGGAAAAAAATTGGCAGTCACTGTTCTGAATTATTAAGGTTTTTATTATTAACGATGAGTTTCCACATGCGAGTTCAGGCACACTCGAAGAACAATACATTCATACTTTCATACGATAACAAAGAAATTTGTTGAAATAATGTTATTTTTTTTGTTGTTGAAATGTTTGTTGTTTTTCAGTAACCTTTATAATATAATAACTGAATGGAAATGAGTTTCATTTCTGTTAAAACGATGTTCTCCAAGGCAACAATAATCAGCCTGAAATGGCCTTTTTTAACATGACTGATTTTTACACACACGCGTTTTAATTCTGTTCTGCTTTAATGGATTCCAGAGAGGATTTCTGTGTATTTGTTGTAAAAACAAGAAATTACTTTAATTCCTAATGATTAGAAAACCTGTGGCAGAAAACAAACCAACCATGGACCATATTTTTAAGAAGAAAAAAACAATCTGAGCATAATTGGTATTTTAGAGGATGTAGGAAACAGTGGAGCAGTGGTAGAGGATGGAGAGATTCATGGTGATGTGGTAGAGGATGAAGGGATAAGTGGTAGAGGGATAGAGGGCTCGGTGGTAGAGGATAGAGGGATCGGTGGTAGAGGATGGAGGGATCAGTGGTGGAGGATGGAGGGATCAGTGGTAGAGGATGGAGGGATCAGTGGTGGAGGATGGAGGGATCGGTGGTAGAGGATGGAGGGATCAGTGGTAGAGGATGGAGGGATCGGTGGTGGAGGATGGAGGGATCGGTGGTAGAGGGATAGAGGGATCGGTGGTAGAGGATGAAGGGATCAACGGAAGGGGATGGAGGGATCAATGGTAGAGGATGGAGGGATCAGTAGTAGAGGATGGAGGGATCAGTGGTAGAGGATGGAGGGATCAGTGGTAGAGGATGGAGGGATCAGTGGTAGAGGATGGAGGGATCAGTGGTAGAGGATGGAGGGATCAGTGGTAGAGGATGGAGGGATCAGTGGTGGAGGATGGAGGGGTCGGTGGTAGAGGGATAGAGGGATCAACGGTAGAGGATGGAGGGATCAGTAGTAGAGGATGGAGGGATCAGTGGTAGAGGATGGAAGGATCAGTAGTAGAGGATGGAGGGATCAGTGGTAGAGGATGGAGGGATCAGTAGTAGAGGATGGAGGGATCAGTGGTAGAGGATGGAAGGATCAGTAGTAGAGGATGGAGGGATCAGTGGTAGAGGATGGAGGGATCAGTAGTAGAGGATGGAGGGATCAATGGTAGAGGATGGAGGGATCAGTAGTAGAGGATGGAGGGATCAGTGGTAGAGGATGGAAGGATCAGTAGTAGAGGATGGAGGGATCAGTGGTAGAGGATGGAGGGATCAGTAGTAGAGGATGGAGGGATCAATGGTAGAGGATGGAGGGATCAGTAGTAGAGGATGGAGGGATCAGTGGTAGAGTCTTTAAACCACCTCAACTATCATGATGATATTTGTGAAGGTAAATATCTCTTCCAGGATGATCTTCACCCAGTGACGTGACTCTTGAAGGAAATGGTTGCACCAGAACTCACAGACAATACAGTTTTAGCAATAACTCATGTTTTCCGAAGCCAAATGGCACACACTTAAATGAGATGTTTCTCCAGGACCCTGGTGTTAAAACATACAGCTACAGAACAGAAGACAGAGCAAACGACTAAAGTACGTTATTGAAAATCAACTGAACACACTAATGGGGTTAAAAACTCATGGGATCATTAATGTATATTTTTTCATATTATATTTATAATATATATTAGATTTCTAAATATAATTATGGGCTAGTAAATCCATTTCTGTTCAAAATGCAGAAAAGTTCAAGTGGTCACATAGTAAACAACTAAAATATAATGTCTCTATTTCTCAAAAGTTTAAATTTAGATGCTAAATTAGAAGAGAAGAAACATTCCATGGGAACTAAAACGCAAACGCTTGATGAAAAAAAAACAACAACTTTCATTGTTTCTTATTTAGAACTCACGGCTACTTGGAGGAGACGTCCTCGTTACCCGGCAACCGAAGTGCCTCGCTACAACAATGTGCTCGCCGTCACTGGGCCTCACATAACTCAGCGTGGTTACGGTTTCAGAGCTGTCTGTATTTAGAAATTCTGCATATCTGTGATCTATCTTATTCTTCAGGTCATGTGAAGTGTCAAACCATGAAGCTAACACTGTGCTGGAATGCTGACCCCAGAACTGTGTGACTCGACCGGTACATGCACTATAAGGACTTTATATGTAGACAGCTTTATGTAGTTCTTCTCCAAACAGGTGGACACCTGAGCATAAAATTGGTGTCCATTTAGACTGCATTATAACCTCGACTCTTCTAAAATGATGTTCCACTAGATATCTGTGGAGTTCTGTGCTCATTCAGACACAAAGGTGTCAGTAAAATCAGGTACTGATATAGGTGAGAAGGTGAGGAGGCCTGGGGTGCAGTCAGCATTCACATTCATTCCAAAGGTGTTCAAAAGGGTTTATAGCTGTATAACAGGAGATCTTTTACTCCAAGCAAAGTAAAGCAGATCTTCAACAGGGGCATTGTCATGCTGGAACACATTTGGGTCTCCTGATTCAAGTGAATGGAAAATTTCCTGCTACCAGATCCTGAGACGTCCTGTATAATTGTGTCTCTCAAACTTTGTAGTAACATTTTGGGAAAGAACTACACATGGCTTAAAAGTCAGGTATCCCAATACTTTTGTCATATAGTGTATATATAAAAAAATGCACTTTATTTACCGAATTAATGTGGAACTTTCTGTCCAATGAAGACAATTTGATCTCGACAGAATTTTATTTGGAGCAGCTGCTGCAGCCTAAACAACAACAAAAACACAGTTAATTTTATACATAAAATCTGAAAAAAGAAATCCACATGACCAACTTAAAATACATTGATTAACAGGAGGAAAAAAAGGGAAAATGTAAGAAAAATCCAAATGTAGTCAAACTCGATGACATGTTTTTATCAGAAACAAGACTGCGTACACGCTCTTCTGAAAAGAGAATGCAGACGCTTTCAAGTAATCTACAGGTATATGCTTTTGTTCTTTCCTCATAGCGTGTGCGTTTGTGTGTGTGTGTGTGTGTGTGTGTGTGTCGGATGTAAATGTCTGCCTTGGCTAAGCACCGAGACAATAAAAGAAAATCCTTTTTTCGGGTCACAACGTCGGACACAGTGTCATTTACATTCCGTTGCTAATAAACGGAAAACAGGCAAAGCCATGTTGTGTTAGAAATACTGGAATAACATGAGGCTATAAATGGCAAATATATAGCGAGCGATAATGATGAATAAACGAGGTAATAAATAAAGCGTAATATAATACAGAACGAGAGAAATGTACGAACTGGAAAAGAGAGAAAGAACTAGCGCTTTAAACAAACAAACAAACAAAAAAAACCCATAAAAAAGATAAAGAAAAACCACAATGTTCGATGCAAGATAAACGTCTTCATACGGCGCCTGTCAAAAGTGTGGAAACACCTGGTCTTTTATGGTTCTTCAGATTTTCCTTGTTGTTTTTGCAGAAAACTCGGTAAAAATGCCAAAATGTGACTTTTTTTTTTCCTTTTCATCCCTAACAGAAGAACTTAGAGAACAGGAGAGAAGATGTGATCAGACTCCTTCACCTACTGAACTTCTCTGGGATGAACTGCATCATCAAGAAATCACCATCTAGTGAAGAACAACTTTGGGGAGTTTTACAGGAGGCACAGCTGAAATGTCTGGTTGCTGAAAGTGTGTAAAGTTGATCATCATGCTTTGTCTTTAATGAAAAAAAAGCAGAACTTCCAAACAATTTATAGATTTGTTTGGTTGAAGTCAATCGTTATACCGTTAAATGACCGAGTTTGTTGCAGAGAAACAGGAGGAACGTGCACGTATTTCAAAAACTGTAAAAAGACTCCACACCTTTCACAGGCGCTGCATTTCGCCGCTTAAATTAAGGCACCGACGCTAAAGCAAAGTAGTGAAAGTAGTGCTTAAAGGTTCCGTTTTGCTGTAAACAACTGCGATTCGCACGTTAAATCACTCACAGTACAGGATGCAAATCGTCGTAATAAATGCGTTGCTGAGCTTAATACGTTAAAGGTCACCGATATTCGCGACATGCAGAAATATGCGTACGTTAGCGAAACGTTTCAAACGGCTGCATTATGAGTCAGACGATAAAATATACTGCTCTAGGAAAAATGCAACAAAAAAAGCCACTATACGAATCTAAAGTGTTTCAGTTCAGTAACAGACATCTGGTTTCAACGATCAGATGCGAGCGTAATAAAAAAAAAGTTAAGCACAACAAAAAAATATCGGTACTATAACGATGCAGCCAAACAAGAAAATCGAGAAATTTCACAAGAAATCTGATGTGCAGGTGAAGTCATTTCTATTGGATGGATTTTTAGACTCGTGCCGCACTTTAAATATACGACTACATAGTAGCACTGTTTTCATCACGGAAAGAAAATGACAATCTGACCATTTTAATAACAGAAAGAGTACTAAAGAATTGTGCAAATAAAAGTAAACACGTTAAAGAGCGGTCAAACGACGGCCGCTAAAATGATAAAGTGCAGCTGAAAGCCCTACTTAGACCAGGTTCATTTCTTTGAAGGACATTCCGTAGTAACTTTTTTTTGACGCGTCTCTTCTTGTGATATTACCTTGACAGAGGAGGGACGAGTTTTTGCAGGTTGTTTTGTTCATGAAATTGGACGATGCTAGTCATGTGATCCTGTAGTATTATTGAAACGCTGGTCATCCGGTCCAGGAATGCTATTGAAGTTTTATGCTAACTCCCCAGGTCACAGCACAACAACGGAAATGAATTGGTTTTCGTCACCTAGGGTTTTTACCCGTCTCATGCTGGGAAACTTGATCGGATTGAATAAGACCTCGGGCGAATCATTGCACTGATAGGAATCACAGCAATACCAAAAAAGTATTGTGCACGACATTGTGTAAGTGCAGTGTGCGTGGACTACGGAGACTAAATGACACGGATTGTACCAAACACTGAGGGGACATCGCTAGGTGACAAAATATGGCAAGAAGCGTTTAACAAAATAAAACTTTTTCCAACACAAGGTGCCTGCAAAATCACCAACGTATCTATTTGGATTGGACTAAATTGATCAGTTGAGCTCCAGAACAATACCAAGCTGGGCATAAAAGAGGGGGCATATGATGCAATTTATACAGGTCTATATGAAAACCTAATGCCGTCTTAATAGGGCAACAGAAACCTCTTTAAGCTTTGAGACACTGCTTGCAGTGGAATGACTCAAAATGCTAAATAACTACAAGTGAACTCGATTGCCTTCCAAACTGAGCCCTTTATGGAGATGAGCTTTTGGGAGAACTCCATTCGCTCCATTCAGGTCGTCCACCTTCTGGCCGATTCACCAGAAACAGTTCCTTCGTAACAACTAATGCAAACATGCGATAACGACAGAGAGCTCAGCCGATGGCTTTGTCTGAATGCTGAAACAAAGACAGGAGATCTTCACCGGTTTGGGTTTCCACCGAACTGAAATGGGACTCCATATTCCAAGCGAGGTCCGCCGACAAGAAGTCGTCCATGACCGTCTGCGTCTCGTTGCTGGTTAGGAAAAGGTGGCCCAGGCTGGAGGAACTGGATACCGTCTGAGTTTCAGTGCTGCTAAGTCTGATCTGTCCATCATTGGAACAAGACAAGGGCAGAGGAGGTGGAGGAGCCCTGTTGTCTGTCTGGGTTTCATTGTCTGAAGACTCTGTGCTCATGTTGAAGCTGGAGTGTCGGAGGATGTTCCCAAAGGACATGTGACTACTGTCGAGAAGGAATTTCAGATCGGTTTGGGTTTGCGTATCAAACATCTCCAGCTCGAGATCGCTCGTTTGGACCCTGGTGCCGACATCGGCATGATGGCCGCCCCCGATGTCATCGAGCAGGCGGAAGTCGGTTTGCGTCTCAATGTCAAGGAGCTCCAAGGGTGTCTCTGAGCTCAAGCCTCCCAAGGCACTCTCGTCTGTCTGAGTCTGAATATGAGTCGCATTAAGGAAGTCCTCAAGGTCAAAGTCGATGCCCGTGTGCTGCTCTTGCACTGGAACTAAGCCTGTTCCACAGCTTTGAGCTCCGGTTGCCATGCTGTCAGAAAGGATGTTTTCCAGATCACTCAAAAGGTTTATCGTCTGAGTCTGGTTGTCGGCTACCGTGCTTTGGTGTAAAATGTCCGTCTGAGCTCCAAAGCACAAGGACGATGTAGTTTTGTCTTCGAAAAATCCTGATTCATTGCTCATTGAATCAAGATCATTGACGAAGGGTCCTCCATGAACTGTAGTCTGTGTAGAGACGCTGAGCATATCAGAATCGAAAAGATTTGCACACATTATAGCTTGGTCCATTTGGGCCTTATTTACTGACGCTGCTGGGGAGCAACTTGTCTGAGTTTCCTTCGACGTATTACCAGTAAAGAAAGGTATCTGACCGAGCATTTCAGTTTGGGCCCCAATGGAGGATGTGACTTTGGACCTCATAGGGAACGTCTGAGTTTGCACGCTAACCGGCAGCTGGATCTGATGGCTCACACTAATGTCAGTTTGTGAACTGGAGGAAACCGAGGCCTCGTTTCCAGGAGAGAGGCCTCCGATTCCTCCGACAGATCCCTTACTGAGGAATGAGATATCCGTTTGAATATTGGTCGAGGTACTTTTACTCCTTGATCCCAAATCTTTGATCGGCTCATCAGTGGAGAGCATGCTTTGGAGACTGACTTGGATCCCTGTACTGTTGGATTCCAGGTTTGATCTGGAAACGGACGTGGTTTCTTTGAAACATTTAGTGTTTAACTGAGATACAACTGCCCCAAATGACTGAGGCATGAGGTGAAATGTACTTAAAGACCCCTGCGTGTCTATCGCAAAGACCACGGACCTCAAGGTACCGCTCTCTGCTGGCAAGAGAAGAACTGGTGATTGTGCCAGCTGCATCACAGGGACATTGACCAAAGCCATTTGAGGCATGGGCAACAGAGTTTTTTGGAGGTTTTTAGCGTGAACAGGTTTGTGTTGTGGTAAATCTGGAGTGTGCAATGCTCCCTCAGCAGGAACTGCTCCTTCTGTGACTTCCGTTTCGTAAGTTTGTCCGTTAGGCTCAACTTTTGTTGCACTGCGTGACAGTTTCTCCATTTTTCTTTTCTTGACGGGTGGATACCTAAAGTAAAAAAAAGAAATGTTTTGATGCAGGGTGCTTTTCTAACTCAAAAAGTAAAGCTACATCATGAAACTTTTAAAAAGGAAATACCTATGCTCTTTGGGAACCTCGTGACCAGTTCTGTAAATGTGCGACAACAGTGCTGTTCGACTTGCATACGGACATCCGCATGTACAACTGTAGGTCCTCCCACAATCCTCAGCATGCCTCTTCAAGTCCCATTCTGTGCTGTATCCGTTACTGCACTTTTCACATTTGTGCTTCTTCTCGGCATGCATCTTCATGAAATGCTAACCGGTATAAAAAAACAAAAACAACAACAACAAAACAACACACCGATATTAGAGTCATGGAAAAATCCAATACTTTACGGGCATGCAGGTCACCCGAGTCATCGTTTTACTTTACCTGTTTAACCAGTGCAAACTGGGAGAAAGGTCTGTTAGGTCCTCTTGGACAGCCCTCGATCGGACAACAGTAAAGCTTGTGCGAAGCTTTCATATCCTTTCGTATCGTAGGGTTGACAATACCCTCCTATCAAACAGCAAAACAGTAAGGATCAGCCTGAAGATCGAGACCATTAGATACAAAGGTGTGGCAAAGATCAACCCTTTGGAGGATTCCATGACAAAATTCACCCTTGCCTTAATGAATGGAGTGCTGACCTCAAAATTCAAGATGGGTTTCGCAAGAGATATTTCTCGAGTGGGTGTTAACAACAAGGATCACACGCTGTGACTAGCCCACGTTACAAATGCTAATGTGCCCGTGTGATGAAAACTGGAGCGGGTTTTATGTAACGGAGGCTAAAGTGAAAAGCTTTTTTTTAATTGTAAAGTGCTGAGCATGAGCAAAAATCACTGCAGTCATGGACATTTTGTTCAGGTGGTTCTATAGACGGTTCTATAGGCACGAACTGTAGCCTGTTAAGTATGGACAAGAACTGGTCTTCATAATTCAGTGGAAAAAAGAAAAGTAAATGACACTTTAGGGCTGGACAAAAAGCTCTTTTGTAGTGTCCTGGTACACAAGTAGGTTCACCAACCAAAAAGCTTTGGCCAACTTTTGGTAGAACTACATGAATGATTCTGCATTTGACTTACCTCTCAAATTAAACTCAAATTTGAAAAGTTTTTTTAACCATGTTTCCCTGTGTAGAGAAAAACCCCACTGACTCATCCATATTAGCACGCTAGACAGCTAACTGTACTGGGTTTTTTTTTTTCTCCTGGAATAAGTGCACTGTTCTACATAGGGTTTGCAAAGGGGAGGAAACTTTCCGGTGAATTTCTAAAAAACTATTTTGTTGCACAAAAATACGGTGTGGCCGAACAAAAATATCGCGATACTAATGCGTATCGATATTTCGGTACACACCTACTTCTACAGCAGCAGTCTTTGTTGACGTTGTTCGCTAAAACACGGGGTAGCGGAGATCGTCATGATGACGGGTCCTGCATGTGGGATGAATCCGGAATTTTTGCTCATGAAACCAGATCAAAGTTTCGCTGACTGGAATTTCTATTAGCTTTAGGAAGAGACACTTTACTAGCAAACTTTGCTAATTATTGTTTTTTTTTTTTACCATGTTAGCTACCAGGGGTCAAATCAGTTAAGGTGCAACTTTGGCAAAGTTTAGATTTAATGGATTTGAATCCACCCTGGAATCTGCTCAAACAGTCTGGACAGAAGTGTGTGTTAGCATTCAGGTCATGGCAACTTGGTTTGGCTACTTAGCCGTTTTATGTGCCTGAGACAGAAAGGCTGAAGTTTCCTTTTGTCTTTGTTCCTCTCAGCAGGCAGACGAGTGTGGACAGAGGACCAAATGGAGAGATACTTTATATGCAGAAGCACCGATTTTTCCAGTTTGGATCTTTTTTTCTCCAGACCAGGATAGTTTTTTGTTTTTTTTAGCCCTCACTGCTCTACTGGACACAATCTGCTAAACAAATACACCCACTAGCCGATTATCCAATCACGAAGCAGCAACGCAAAAACGTGAAACCGTGCAGCTACAGACCCCTCAGATGAAGAACCCTTCAGGTTCTCTGATTTTACAGATGAGTGCATTTGGTGGCCACATCCACCAGTTTTATCATATTGTGAGTTGCTTCTCTGCTCAGAGAAATTCTATAGTTCTTCATGTTCTTGTTTCAACAACGAGGCTGGATGTTTTTTGTTTTTCGCACCATCCTGCGTTTGAATGTTGCACGAACAAAAATCTAATCGTGTCACGATCCGAGCGAAAACTGTCCGGTTTGATCTGATGTTTGCTAACTTGAAAAATGAAGTTCCTTGGTCTGTATCTGCACATCATCATCATCAATGATTTGCATACGAGTGATAACGAAGAGATTTCGATAATCAGACACACGTTTAATCAGCTAATCAGGTCCATTCACGTTTTCACCCGCGTGAAAAACATCGATCAGGATCGCGTCAATGCTGAATTCTCCGTTCTGATTGGTCAGCAGGTGGGGATTCGTTTTAAATCAATTATTATTTGTCGCATGCAGATTTATACAGAGTACGACTTGTGAAAATGCTCTTTTACGACTGTCCAATACTGAAGAACGTACATGTAAACAAAAATAGAAAACGAATATCATTTTTTTTTACTAACAACACAAATAAAATGCATAAAAGTATAAACTATAAAAAAAAAATATCACAAGGAAACGAATGCAGAATATAAAACAGAACGTGAAATATTCCGTCTAGGCGAATTCTTACGTCACCTAACGCGTTTTTGTGCGTCTGTAGCGATTCATCATATCATAATCATCATCCGCGTCTTTTAATCTTCTCATCGTTTATTGTCTATAATACTTTAACAGCTTATTGTGACTAAACAACTTCTTGTGTCAACTCTGTTTTGAACGTGTTTATAAAGCGTCATCAGACCGCCTTCTCATCGACTACTGTCCGATCACAGGTTATTCTGTGTACATGTTACCTAACACGTTCTGAACGTGTGAATGACGTCATCCGGTGAATACTAGCAGCTTGAAGAACGTGGATGGACACTTTCCCCTGAAAATCGCATTGAAAACAATAGGAGGGTCTTCATGTTCTTGAAGCAGAGTCTAACTGGTAAAGGCCGGAATGTTGGATTCATCTTTTACAAACATATACAGTGAAATGATTATAATAAAAACCAGGCCTGGAGCTGAACAAGACGCACCGGTGTGTGTGTGTGTGTACCTTGACTCTGTGGGACTTGACGAGGTGCATGTTAAGCGCCGGAGTGTTGGGCAGGATTTTGCCGCATCCCTGCACCGTACACAGGATATTGGTCCGGACTTTGGTCAGCTCCGCTACGGAGGGTTTAATGATCTCCCGGGACTGAACCGGCGGATCCTCGCCGCCACTCGCACCGCTACAGCCGGACTCACCCGCCGCGGCGGCCGCCATGTTGGAAATCCCTCTTTCGACAAGTCACGCAGATTCACACCTCCTACCCCTGAGCGCTTTTACTTCCGGGTTCGCATAGCAACCGACGCGGCGGCCTAGTCACGGTTCCCTAGCAACCGCTTTTAAATGCATTACAGCAATTGATTAATTTCTTAATTATTATTATTATTATTAGCACTAGTATATATTTTTACATTTTTTTTACCATAAAGTAACCTGAATGTAATTCTTAACTTATTCCTATTTTATAATCTTTTTAAACAACAAAATTGTACACATGTTGAATTTTGTTTAAAAAAAAAAAAAAAAAATACAATTGTTTGGTTAAAAAAAGCATTTTGTTAATCTATTAGTTTAAAATAAAAAAAGTTTACATAATAATAATAATAATAATAATAATAATAATAATAATAGTAATATTGGAGCAGGGAAGGTTCCGGAAAGTGAATCAACATGGCTCCAGTTCCATACTTGATCTCCGTGCAGATCTGTAAGGAGCGGTGTAGAAGATAGAAATTCAGTCATTTCATTACAGAACACTTAAAACCTTTATTTAAAACTTTTTAAAATTATTACATTTGAACAGGGTTTAAAGTGTAAAAAAACAACAAAAAAAAAAAACAACAGCATACGCATCAAAACCATGAAGAGCGTTTGGGTATGAATCATGTTAAGTCGTGTGTGCAGGCGTCTGGCTCGCGGCTCCTGGAACTTTCTCTGCGATCACGAAGTAGTTTCTTCCTTTTTGTGTGATGGAGGATAAGAGTGGAGTGACGGGGCTTTCAGACATGCCTGTCAAACACGCACCAGGACACACGTTAGATTCATAATCAGAATTCCAGCTGTTATTGCATCCGGAAAAAAGCGTTTCCACGACAATCCAAACCAATACAGACGTAAAGTATCGAGACACCCGACCTTTCAAGCCATAAGTGGCTCTTCAACTGTTACTACAATCTTTGGATGCAGTCGCATTAGATTTTTCTTTCACTTGAACTAGGAGACCTGAACCTGTCGCTCCATGAAGATATGATTTACACGGGTTGGATGTATGTGGAAGATCTCCTGCTATAGAGATATAAACCCTATTGAACACCTCGCCCACATCAGTCCCTGACTTTACTAACAGCCTTGTGGCTGAATTAATCTTTACAAATATCCACAAAATCTCGTGGAACATCTTCCCAGAAGAGTGGAGGTTATTATGACAGCAAATGGATGGGAACTAAACGTGGAATCGGATGTTCAAAAAGAAGCACATACCGATCTTATGCTCAGGCGTCCACAAACTTTCGCACCAAATTTAACATGTGTAATATTACTAATTATAACCCATGGATTCTTTGAGGACTAATTTCACCTATTTTGCAGGCCATGTCGTTACAGAAACTCAATAATTACCCAAAACCATTATAGCAAAAACACTGCAGTCATACTGGTTCTCTCACACCACCTAGTGGTCATTCAGCGCAATAACACAATTGTCTATAAAGACGCAATAGTATTTTTTCTATATTAAATATACAGATCAGGTATAACATTTTGACCACCTGCCTAATATTTTGTTGATCACCGTTTCACTGCTAAAACAGTTGTGACCTGTCGAGCATCAACAGCATGAACTTCTTCAGCAGTTTGAGCTACAGGAGCTCGTCTGTTTGATCGGACCACACGAATAGGGTTGGAGCTCTACAGCAGAAGATCTTCAGCATCCATCCACCCCACGAAAAGCAGATCTTAATGGAGCTGGCCTTGTGCCCCGGGTGTGGAAAAGTCAGGTGTTCCAATACTTTTGTCCATGTTCTGCATTTATATAGCATGATTTATAGAAGGAGTCTCTCCAAGGTCAGGGCTTTATATGTTATGTTCCTGTAACGGCACGTCATTTGAAAGGGTTTAAATGAACCAGTCGCTCACCAGTGGACACGCAGTGCCGGAGAGACTCCAGGAGGTTGGGGCTGGAGAATTTGACCACGCCCCTGAAGAGCTCGTCTCGGTCGCCGGGTGCGTCGCTGCTGCCGCCTCGGTACCTGGTTTCGAGCTGAAGAGAGCAGAGGTCATTTCAGGACCAATAGCGAGGTTGTACTCAACGATAAATGAGAGATCAACCGTTTTTTTTAAATGGATACTGGATATAAAACAAACATAACACTCCATGTAAAAAGAATAAAAAACTTAATTAATGTTTTAAAAATACATTTAAATAAGTATATTAATAAACAAATTTAATTAAAGATTTGTTAATAATAAATATAACATCGCACTCCCCGTGCAGCATGCAGTCAGTGATTCGCCTCTAGAGGCCGCTCTCGTAACGACAGCGGACCGGACGCCGGAAAAACTATCGGTATGGATTTTTGCTGATAGCTGATCGTTCCAGCAATCAATCATCGGTGCCACGAACTCTATTGATAACCGAGGGATATTAAAGTTTCAAAATATGCCGTTATCTAGAGGGCCCATAGTTTGTCAAACAGCTATAAATGCTTTAAGGAGCATTTATTAAACAATAATAAAGGTACCTTGGAAATCCATTCCAAAGGGATTTTTGATAGAGGAATAAATAAAAAAAAGCCCATTAACATTATAAACATTAGTGAGATCACCAGCTGATGTTGGGATGATTAAGAAGCTCCAGTTCTTTCCGAAAGTGTTCAGTGGTGTTGAGAAGTTCAGGACTTTGCTTCTTCGACTTTTATCCTGATAACTGTGTCTCCGGCTTGTGTTTCTTACTCACCTTGTAAACAGCGGTTTCCAGTTTAGGCACCGCCCCGTCACCGAAAGCCTCGCAGGCCATCTGACGGGTTCTCTCAGCTACCTCGGCATGCTCTTTATCAATATTGGGGTCTGCAGACAGAAATAAAGACGTGGTAAAATAAATAAATACGCCAATATAATCCTGAGGTTTAATAAACATAGAGAGAAAATAAATAAATAAATAAATAAATAAACAAAAAGCACACACGTGATGGAGGGATGTTTCTTTCCTTCAAGGTCCTGTCCTGGTTTGGGAAAACCTGCAGGGAAAAGAAAAAGTTCATGATTTTGATAAGATCATCTCTGTGTGTGATTGAGTTTTATAATATAATATCATTCTATTAATAACCACAGACTTTATTTGGAAGCAGATGATGTAGAAGTTGTTTTGCATGGAATCTAAATTTTTTTTTTTTTGTATGTTTTAAAAATAAATATTAATTAATGATTTAATTCTCCTCATTCTTTAATAAGAAACTGATTATTTTATAAATAAATAAGCAGACATAAATAACAGTGTAACTATAAATAGATTTGTAAAGTATTTAAACTTTTATATTTATATACATTTTCCTACATTTATATTTATATTGGAAATCCTCTGGAAAAGTTGAATTTTCTTTGTAATTTAAATTTTAAAGAAAAGAAAATTACATAGAATTTAAACATAGAAATTCTACAATACTACTATAATAATAGGAATATATTAAATGGAAAATAAAAATGTGCATTATATATTAGAAATATATTTTAGTTTATTTTTAATAAAAATATTTTTTATTTTTTTTAAGATTTTGGTGAATATTTTCAGTAGGTTACCTGCTGATACTGCTTCATGAGAAGGTCTCGCAGGGCGGTGAGACTTCTACCTGTGAGGTGAGCTTCGTTTATCGCTGCGTGTCGGGTGGACAAGACCAAAGCCTGAGAGAAAGATCAGTAAGAACACTTGAAATGCTATGGACAAATAATAAAAATAAAATGCAAATGTTGAAAAGAAAGAAGAGACCTGATATAGAAAAGGCTTGTGTTTAGAGGCGAGATTGAGGATGAACACGTAGGGAGTCTGAAGGTAATGAACCGCGTATGTCGGCTTCAGGTGGTTGGGTTTGGTGAAATTATCACCCCAAGCGATCCGGATCCACACAGCGTCGTCCTCCTGCTTCTTCATCCTAATGGAGACCTGAAGGAGAAAAGGCTGGTGGGTAAGAACCTGAGCAGATCTTGAGAAGATCCTGAGAAGATCCTGAGCAGATCCTGAGCAGATCCTGAGCAGATCCCGTAATCAGCAATCAGGAGTACAATGATGCACTATATTGTAAATTTGATGATTTCGAATGTGACAAAAAATGTATAATTGTAATTAATAATAGAAACAAAAAAACTACATTTCATTCATAAAAAACTGCATTCACATATTTGACGATTCACAAAACAAATAAATAAATAATGAACTCTCATAAAAAAATTGCAGGAGCATGAAATTGTCCCTTCACATGAACTAGGAGACCCAAACCTGTTCCAGTAGGATGATGCACAAAGCCAGCTCTGTGAAGATCTGCTTTACATGGGTTGGAGTGGAAGATCTGCTATAGACCTTTGGGATGAATGTGAACCCTGACTGCACCCCAGACCTCCTCCCCTTCATCACTACCTGACTTTACTAACACCCTTGTAGCTGTAGAAGCACGTCTACACAAGATCTAGTGGAAGATTGGAGTAGAGTGGAGGCTTATTATAACAGCAAATGGGGAGTTAATGTGGAATGGGATTTCCACAGGTGTCCACAAACTTTTGGTCATATAGACAGTCGCTGGGACACTTTTGGCTTTCGGTGGTTAAAATAAATAAATACAATTATTAACAAATATATAAATAAACAAGCAGTGGTTTACTTGTCATTTCAGGGTTTTTTCTCCTTTTATGGTGTTTTGTGGGCGGAGCCAAGTGCAACTATTCTACACTGTGATGTACATAATTATGGAGGAAGGAGGAGTTTTGTGTGTGTGTGTGTGTGTGTGTGTGTGTGTGTGTGTGTCTTTTACACAAAACTGCACTGAAAAGATAAAAAAATGTGCTTTTACGTGTTGGACGACTTCCTCCAAGTGAGATATAAACATCTCCTTAAACTGGATGAAATCCACTGAAAGGGCTTCATCTGTGAAGAGATAAAAACCCCACACACTCTCTAAGTTCATGGACTTGATTTGAATCTGACTTTAATTCAAGTTCGTCTTATTTGAAGAGTTTTAAGACTTACCTTCCGCCTCGGCGAGTTTATAGGCGTGCCATGTTCCTTGATTCGGGTTCTCTACGTGATCTAGTGCAAGAGACACACGGATCACACACAGGGGACTGAAATCACGAACACGCGAACGAAATGTAAAAAAAACACGATTAAAACCACCAATGCACGGTTAAATAAATAAATGAATAAATCTGAAATGTTGGATTGCGTCACAGTCATGGAGGTCCTTTAGGATGAAGGTGAGGACAGAAAAACTCTACATGAACCTTCCAAAATGTCTTCAGAATATCGCTGATAAGAACAATGTCACTTACAGACCATTTCCAGCTTCGTCACGTCTTTTAAACGCAGCCTGCTTTCCTGAAAGACACGTATTAGTCCACAATTATTTCATCTCCCACCTACAGTATCTAATCAGTGTTTCTACAACCGGTGTCCCCACTAAACAGTGTCCCCCCAAAACATGTACTTACTACACAGTGTCCCCCCAAACCGTGTCCTCCCCATCAGAGTCTTCACTAGTGTTTCCCCAAACTGTGTCCTCACCATCAGTGTCCCCCAAACCATGTCCTCACAACAGTGTCCCTCCCAAAACATGTACTTACTATACAGTGTCCCCCCCAATCTATGTCTTCACCATCAGTGCCCCCATCAGAGTCCTCACTACAGTGTCCCCCAAACCATGTCCTCACCAACAGTGTGTCCTCCCCATCAGAGTCCTCAGTACAGTGTTCCCCCAAACTGTGTCCTCACCATCAGTGTCCCCCAAACCATGCCCTCACAAAAGAGTGTCTACCCCAAACCGTGTCCTCATCATCAGTGCCCCCCCCAAACTGTGTCCTCATCATCAGTGTCCCCCTCATCAGAGTCCTCACTACACTGTTCCCCCAAACTGTGTCCTCACCATCAGTGTCTCATCTCATCAGAGTCCTCACTACACTGTTCCCCCAAACTGTGTCCTCACCATCAGTGTCCCCCTCATCAGAGTCCTCACTACACTGTTCCCCCAAACTGTGTCCTCACCATTAGTGTCCCCCTCATCAGAGTCCTCACTACACTGTTCCCCCAAACTGGTCCTCACCATCAGTGTCCCCCTCATCAGAGTCCTCACTACACTGTTCCCCCAAACTGTGTCCTCACCATCAGTGTCCCCCTCATCAGAGTCCTCACTACACTGTTCCCCCAAACTGTGTCCTCACCATCAGTGTCCCCCTCATCAGAGTCCTCACTACACTGTTCCCCCAAACTGTGTCCTCACCATCAGTGTCTTAACTACACAGTGTTTCCCAAACCATGTCCTCACAAGACATTGTGTGATTTTGTTGCAAAAAAACTAAAGAAACATGCATGTGTCTCCAAAAACATAAAATCATTTTTTAACACTGTTTAATCGTCGATACAATACCGATATATCGAGCAGCCCCTGTATTGTGAGATAAGGCATTATTACGTTATAAAACCTACAAGTGTGTGTGTGTGTGTGTGTTTGTGTGTGTGTGTGTGTGTATTAGATTATATATTTGTGTCCATACCTCACATTTAGAGATGATATTCTCTAAAAGAAGCCATTTTGGTTGAGTGTAGTCCAGATCCTGGAGCTGCTCAGCTGATAAACAGCCCCAGACTCTCAGTGTGCTCTGGGTCTTTTTCCCGGGGAGTTTCCTTAAAATCCGCTGTAAAATAACTCGCGATTGTTCATCCATTGTTTTGGACCGAAATTGGGCTTTTGAATAAAAAAATAGTGAAGAAAATCTGTTAAAACGTGTTTGAGCTATATATTCACTCCGAACACAATCAAAATAAACCGCCAAGTCCAGCAAACAGCGTTGGGATTTTCCTACTGATCTGAGACCAGCTCGTGAAACCCTGATGGTGACGTCAACCGCGTTGGGTGAAGCACAAAAACTGATCTCCGGTCAGCGGGAAAAACACAGGAAGAGTAAGATCGGGCGTGTACTTCCGTGTACGCCACATCCTGCTTCAAAACCGGATCTAAATATAAAAGTCCCGGAACTGCTTTTTTTTATTTAAAAAATAAAAGTCTGTTTACTTTAAAAGTAAAAGAAAGCACAAAAGTTAAATCCCCATGCAATAACAACCCAGTGTTTTTTTTTTTTAAATAATAAGTGCTTTTATTATATGTTGTACATTTTAAACAATATTTCATAAATTTTGAAATTAAATTACTCTGTGTGCGTATATATAAATATATATATTTTTATTATAGTGCTGCCATCTATCGGCCATAAATGGAATGCACGCTCTCGAGCATGGTGGATATCAGGACGAAGAGCGGAAGTTTAATGTATTTTTAAAAATAAAATAAAATAAAAACAACATTAACTATCCCACGGAAAACAAATACAGGTTTGTGGTTATTATAATTGCATGTTCCTTAAAAAGAAAAGCATAACCTCCGATTGTGAACTACTTCTATGTGTGCACGCTGCTGTTATTGTAAATATGCTTAATTTAATCAGCATCTTTATCTACCTATCTATTATTATTATTATTATTATTATTATTATTATTATTATTATTATTATTACTCGACTTCTTTTAATGCATACACGACTCGAGGTCAAATAATGTTAACCTCAGGCTTTTGCCCTTCACCTTGTTATTGGATTTGATTGAATGATTTAATTGGCTTTTAGGTGATTAATCTGCTTAATTAGGGATTCAAAGTGTACAAAATTATCAGCAAAGGTTTGTGGAAACCCGACCATTAGATTGATATGCGCTTCTTTTTTTGAACATCACACCCACATTTAGTCCTCATGCATTTCCTGTTAGAACAACCTCCACTCTTCTGGGAAGATGTTCCACTAGATTTTGTGGAGATTCTTACAGCTACAGGGGTTTATGTAAAGTCAGGTAGATCTTAATGGAGCTGGAATAAATTTGGGTCCAGTAGTTCAAGTGGGAATTTAAGACGTCTTGTAGAAATTGTGTTCACAACTTTCTGGTAGCAGTTTGGAAAAGAAGCACATCTGGATGGAAAAGTCATACTTTTGGTCGTACAGTGTATGCTTAGAGATTTGTTTAGCAGGAGATGTTCCTACAGTCTGACAAGCAACAACAGACCCAAACCTGGAAATAGACAATTGTAAAAAAAAATGTCTCTGTAGCTAAACAACGCAACATGACGATGCTCCTGTGCACAAACCCAAAGACATGGGTGTTGGTGTTGGAGAAGTTTGGAACTGAAGAACCTGAGTGTCCTAAACAAAGCCCTGACATCCTCATCAGTTCCATTGAACACCTTCAGAAAGAACTGGAGCTGCCTAAACATCTCAACACCAACATCTGATCTGACTCTCAGTAATTCTCATGGAGATGAATAAACACAAATCCTCACAGTTACACCCTAAAAGCTTTCCCAGAAGATTGGAGCTCGTTATAATGTGTAAAAAGGGAATATGAGATGTTCACCAAGGATATATGAGTGTGAACTGATCACTGAGGCACCTCCTTTTCCGCTCCTCACGATCATATACGATGTTTTGTTTGCAAGTCTTTGGCCACTCAGGCTTCTCTCTCTAATAAAGATGGTGTTGGATGTAAAGGTCATGATGTCATGCTTGTTTTCTCCCGTATCTCCAGGTACTTCATGATCTCAGGATGCACCCGGACCTGTCGCCGCATTTACACACTGCTGAATGCAATGAACTGATTTCGCTGCTCAAACAGTGTCACAAAGAGGTCAGAAAAAACAACAACAACATCCTCACATCACCTTTTTATCTGCTATTTATCTTTTATACATATTCTTTTTTTTTTAAAGAGCTGATGCCTTCACATGTGTGGAATCTTTAAATAAAACCGTCTCGCAAATGTTTCCGAGAAATACGTTCGTACAGATAAAACCTCGTTTAGCTCACAGCTTGCGGTGCAAAATTCAGGGAATTTTTAAGACTGGAAACATTTCATGTGAATTAATGGGAATAAACTGAGAGTTTGCAAAATTGCAGGTGGGCCAATAACAGGGAAGTTAAACGTGGGATAAATTGCCGGATAATTTTGCTTAAAACAACCTGATTTAATGAAATTTCAGGTGAATTTCTACCCTAAACATTCACCAATCACATGCACACAGCACACTTACTGCAGGGTTAATGAGGCCACGCCCCCTATTTGCACTTATGACCAAACAAAATGTTTATATTTATGTGTGTACATCATATAGTTTATATAAATTTCCCAAAATTTCAAACAGATTCTTATAAACTCCCGTAAATTCTCATAAATTCCTAGTAAGTTTCCAACTTGGAATATTTTGGAATACTAGTGTATATTTGTCCCCATGGATATAAAATAAGTTTTTACTGCTGGTGCTGTAACGTGTCATGCTGCAGCTACTATCAAAAGTTTGGGAACACCGAGTGTTTAATAGTTTATAGACAAAAAAAACACAAGAAATGGAAAGTGAATGAGTTGAAGAAACATCTGTGGAGTCCAAATGAAACATTTGAGTCTCCACCAGAAGAACTTGTGTAAGATGGAGAACAGGAGAGAAGATGTGATCAGACTCCCCCACTTAAAGATGGCCAGGGATTCCACTGTTTGTTCCAACATGGTTCTAATTCCACACTTCAACGTCATGCAGTTCGGTCTGGACTGCGGCTCATTGGAAGCGACTTCACCGTACGACAAGACGATGAGCCGAAGCTCACGTCTGAGTTCTTTAAGTCTTATTTAGAGACGTCTGGAGTGATATCTATCATGATGACCTGCCCAGTCACTGCATCCTAAATCCTACTGAACTGCTCTGAGATGAACTGCATCATAAAGAAAACCAGTGAAGAACATCTTAGATGAGTTTTACAAGAGTCACATCAAAGTGTTTCAGCTCGGTGTTTCCACACTTTGACCATCGATTATAACTAAATTCCACCTTCTATCGAACACATCAACATCAACCATCAGGTACATCGATTATTATTATGAACAAATGTATTAATAACAGTAAAAATCTTAAATTAATATGAGTACATTTATTAATAACGGATTACAAACGTTGAACAATTGAACGATTTATTGTATTGAAGACATCGTGGGGTCTTGTTTTTTTTTTTCGGGTTTTGGAACGATTGACATGACACAATTTATTTTCTGTATTTGATAATTTCTCTCTCTCTTTTCTCCATTCGTGATCTAAATGAGTTGCATTTCCTTTACGACTGATCGTTATTGTGAAACGTGTCTTCAGCACAACGTCCTGCGCTTCTTCGGGACGTGTAACGATGTGGACCGTTTGATGAGGGAGTGTCTGAAGAAGGAGGTGAGACACGCTTTTAAAAAAAGCTACAAAGGATTCGTCCCTCTTTGATCTCGTGCACTGGCGAATAAATAATTGTTGGGAATAAAACCCCCGAAATCTCAGAACTTTTTTAGGTTTGGTTGTCATTTCTCTTTCTCAGTATCAGGTGAAGCGAGAACGCAGCAAAGCTCATGCAGAAGAGATGAGACAGCGGATCAGAGACGGACCTAAAGCTCAACCCTGAGATTTTCTGCAAAAAAAAATTAAAAGATGTGAAATATTATTCAGGACTTTTTTTTTCTGGAAGGCTGACGTTCTGCACAGGACGCTGATCCATCGTGGAACGTAGAAGACGTTAAATTCATTTAGATGGGAATGAAATGATCATTCTGATTATTATGCAGCTGTAAATGTACTAAAGCTTTGAGTAGTATTGAATTAAATATATAGAACGTGGCTTCAATCCCAAAATGAAAGAAATACAGCCGAAATACACAAAATGCATGAATCGTGACGTTTATTAGATAGCGTTCTTCTCAGGACAGAACGAAGACACAGTTTCCTACTGACACACACTGGAATGACGACTTCTAAGGCACCCGGAAATATTCATCGTTTAATACAGTGAAGGACAAGTAAAGTTATACATGGCAACCTCGATCCCAAGGATTAATAATAAATGATAACCGGTGACATTTAAAAAAAACATTGCTTTGTTCTGTATGATATACATTTATATAGACAAAAGTATTGGGACACCTGACTTATCCAGCAAACAATTGTATGATGTCGTCTTGAACCAGGAAACCAAACCCTGGTCCAGCATGACAATACCCCTGTGCATAAAGCCAGCTTTATGAAGATGTGGTTTTTCATGGGTTGGAGTGGAAGATCTCCTGCTATAGAGCTCTGATAGACCTATTGAACACCTTTGAGATGAATTTGAATGCTGAATGGTCCAAAAACTAGTGGAACATCTTAACAGAAGAGCTGCAAATGGAGTCTAAATGTCGTATGGGATGCTCTAGAAGAAGCACATAGCAATCTTATGGTCAGGTGTCCACAAACTTTTCTACATATACTGAATATATATATATATATTAGTAAAGTTATACATATATATATATATATATATATATATATATATATATATATATATATATATATATATATATATATATATATATACCTTTGTATAATATTCCACAGCTTTGTCGAATTCTCAATCCTGATTGGTCGAATAGATTTTTATAACAGCAGCTCAATTATTCGAAACACGGGTTTATTCCGATACGTTTCTATAGTAACTCATTCGCAGCGACTCGTATTTGTATTGTTTATTATTTACGGAAGGAGTCTTCAGTGTCAGCGATCTGTAGGAGTGAGAACAGGTTTCACGGTTGTAACCAAACGGTTAAAAAGCGTAACGTTTTTGGTAGAAGAAGAATAAATCTCCTCAGGATATGCTGTTATAGAAAAATCACATTTCCTCAATTTCCTCTAACAGCATGACCTATTTTGTTTTACATACACTATGATAAAATACGTGATATTAATTATATATACAATTGATAAAAATTACAATTTATTATATTATTAAAATTTGATGATGAACTAAAACTTGTTCCTGAAGTACGATCTGTATTTTGGTAAACAGGATGTAATTATTTCAGATACAAAATTCAGAAAATGGGGGGGGGAAAAAATACTTTACAGCAAATTCATCACAGTTTTTGAAAGGAAAATAATTCAGTATTATAAAGTAAATATTAAAATATTACACAGTGGAGCATTTATATTGTATGCAATCTTTTTTTTTTTTCTCCAAATGGGTAAAACCTTTGTATCTATAAGTTTGTGCACCCCAAATCATACTGCACATTTATTCTTTAGTTTCTAAGTGGCAATTAAAAAAAATTAAATAACCAATTAAATCACTTTATTTCCACTCGGACATTCATTCCAGCCTGTCTGGAAAAAAATGGATGACCAATTATATATGCAGCTTCCTGTAGACTTTCTTATCAGGTAGAAAATGAACAGGGCATGATTGACATAGGGTGCCAAAACTTTTGCACACAATGGTACTAATTGGACTGTACGTTGTCAATGTACAATGATAAATTACCTCAGCAAAACAAACAAACAAACAAAAAAAACCCTGAAAGTGTGTGTATATATAATAGCCGTGCCGTTGCACAGGATTTCTTTCTGCGTTTGTCAATAAAAAGCAGCAAGATTCCTAAAGTCATGAATAAACAGACAAACATCAGAAAGTATAAAGATCTGAATAACAAGCAGGATTTATCTACAATCCCGTGCAGGCACAATTACAATAAAGCATGTACAAATGCCGAGCAGAATGACGTCATAAATATATATGCAAATAAGCATGCAAATTTATCAGCCACATCTGCATTAACGTCCACGAAACACGACAGCTCTCTCTGAAACACGTATATATATATTTTTAATATATTATTCAGTGTTTATTTACAAAAATAATCAAGAATCTGTGGTATTTTGTTAAAAACAGTCCCTTTTTACAATAGATTCATATATACGTTACACATACAGAATAACATCTGCTTTCCAGCGCCACGTCTCCTCCGTCACCGATCCGTTTCATTCACTGCATCAATAAGGATTTAATTCATCGTTTCCTGACAGAAACACAAATCACAAAAGGCTGAAAAGAACCGGGATGAAGTTGTAATTACGAGTCTGCTTCTCCGCCCAACAGAAATAAAAAGAAATGAGGCTTTATTGAGTTTAGTGAATGAAAAGAGGATCAGGAGCAGGATGTGTCATTTCCGAACGCACTTTCAGGAGACGATCGAGTGGTACAGGATGAAATCATGTTATTGAGTCTTGATATGTGAAGTATTGAGCGTCATTAACCCTGTGTCCTAGTCGCAGTTATCGCTGGTTGAATGTGGTGAGGATTTTTTCATAAAAAATTGTAAATTAAATTTTTTTTCCCACACATATTAGTGGATTTAAAGAAATCAGTGTCTGGTATTTGGTTTGGTTTCACACTGGATATACTTTAAATAAATGGACAACAAGAAAAATGCTGGATGAGGGGTGTATGAAGCTAAAAATGTCCTTGTAATCTCATTCATTCATTAACACATCAGGAATATAGAGACTGAAAAAAAAGCCAACCCTTGTATTCGCTTTGTATGAAACGCATTAAATGAAGCGTATGAAGCGTTGGAATGTTCCGCATTTTTTCTGTCCAGAACATGAAAAATATGAGATGCAAATCTTTAACGTTTATCTTCTACACCACTTCCACATTTCAAATAACCAAAAATATTGGAACATGTGACCGGCAGGTGTTTCCTGTTGTTTCTAGATGTGTCCTGTTTGTTTAATCAGTCAGTAGCTCTGAATGTCTTTTCATGGAGAAAGTCCTGGTTTTTAGGATCTCACATATATGTATGTAAAACCTACAGAACCTATACACATATCCAAAACCTCTAAAAACCCAAATCTAGCCACAGATATAAGCCACAAAATTCCTGAAACCAGGATGAATCAAAATGATGGAAAGACAAAAGTGTGAAGAAGGAAAGGATCTGCTCATGATCCAAAAGTCATCAGACAAGTAAAGTGGAGGCCATGTCATGATTTAGGCTGGCATAACTGCTGGAATAAACTCACTATTTTTTATTGATTGAATTTTGCCATTTTACAGAGAAGTGCATCATGTCTGAGAAAATTGGAAAGAACTTCATCATGCAGCAAGACAACATCCCAAAACACACTTCCAACTCAACGAAGGACTTTATCAAGGGGAAACAGTAGAAGTTTTTAGATTGGACATGTTAATCACCATACATTAAACCTATTGGGCAGCATTTTAGGGAGAATTTAAAATTCAAAACAAACCTACAAATAATAATAATAATGAAAAAAAGCTGTGGAAAAGCATCAGAAAAAGAATAAAGCAGTCAGTCGGTTGCCAGGTTAGAATGCAGTTATCGCATGCAAATGATATGCAACCAAAAATTAAGTGTTAGTTCACTTGACGACTACTGCTCCAATACTTTTGCTCACCCAACTTGCTTGGTCTGCTAGCAAGAGCTCCAGCACATCTACATAGCTGAACTTCTGATCGATTATCTCATGTTGATTATTTGATCTCGAACCTAAATGACTTCAGTATATAGCATTTAAAATAAAAAAGAAAAACACAACCTGGCCTTGCCGTCCCGATACTTTCGGAGGGCACTATACCTGAACACACACACACACACACACACACACACACACACACACACACACACACACACACGTGCTGCTTCAATATCAATATAACCTGTCATTATTACATTCATTGCTGATTAGCAAACAGAACACAAGTGTTAAAACATTTAGAAAATCGCATTTTAGTGTTTATTTATGTTTTTTTTCTTTTTTCAGCCCAAATTCCTTGAAATCTTGGCGTCCTTGCAGCACCACAGCTCTGTTCTTTGAATCGGTTCGTGTCAGTTTAACAAATCTACAAAATAAACAAAATGCTACAGCTCAAAACGCATGGCATGTCTGATTTACGTCCTGCAGATTTCAAACACTGACAAAACACTTCCTCAATACAATCGAATAGCAGTAGAGAAGAGAATACCAGAAGAGAACTTTATTAAAGTGAAGATCATTATGATTGTTTTGTTTTATATATACATACAGCGGAGAAAATACGTTTTTGACACATCAGCATTTTTATCAGTAAGGGGATTTCTAAGTGGGCTATTGACACAAAATTTCCACCAGATGTAGCCATCAAGCCAAATATTGAATTCATACAAAGAAATCAGAACATATAAGTATACAAGTTGAGTCATAATAAATAAAGTGAAATGACACAGGGAATAAGTATTGAACACATGAAGATAACAAGGTGCAAAATGGCATAGAAAGTCAGGAGATCACCTGAAATCTGTCAGTATTGAGAGAGAAACCCTCTGTCATTTCACTTTATTTATTATGACTCAACTTGTATACTTATATGTTCTGATTTCTTTGTATGAATTCAATATTTGGCTTGATGGCTACATCTGGTGGAAATTTTGTCAATTGCCCACTTAGAAATCCCCTTACTGATAAAAATGCTGATGTGTCAAAAACTTATTTTCCCCGCTGTATATATATAAACAGCAGAACATCGATACTCGTGACCTTGACACTCGCGACCTCGACAGTTCATGACTTTTCATTTGGACCCAGACTGAGAGTAACTCACGAAAATGTTGATAGTTCACCTAAATTCACGTAAATTACATAAAAAATGTAATTGAAAAACTTTTATTATTGTATTATTAATTTAAAGTAGTAAATAAAACCTTTATGACGAGTGGTTCACATTATTTTGTTGAGTTTACACTACATGTACAATTCCGCTTGAAAAAGTAAGTAAATACACACTTAAACCTGCTTTATAATGATTACGAAGTAAAGTGTTCGCTTACTACTACGTCGCAGTCGTTATACACTGAAATGCAAACGCTGTCCAATCACAGCCCTTCACATTACTCAGAGGTGTGGCTGTATGTATTAAAGAACAAAGGAAAAAAAATCAATCCGATCGTGTGCTTTTTGGAAGTACGTGAAATACGAGTCGTTGATTTTTTCCGGGACTTGGTTTTACGTTGATGCAGAAAAAACAAACAATAAAAAAAAAAAAATGCAATAAGCAATAATTGCAACCAAATCCTAATTTATAATTTTTTTTTTGTATGAGGGCCACTCAAAAAATTTATATTATTATTATTATTATTATTCAAAATTACTTCCTATGAGCTCTTTATAATACCTGACCATACGTACATCTACTTATCTACTAGTTGTAGGTTTAAAAACCCCACAGTTTGGAGCAGAGCGAAACGACGGACAGCAGCAGACGTTACAATTCGGAGTCATTTCCTCTTTTTTTTTTTTTCTTGCAGAACGTCATCGTAAAATGTCACTTAATTTTTAACTTCAAACTACAGAAAGTTGATCTGCGATAGGAATAAATACGACAAATGAAAATACAACAAAACCTAAACAAAAAATTAATTGGATTTGCATAGACTCATGGATCAGGGATGAACAATGCAGAAGATATCTGTGAATGATCTCTCCATGAAGATATGTTTGACATGGGTTGGAGTGGAAGATCTTGAGTGACCTGCAATAGAGCTCTAGCTTACTAACACCATGTAGCTGATTAAATATCTGTCAATCTCCACAAAATCTAGTGGAACATCTTCCCAGAAGAGTGGAGTTTACTATAACAGCCAATGAGAACTAAATGTGGAATGAGATGTTCAAAAAGCACAGAAATTTTATGGTCAGGTGTCCATACAGGTGGTCAGATGTATAAGTAATTGATGTCTATTAAAAGGAGACACGAAAACATTGAGAACGTCAGTTCATTTACACTTCATCACAAACTACTGCACTTCTCCAGGACGATGCTGTAGGACAGGAATGCGTTTAAAAGGTTTTTTTTTCTTTCTTTTTATTTTTTATAAAGAATAATAGTAATTATTTTAATTTTTTATATCCCAAGAACCTTTGGTATGAAAATTCACCCCATTCGACAAGAAGAGTGATAATAAATTAAATAATACAGCCACAATTATCTACACTGTACATCTACACAGGATTATTGAATTCCTTGATTGCTCCTGTATGCAGAATGGCTTTTCTGAATAAATAAAGAACGACAACATTAAAGGCATTTTCGTTAAATGACTGAATTAGCAGTGTTTCGAATGCTGGTCTGGAAGCATCCTGGGGGGGAAAAAACCTGAACCCTTTCTGATACAGTCAGGATTATAAATAATTAGTATTCTATTAATAAGCATGAACATGATTTCTTGGCTTATATTGACTTCATACAAATTACATGACATCATGGTGTGCTCCGGGTGGGCGAGTCTGCAGATGGAGGGGGCTTTAGGCGGGCGGGGGGTTGGTTTGCAGCGTTGGTGCTGCGGTCACACTGACATTGCGAGATGTTTAGGCGTTGTAACCTTTACTCTGTAAGTAGGTGAAAAGTGCCTCCAGGCCCTTGGTGGAGCACCACAGCTGTTTGAGCATCTGGCACTCCTTTTCGTTCACCTCCTCCAGAATGGACTTCAGGATGCTGCGCACCATACCCTTTGACTCCTCCAGTACCTAAGTGCACATTATATTATTAATAATAATAATAATAATAATAATAATAATAATAATAATAATAATAATAAAAAAGGTGAATATGGTGTCCATAATGCATTATAAATGTATTTATAACTGGTGGAATAGCATATGTAGTAGCGATGGGAAGATCGGATCATTTTGGTGATGGTTCTTTGAATCTTTTTTTGAGTCATTTGATTCATTTAGTTCCTTTGATCCTTTAATCACCTTCACAGCGTATACGGGAGTCACGAGTCGGACTGGAAGAGCCGAGAGATGAACTACACGATTTTGTTTTCTGTTCAGTAGAAAATTTACGAATCACTCTTTGAGACGACTCGTCCTTCTGAGTCACATTAAAGACTCATTCAAAATGAACGAATCGTTCATGAACGACTCATCACATATGTAGTACCTCATAATTCTGTCATAACCCTTGAAAGCATGAACATCTGCCTAAATTAACATCATGTTTCATAAAGCATTGTAATATATTCATAAGAACAGATGAATTAATGTCTGCGTTGTACCTCTTTCTTCTCTTTTTTTTATCCAAATGATTCTGATTCGAACAGACACAACACGAGTGTTAAAGACTTACCATGGCGCTGCAGGTCGCCATTTCCTTCACCCGCAGCAGGACTTCCTGGTTAAAGGTGGTCGGCCAGAAGACTTGCGAGACCAAACCTCGGCTACACGCCTCCTGTGCTGTCAGCTTCCTCCCACAGAACAGCATCTCATTGGCCTACAAACCAGAACGTGAGAAAGAAGTCACCTCTTTCTACTACAAACATGAAACTTTATTTCCTGCTTTAATTTGTTTACGGTTCAGTTTTTTTTTACAGTAACAGCTCAGTCACAGGAAAGACAGTGGGTGTGCCGTGTGTGGAAAATGATCAATAATTTCTAAATACATTTTTTTTATTTGTCTTCATAGATTGTTTAACGCTTTTGTGTTTTGAGATCATGTGCATTGTGTTTATAGATCATTATAATATTATTTTTCAAATCTAAACTGATGAAATGATTCACTCACCAGAGCCACTCCCAGGATCTGAGGGAAAGTGTATGAGGAGCAGCCCGAGGGTGTAAGGCGCAGTGCAGCGCATGGAGTTTGGAACCAGGCCCGCTCGCTGGCCCACACAATGTCACACAGGGGAAGGATTGATGCGCCCAAACCCAGAGCGGGACCGTTGATGGCCACTACGATGGGCTTCTTAAAGTGGATGAAGGCTTTTACAAAATCCCTGCAGTGAGACGGGTGTGAGACATTAGTGAGACGGGAGTGGGACGGAATTAAGATGGGAGTGAGACAGGGGTGAGATGGGAGTGAAATAGGAGTGAGACTGGGTGAGACATGAGTGAGACGGGAGTGAGATGGGGGGTGAAATAGGAGTGAGACTGTGAGAGATGGGAGTAACAGGGGTGAGGTGGGCATGACATAGGAGTGAGACGGGATGAGGCAGGAGTGAGATGGGAGTGAGACGGGAGTTAGAGGGGGTGCAATATGAGTGAGACAGGGGTGAGCCAGGAGTGAGATGGGAGTGACACATGTTGTCAAGATCTATAAAACATCAAACGCAGTATAACTGAGAAAAAGAATACACTGTACAATAATTCAGCTATGAATCTTTTTGCCTAAAAAGTATATCTTTTAATAAATCAGATAAGTGAAGAATAAAATACTCAGTGTCATGCTGTTAGAGGAAAATAAAAAATAATAGGGTGATATGATGGACTGGAGAATGTCCTGAAGTATTTTATTTGCAGCTTGTGTAGTGGTACAGATTTACTGTCCTCTGAAAATACCTCAACATACAGACATTACTGTCTAAATAACTGGCAACCAAAGTGAGTACACTCTCAGTGATAACAGCTGTACGTGTGTAACCAGGCAAAGCCACATGTCCTATTCATCATGTTCATGTTTTTGTCTGCTTGACAGAACCATACAAATGTGTATATCATGTAATTTGGTGCTTTTAGTCCAATTCTCTCATACTGACCACTGGATGTTCAACATGGACCTCATGGTAAAGACTCTCTGAGGATTTGAGAATTAGAATTGATGCTCTCCACAAGGAAGAACAAGCTGATAAGAAGATCAGTAACACCCTGAAACTGAGTTACAGTACAGCAGTCAGGGTCATACAAAGGTTTTCCAAGACGGGTTCCACGCAGAACAGACCTCACAAGGGTCCATCAGAGAAGTCGAGTCCTCGTGCTGTGCGTCAGGTGAGGTTGCAGAAGCGGAAGGTCCACGTGTCAGTGCTCAGACTAAACACACACTGCAACAAGTCAGTTTGGAGGCCATCATCCCAGAAGGAGCCTCTTCAGAAGCAAATAGTTTGCTGGAGACAACCAGTCCAAGAGCATGAATTACTGGACCCATGTCCTGTGGTCTGATGAGACTGAGATAAACTTGTTTGGCTCAGATGGTGTCCAGCATGTGTGGTGACGCCCTGGTGAGGAGAACCAAGAAAATTGTGTGTTGCCTACAGTCATGCATGGTGGTAGCATCATGGTCTGGGGCTGCATGAGTGCTGCTGGTATTGTGGAGCTGCAGTTCATTGAGGGAAACATGGATTTCAACGTGTACTGTAACATTCTCAAGCAGAACATAATGCTCTCCCTTCAGAAACTGGTCCGAATTGCAGTTTTCCAACATACTAACGACTCCAAAAACACCACCAAGATGAAAACTGCCATTCTAAAGGTGAAGGTGATGGAGTGGCCGAGTATGTCTCCAGACCTGAACCCTATTAAGCACCTGAGGGGGTCCTCAAGCAGAAGGTGGAGAAGCGACATGTGTCTAGCATCCAGCAGCTCTGTGATGTCATTACGGAGGAGTGGAAGAGGGTCCCAGCAACAAACTGTGCAGCTCAGGTGAATTATATACCCAGGATGATCGAGGCAGTGCTGGATAACAATGGTCTTCCCACAAAATATTTACACTTTGGACATTTCTAAACATTATGCAGGTTCTATATAGGTGTAACATGTTCTGTATAACACATTATAAATGCTCAGGACTGCACTACACTATATGGACAAAATCACTGGGACATCTGACTGAAAAATTTTTTCTTTATTATGACGGCACATTGGACTAAAAAAAGAAAGCACATGCCAATTTTATGGTCAGGTGTCCAAAAACATTTGACATTATAGTGTTTTTAAGAGCATTTATACAGGTTGAGCTAAGTACTATGAGATACATGCTTAAAAGTAAATGCACATTTGTGCAGGCTTATGTAAGATGGTATAAGTGGTTATAACACATCGTACATGCTCGGGACTGCTTACGAACATTTTTACAAACTTGTGTCAAATATTATATGGTTTAATGCATGATACATAAGGTATTATAAATGAACTGTGTAGGAGCATTTTTATAGGCTTATGTAAGGCATTATGCGTAGATATTACGTATTATAAAGTGTCGTACATGTTAGATAAGACTTTATAGATGCTTAATAGGGTTAGATTAGATTAGAAAGGCTTTCTATTATAAATATGCCGTTCATGGAAAATGTTATTAAATGACTAATTTCTGTAAAAAAAAAAAGAATAAAGAAAAAAGCAATTAACTTGTGGTGGACTTGAACTTCTGACTCGGACACTGCATTGCAATTCCCCCTTTTACAGGGTGCAACATCACTCAGTTCATAATTAACTTATGAATGAAAAGTGCGGATTTCAGAAAGCAGAGGTTATAAGTTAAAAGAACGAACGCGCCGAAGAGCTGCACAATGTTAATAACCATAATTATTCGAATCATTCTGACAGTAATGATGATTGTGTTGAGCTCCAGGAATCCTGTTACAGCATTTCCTTTGAGAAAGGAGTGTTTATTAGAAATAGAAATACTTGAATGGGATGCAGAAGCATGAGCAGGACCGTAGATGTTGTGTGGCAGGACGACATTATTAATTAATGGCATGAAACAAAATATACTATATATGTCTCTGTTCTCAGTCATGTTTCCATCACTGACTCCCTCTGTCTCATCCACGTTAACTCCAGACTTCTTACTGCCTACTGCCTGCTCATTGTGAGCTTCAGAAACTAGTCTACGTCTGTGGTGTGTGAGAGACAGGAGATGATGCACCAGTGGGAGATTAAAAAAAAAAACTGCTCAAAGGTTGATGGGCTGAAAACGGAGCAGCGAGAAGAAATGTCACCGAATTGATTAAAACTAAAGTAACGAGTCTGTTATTAAAATGTACGAAGTGAAAAAGTCAAAAATGTAATGAGAGAGGAAGTCAGAAAGAGACGTGTTTTCATCTATTTAATAGTCATTTCTGTAGTTTGTGGCTGTAACGCTTTTAGGAAACCCCTCTCAGGTTTATTACCTCACTGCCTCAGAAATTCTGCTGCTCTCTTTCCTGCGGTCGGTGGAGAGGCGGCCGATCAGGTACGAGGCATCCAGGCCGCTGCAGAAGATGCTGCCTACTGCACTGAGCAGCAGAAGCTTACTGTCGTCCATCGCCGCTGTACCCAGAGCTCGACACACCTCCTTCATGATCTGGGAAACAAAAAAAGAAATGGAGTGAGAGCTGGGCCAGCTTCGGGGAAAGAATGAAGAGAAAGGAGAGTTGACTTACAGCTCAAAAAAAAAAAAAATCCTACTTAGATTTATTTATAGGCAAAAGTATTGGGACACATATGGCGTGATGCCACAGAGTGAATTTTTTCTTTCACTTGAAGAAGGAGACTCAAACCTGTTCCAGGATGACATGACCCCTGTGCACAAAACCATGTAAAAAAAACATTCAAATATGATGATCGGGTGTCCATAAACATTTGACCTTGGACCTAAAAAACTTTTTTCCTTTGTGAAGCTGTTTTTTATCGTAATGTACTGCATTCTACGGAAGTCCTAAAAGGCTGTGCATTATAATATATTTTCTTTCTTATTTTCTTGATATTCTCAAAATAATCTCTTGATCTTGACATGACAGATGTCGTTATCTCCATATCGTGAAAATCTCGCGCGTTTCCTCGATCGAAGTAAAAGCGAATGCTGCGATGGTGCTGATGTCTCTACTGTAATCGCATTTGTTTTACCTTGACCCGTGTTTTTCTTGTTTTCTTACAACTTTTATAGTTGAACATTAAATGGTTTCGACAAACTCTTCAAACTTTTCAAAATTGTATTCGATCGTATGAACCGCTCCTGACATGGACTTTGTGACGTAGCAAATACAAGCTGGAGGGGATTTAAGGATTTAGATGCAGCTATTTACTGAGCTTTGAAAGCAACTAATTATAAGACAGGAATCTACTCTTTTTCCTCCAACTCATTATTATAGTCTCAGAGCACCAGTGCGCCTAATCCTGACAGAAAACGCTGCTATAAATAAACGCTAGCGCTACGCAGGAACAGGCGAGAAGCATATTTCTGTACGATTATAAACACCTTCAAAATAAAATGAGCATTATCCTGAAAAGACAGAAAAAAAAAAAAAAAAAGAAAAAAAAAGGGTTATTTAGATTTTAACCACAGAAACCTTTGAGTGACAAACATTAAACGAATGATTGCTGGTGTTGAGGGTGATGTTACATCCATCTCACAGCTGCTTGAAGGAAATAATCAAGGACGAAACAGCCAGCACGAAGACATCACATGTTCTCAGTCTGATTACACCTGTCGGGATCTCCACAGGGATCCTCCAGAACCTTTTCCTCATCATCTGCCTGCTTACATCTTTAATATCTAAAGTGATTCTTTTATTTTGTAACCTCAGTCGCAATTTCTGCTCCAGACTTTCATATTGTTTCATAAAATCGAATAGCAGTCATGATTTGTATCTTCCATGTCTTCATCACATATCAATGATCACATACAGTGTAAATTCAATTCAATCTAATTCATGTTCATTTGTATTGCGCTTTTAACAATGAACATTGTCGCAAAGTAGCTTTACACAGATAATGTGGTAATGAAAAATGTATATGTTCTTTATAAGTGTGAGTTTGTCCCTGATGAACAAGCCGATGGAGACTGTGGTGAAGGAAAAACTCCCCGAGACGGCATAAGGAAGAAACCTTGAGAGGAATCAGGCTCAAGAGAGAAACCCGTCCTCGTCTGGGTTGCACCGATTGGCAATATTTAGGCTTGAATCCTTGACCTTTTGATGACCACTAAGTGACCACTTCCCAGAGTTGAGTTGTTGGAGTTAGTTCATGTTAAATTGGGGCCCTTGAGCGAGGCCCTTAACCTTCTGTGCTCTAGGGGCGCTGCATCATGACCCTGCGCTCTGATATGCGCAGAAAGAACTTCACTGCGCTGTAACGTACATGCGATAAGTACAAAGCGACGTATTTCTGGGTCTTTATCGTGTGTTGAGTTTTTTCATTGTTATTGGTCAGCATCTCTTGTCAGATCATGTTTTTTCCTTTCTAATTTATTCAAGTCTCCTTGAAATGGCGTAGCTTAAAAGAAATGAAAAAAAAAAAACCAACATCCGACGCTAAATTTTTAATTCATTGTTCACCTCGTTGAGCAAATTAGATATCTAGTCGTCTCGCGAACGAGTGGGATGTACACACTTATCGCTCACAGAACCCCAGAAACCAGAACAGAAGAAAACAATCTGCTCTGTAAGCCTCCATCCTCGGGGATGAGTCACTGCTTTTCGTCTCTCTGCTTCTTGACAGCACTTGTTTGTAAAGTGGAGAGAATTAAAGCGATTTACAGACAGAACCAAAAGCCGGAAGGAAGAGAGGCGCGGATAAACGCTAGCACTAAACCCACACTGTTCGCTGCTCAGAGGATAAAGGAGACTTGCCTGAGGATAAAGTTACACTGAAACAAGCATGCTGCTTTTATAAAAAACATTTCCTTACAATGAATAACAAATTCTAATTATTCACTGGACCCTACTGATCCAAACAAGGTTACAGACCTTCACACAGCTCTTTAGCAGTTTAGCGCAAAGCTTGATAGCTAATTTCTTTATTGTCGACTGAAGATTCAATTAATAAAATGTTTTTTTCTCTATTCGAATAAATTCATAACCGCGTTTCCTGGTAAAAATTATTCTAGTGCAAAACATTATATATGAATCAATTTTAATTACCAATTAAATTCATTTACATACATTTTGATGGACTATGTAAATTATTAATTTAATAATCTGGAATGAAGAAGAAGAATGTTGTACATTTTGGGTTTATTTTACGTTATTTATTAATTATTATATTTACTTTTTTCTATTTCTTTGGGGTTGGCTCTGGGCTGCCCACCCAATCAAAAGTTAAGAGATTATGGTGGGATTTTCTGGCTTATATTTTCCATTTGCTAAAATATATAATAATAAATAAATAAATAAATAAATAAATATATATATATAAAAACCATAAAATGACATTTTCTTCTTTCTTCCAGTATTGAATAAAAAAAAGAATAAAGGTATCGAAATGTCCATAATGATTTTTCGAAAAAAAGGAAAAGAAAATGCATCAGGGTTTGCCAAAAATTCGGTTAAACAAAAGAACACAGGGTTTGCTACCTGTGAGTTTCCCTTTTGGATGACTAAAGTAATCCGTCTATCTTTCTGAACAAACAGAGTCATGAAAAACTAAAGAGCTCTGTGAAGCATAATGGCGGAAGCTTCATCAACACACACACACACACACACACAGAGGTCCATAGAGCTCACGGGTTTCAGGACAAAACCAACTTAAAATGCAGCAGAAACTCTTTAAACCGTGCAACAACATTTTCATGTCAATTATCAATGTTATAAACGGTATTTATGGAAATCCTGCTAATAGCAGGTATGCTAGCACAGCTGGGAGCGTAGCTAGGAGATGAAGGAAACTAAAATCTAAAATGACTCGTCTTTTAACACATTTATTTCATTTAAAATTTGATTAGTTATATTAACAACTTGAGCATCTTCTCGTTTATTAGACTTTAATGATGATAATCACAGGCCACTGAGTTCTTTACTGAAGGAAGACACGGTCGGATCGTAAAGCCATTAAGCCTGGAGATTAATTACACCTACAAAGTGTTAAAGAGCAATTAATCAGAGTGATAGAGATGAGATATTTTTTCCCCCAAGTTCATTTACATGTTTATCACTCGCATTTTATCATTTGATCACGAGAGTCATAATCGCAACAACTGGAATTAAGCAAACAAGAAATTCTGCCTGAATACAACATAATTGACAAAATGTTCATAAAAACGTTGAACACAATATACAGATGGTCCGCGAGTCACGACGGTTCGACTTACGTTTTTTCTGATATTAAACACAATACGTCAAAATTGTAGAAATATTTGACATTTTGTAGGCAAACGTAGCAGCGTATATGCTCCGCCCTCAACTTGCGAACTCGCCGCTCGTATACTGTTTAGTTTATACGGTACTGTAAATTGCTCTGTTTTGCTAAATTATGTACTGTAAGAGTTAAATTATAAAGTAATTACAGTACATTATCCCAGACTGATCATTATTCTTTAAGACTCCTAAAGCTGGAATTTCTATTCGTAATTGATTTCATTCTCTAAAGCTGCTTCAGGATAATTGTTATATGTTCTATACAAAGAAAAGAGCTTTTTACTGAATGTGCCATACCTCTGGTGTTAGTGCATTGTTGTCAGATGTTTGGCTGGACAGCAGGACGTGTGTAAAACCTTCTTCCTTCCTCACTATGATGTCCCTGAATCTGTAGTTTGCCTCGCTCTGCCGGACGTTGTACCTCAGCCTCTTGTCGAAAACGTAGCCTTTGTCCTCGGCAAGCTTCCTCTTGGCTGAACTGTGTAAATGCGCGTCTCCGTTCGGGAGCGGTGAACCTGCACATGTGTGATGAAGAGTATCAACGAATCTAGCAATACGTCATCATAAAAAGACAAATCGTTAATTTGATTGCTACAAAGGTCTAAAAGGTAAAGGTGCTTTATACTTGTCACATGTACATTAAAGCACAGTTATATTATCTATATCTATAGATTATCTGGAGCACAGAGGATTAAGGGCCTAACTCAGGGGCCCCAAGACTGGCAGCTTGGCAATTCTGGGGCTTGAACCCCCAAACTTCCAATCAGAGTTACCATTTCCCTGGAGACTAACGCTAACACTGAAAACGTAAGCCTCTCCTTAATAAAATCGTCACCGTATTTTATTATACATTTATTTCATTTACATTACGGGTATATTTAAAAAAAAAAAGGGAATAAATCCAGGTATTTTGTTACGCAACGTTGGGAACGCCATGCTACGAAACTGGATTTGATTCTCTGTTTAATACGCCTGCAATGCTTTTTAGTCATTCAAATCATTTGCAAATGTTTCACCACGCTGTCAATAGATCCAGCAGAACTGATGAAATCCTTCACACCAGTGACAAAACACCCTCAGGAATTTAAATCCACTCACCTTGACTTACTTCGACAAGGCAATTTCTACATAAACCTGAAGACAAATGAAGCAGCATATTATTGGATTGTGTCTGGATCTGGCTGTGTGCTTTTACTGAGAGGGGAAACAAAACACAAGTACAACAGCGGCTGGAAAAAAGCATTACATCCTGTACGAACTTCAGGTTACACACCCATGCTGCTAGTAGAGATCGACCACTAGCGGATTTTACTGACACGAGAGCTAGGTTAGATCCGACTTGCTGATAACTGATTAATCAACCGATAGCTTTTTAATAGATATTGGATCAAACACTCCTAAAAAAACAGTACTGAAATTTATTACGGAAAAACCCAGAAATTAATTAATAATTATAATTATATAATTATTAAATGCTAAATAATAAATATATCTCTCTATTCATGCACCGTGCGCTCTCTGTACACCACGCAGACTCCCATGTAAAAACCAAACAGGCCATGTTTGTTATGACAGTGGAGCTCCTCAGTCGCTCCAGCAACGGATGCAACCCGGAAAAACTATTTGTATGCATATGGACACTATCGGTGACAATTAATTCCCAAAGCCGATGAATTGGTTGACCTCTAGCTGCTAGTATAGCACTGTTTCCCTATGTGAGATACCTCAGGAACTTTTTGGATTTACTTTGGATTTATTCTTTATTCTTTGGAACTACCTTTCAGTTTGTTTTACAGTCACATTGGAGGTTTTTGCATAACAGTAGCCTCAAAAAAATCGATTTGATTTGTCGTTGTGAGGTTCAGAGCTGTGGGATCCCATCAAATCAAGAGTACACAGCTACAGGGGATGTACAGTATTGACTGCTTGCGTCTTTTTTCGCCCCATGCTTGCAGGCATGGTTAACCAGCTCAGCTCACCTCCCCCAGCATTCCTGAACATCCATGTATTGCAAAGCTGCATAACAGAATCTGTTTGCCTCTTGGACTCCTCGACTTCTGGATAACGGTGAAAGAATATAGATAAGCACCAAGGATTTCTATTACACTATTCCATCTGTCCAACATGCAAGGACAGTTTTAACACACCATGGTGATTACGTTCATGCTCGAGGGGAAGGGTTTAGATTGAAAGGCTGCATTTTAAGGAGAAAATCTTGCTCTCGGCCAAATTTCTGAACAATCTGTGTCATTATTTAAAGCCGTAATGAACCATCTGGTGAGCATTCACTCCCCCCGGATATTGTACCCGAATGAGATTTGCCTTCAGTATTATCGTGGATTGTAGTCCCCATTGGCGCCACTCTATGAGAACGTCTAGATGCAATTAGCTTGCCTTGGAGTCTTTCCTTGGATACTGTGATTAGCATTTGAGGGGCATTGGTGTCTACATGAATAAGTCTCAGGGCTGCTGATCAGAAGATTGTGAAATCAAGACCCTGCACTGCCTAGCTGCTGCTGATGGACCTTAAGCAAGGCCCTTGACACACTTCCTTTAACTGATTCCAGATCAGACCTGACCTTGCACTCTGACCTTAAATTGAGATGTGCGACAATCTTCTTTTTTGGCAAGAACATTTATTTTTATATGAATATACGCAAATGTATGTGTTTTCTCTCAAGAATGGCAGCAATCCAATGAAGCCTCCCAGGACCTGACTGTCTATCATGCAGCGCAGATGCTGGATCCATAAGATTCTCCTAGAAGAAGTCTTGGCAGACTCCACGATTATCCTCCAAACATCTATGAAGAAATGAACCACTTTCATAAGATCTTAAAGGTAAAACTCAGTTGGACTAAAGAAAAAGTGACTCACTCTTGGCTGAGATTCTCAGAGTAGTCACATATACTGGGGTTGTCTAATGTCATCTTCAAAAGGTTGGGGTGGGTGGTATGTTTTAGTTTCAGCCAAACAGAAGCAACATATTGGAACAAGTTCTACTTCTCAAAAAAAAAAAAAAAAAAAAGAAAAAGGGTGTTGCTGTTTGGCAGGAAACCTTGTGTACCCAAAGCTGAGTTAGCAGTTTAGGTTTCACTGGTACTACTTTCTATTCTTCATTTGCATCCTGGGAAAAAGTCCATTTTGGTCCAACTTTCTAACAATACAGCTTACCAATTTATTCTTTCTCCGAAACTAAAAGCCATGCTCTGGTTCTTCTATCATTCCAGACTCATTTCTCATGCATACATAAATACAGTCAGTCTCTTCTGGACTTTTAAGTGTAAAGAAAACATTTCTAGACTGTATGGGTGAAGGATTGTTAGCTCAGTGTCTAAGCCGTTAAGCCTATACAGACTTTATCAACAGAGATGTATCCTCATGCTAGAGACAACAAAACATCTCTCTGGATATCCTCTTTGATCTCCTTTTAATTAAGTACTGAAATGTTATGTAACAGCAGATGATGCAAGGATGAGAAACAGCCCGAGACGTGGGCACCTTCTTCAGTGAGATCTGGATAGACATAAGGGAAAATATCACATCCAAAAAAGATATGGCATAGAAAACATTCTCAACAACACAATACCCCTGTGCTTAAAGCTAGCTGTTTGAAAATATGCTCTGTACATGTTGGAATAGGAGATCTCCTGCTATAAAAGCTCGGAAATAAAACAAAACACTAAATGCACCCCAGGCCTCCTCACCTCAACATCTACATCAGTACATGACTTCTCCACAAATCTCCACAAAATCTAGTGGAACATCTTTCCAGAAGATTGGAGCTTATTATAAGAGCAAATGGCAACTGAATGTGGAATGAGATGTTCAAAAAGAAGCACATGGTCAGGTGTCAACAAACCTGAACTACATACACGTAATGTTCATAATCTTTATCCATTGCTAAGAAAATCATATTCAGTGCCTCGGTGAACCAACTTTGGACATGAAGAAGCTTCCTGGTGTAAATATGGATGGAACTTTCGACCCGAAGCTGCATTAACACGAGTGGCCTTTTAGACAGTGGTGGAACATCTGGAGTAGAAACCTGGGGCGGATTTTTCAGTGAGAAATATATATTATTATATTTAAGTCTTTTCCCGCTCCTGCCCGCAAATAGAGACCGATTTTTTCAGTCCAGAAACGAAAAATGACCATTTCATTTGATTTAAGTTTGACTTTTTGTGTAAATGATGAACATGGAGGTGAACAAGGAATCTTTCAAGAATTGAACATCAACTGAAACGATATAAAAAACAAACAAACAGGTGAAGGTTTTGTTGTGTTGTTCGTTCCTTTCTTTAATAATGAAGTGATTTCTGTAGCACTCTTTCTGTGATTCTTCTGTCCTGCGCTTCAGACCTTTGTTGCTTTTGTGCAGTAGATACAGAACAGTATTTTGCGGGATTCCCGTGAATGAATTTATTTCCCTGCAACATGAATATTTTACCATTCACCAATTTTGTCGCGCCACACTCGTTTGTGTCAAATCCCGTGGGAGTGCAGGTCTCTAATAAGGAGAACATCCGAATTTCGTTTGGACAGAAATCTATCGGTGGCTCTTGATGTCCAGTGAAGAGCATCGCTCAGGAGAATAACCAGCAGCACCCACACAAATGTACACCAGATCATTAAAAAAATCTCCAAACACTGTTTATATGTTCTGTTTTTTTTATTTTTCATTTGTGAGGTCGTTAAACATTTCCCAGCTTTTCTAAACCATATTAGCCAACGGGATCCATCCTGCTTAGAAACCTTGATTTTAGATGATGATTAGGACTTGCTCAGTTTGCATTTCCTTCCTTTTAATCTCGATCGTCTTCTAATTCCTGGTGTATTTTTTTCGCTTAAAGTCTGAACTTTACCCTCTGGTGTCTCTTTGCATTAGAAGCTGTGCATAACTCCTGTATATTTCTCACTCGTTTCTTCCCCAGTCGAATCCTCAAACTGTACAACTCATTACAGGGGAAGCATTCATCTTTCTTCTTGTCAAATCTATTCATCCGTCTACTGTTCCTCTCTCTCTCTCTCTCTCTCTCTCTCTCTCTCTCTCTCTCTCTCTCTCTCTCTCTCTCTCTCTGTGTCACAACAATCTAATTAAAGTGTCAGTTGATTCCATCAATGGATCGCATCTCAAATAGGCAGCGCAAATCGGCAGTGAAAAATGGCTTAAGAAATAAACAGGGAAGGTCGTTGCTCTACAGTTTAATCACAAGTGGCACAACAAAATAAATGTTTCTAGCCTGGTTACAGAAATAGCATCCTGGAGCGAGATGATGCATTTGGTGAATACCAAGAGCAAGCTACAGAGGAGAAAGAAGCAAAAACTATAATTTAATCATACCATCAGCACTAGGTCAGAAATTGCAGCCAGTAACCAATAAATTGTTGCAAGTATTATGCATTTTGGTAAAAAAAAAAAATAAATAAATAAATTCATCTGACCACAAACTTAAATGTTGTAAATGTAATTGGTTACTGTATTAAAGGAGCTTTTCCAGTGTTTCCATTTTTGAATCTTTTTCTTTACTACATTTTAAACTCAAATCTTTTACTTTCTACTACATTTTGCGAAATCAGTTGTTCCTTTTTATTTACGAGGATAAAAACGTAACTGGTGAAACACGCAGCGAGTCACCAATCAGGATCGAGCGCACGCTCTGTTTTACACGTGTTTTGATCGGCGCTCGGTGCATCTACTGATCACCGACATACAGTTCAGCATCAGTTCAACATCAAGCAGAACATTTAGAGAGGAATAAATGATGAAGAAACTCCAGACTCGAACTCGACACAACACACGTGACCTGATATACGTGATTATTTGTAAGTAGTTGAAAAGAAGGTGTTTCTATTTATTAATAGATCAGTGTGCTGAGAGTCACATTCGAGTCTTTACACATAACTGAGGTGATTAAGTTAAGAATCTTGTGATAAAAATGATAACAGGAACATTATAGTTATAATAAATCACTACTTTGGATATTTAAGTACAAGTAAAAGTTTAAAGGGACACTTTTAGTTACTGGAGTCACGTTTTACTGACTGAATCTCTACTTTAACTCAAATTCATAGTTTGTGTACTTCATCCACCACTGCTTTTGAATAAAGACGTGTTTTTCTACAGTAATTCTATAATACACATTCTGAACGATTCTATCTACCAGCCACCAGTGTAGAAAAATGTAGGATGAACACTACTTATCCACCTGAACTAGGAGACCCAAAAGCTGTTCCATCACAACAATGCTCCTGTGCACAACACCAGCTCCGTGAAGATCTGGGTTGGAGTGGAAGATCCAACCCTATTGAAGACCTTTGGAATGAATGTGATCGCTGACTGCACCTCAGGCCTCCTCACCTTCTACATCACTACCTGATTTTACTCACACTATTATAGATGAATGAATCTCCACCTAATCTAGTGGAACATCTTCACAGAAGAGTAAGGGTTATTATAACAGCAAAAAGAGGATAAATGGTCACCTGTCCACAAACTTTTGGAAATGGAGAGTGCACACTGGGCTTGTATTTAAGCGGAAGTAACAGTGAGGTGCGATCTGCATAGACGATGAGCATCAGCCTCTCTGAGAAGCCCCACACTGGTGAAGGTGACATTCATAAGAAGATAAACCCCGACCCTGCAGCAAGGAAAATGTCAGACAACAATTTGCATCACAAGCAGCAACAATTATTTGAACATCTTTTCCCTTTTCAAAGCAGGGACTGGAAACGCCAGCTGAGCTTTATTCGTTTGCACACAACAGATGCTTTTACGAGGATCATCTTCTGACACAGAGTTAATTCCAAGAGCTGTGATCCCTTTTAGAAAACACAATGACTGCTGTATAGTGGCAGTTTCTTTTATACAGTAATAAATCTCACAAATGATTTACAGTATCGTTAGTTATGACTATAATAACTCTCATGGTTTGAGCAGTAACTATATTAAAAAAGGAAGTACATTTTTTTGGATAAATGAAAAGATCAAGCAAAAGTTTGTGGACGCCTGACCATACGTTCCTTATCTGCTATTTAACCTTTAATCGGTCCTTGGGGTCTATATGACCCCAATCGACTTTTCCTTGATAAAAAAAAAGGGTTCCCTTCATCTGAGTGGAATAATATTTTGTGACTTTTCCTACATAATCTATCTATACACACACAAAAAAACTGGGCTTGATTCGGTTGTTCTGAAGGTATGTAAAAAGATTTTTTACACTTCTGGTCTTCGGGGTCAATATGACCCCACATTGAAATGAATGGGAAATGTGAAAAAAACTCAATATTTTTTCTTCATTTGTCAAAAAAAAAATCTATAAATCCAGCATAAATCAGAAATTTAGATCATCATTTAAGTGATTTTTTCATAAAAAATTTATATTTCATATGCAAGCTTATGGTGTAGTTGAGGAATTGTGTGGTAAATAGGTACAAAAGTACTTCATATCTCCCAAAACACAGCATTAATGAATCGATGAGAAGTAAACAAAAAAAGATATATATTATTTGTATAATTAAAAATGTATATTTTTTGTATAATTTCTCTATCAATTGTTGGGGTCATATAGACCCCAAAGACCAGATTTGTAAACAGGAAACGAAGACCTTATGAGGGTTAAAAGAAATCTCATTCCACCTTGAGTCTACATTTGCTATAATAAAAAGCCTCCACTCTTCTGGGAAGATATTCCAGTAGATGTTGTGGAGATTTGTGTAAGATTCAGACACAAGGGTGTTAGTAAAGTCAGGAACTGATGAAGGTTAGAAGATTTTCATATTCATTCCATAGGTTTTCAATAGGGTTGTGGTCAGAGCTCTATATCACTCTCATCCAAACACACACCAACAATCGCTTAGTGAAGAAGGTGGGGAGGTGGAAGATCAGGGATCAAGATCGAGGGTTCAAGCCCCAAAATTGCCATGCTGGCTCTCTTGGGGCCCTTGTGCAAGGCCCTTTTCCCTCGTGGCTGACTCTGCACTCTGACCCCAGCTTTCTTTTCTTCAAAAAGTACATGTGACATGAAAACAAGCACCTTTCTTTTCATATTTTTCTGATAATAAAACAAATACAATCCGCTATAATCAGTTGAGGTTCATTGATCATGAGGTTTTACACATAAAGACCAAATATTACAGTCTTTTGCTTTATAGTTGGATTAAGATCAAGTTTGGCCTCAGCTATATAATTCTATATTATAAAAGCTTCATAATAACCGAGGACACTCCAACATCGTAATAAATCCAGGAAGTGGCTCATTAAATCTCCCTTACCGAAATCATCTCTGTGTGGTACAGCAGCTCCACATATCTCCACCTCTCCCATCATCCTCTCCGCCCGGCCGCTCGAGACCCCCGGGGTCCTGCCAGTAGTCCTGTAATGCACGCCATCCATTTCTCCGTTCTGAATTCCGTTTGTCGGACGTCTGATCGGAGGAACAAACTGCAGCCCTGCGCTCACTCGTTTATAAATCACCGGTTTGCTCAGTTTATCCCCAGACACTTTCCCTGCACTCATTTTCCTTGGTCTATGTGGGACGCCTGGTCCCAGTGCTGCTCCCCCTCGTCCTCCTCCTCCTCCGCTAGTCCTTTTCTTTTTCCGTGTTTCTCCTTGGGATCTGGAAGTGTCCCGCACCCTGGTGCTGGATTTGGTGGATTTGGAGCGCCGATCTTGCAGGCGAAGGTTGTTGAACTGGTCGATGAACTCCTCACAGTGCAGCAGGTGATGCTCGGGTTCCCACGTGTCCTCTTTCCTCCCGTAGCCTTTCCATCGGATCAGATATTCCCACTTGCCCTTTTTGTTTTTCCGCTTGTCCACAATTCGTTCCACCTGCAAGAGAAGAAAGAAGAAATAAAGGAGCAAGGAATAAACTGACACTGGAGACTCCTTCCATCAAAGTCATATAAAACGACTTAAAGGAAACCTTAAGGTCTCATCAGTTTCACACGTGTGGAAATCCATTTATGAGGCCCTTCGAGGGGGGTGCGTTATATATCCTCTACCACAACATCGCAATTGTTGTTTAATGAGAGTGCGTTTTTATTAAAATGCATCACGTGGGGCAGAAAATGTCTAATTTTGTAAAATGTATAATCATATATCAACCCAGCCATTAGGGGGGCACAAGCCAGTGTACTCTTAGTGCCGGTCCCAAGCCCGGGTAAATGGGGAGGGTTGCGTTAGGAAGGGCATCCAGCGTAAAACATGTGCCAAATCAAATATGCGGATCACAAATGAGAATTTCATACCGGATCGGTCGAGGCCCGGGTTAACAACGACCGCCACAGGTATCGTTAGCCGACAGGGTACCGGTGGAAATTGGGCTACTGTTGGCCGAAGGAGGAGAAGGAGAGGAGGAAGGCGTCTACAGAGACGGCAGGAAAAGGAGCAGTGTAGGAGAGTAGAGGTTCGGGTTGGTACTTTAAATGTTGGTACTATGACGGGTAAAGGGAGAGAGATAGCTGATATGATGGAGAGGAGAAAGGTAGATGTGTTGTGTGTTCAGGAGACCAAGTGGAAAGGGAGTAAGGCCAGGAACATTGGAGGTGGGTTTAAACTGTTTTATCATGGTGTGGATGGGAAGAGAAATGGTGTAGGGGTGATTCTGAAGGAAGAGTACAGTAAGAGTGTAGTGGAGGTGAAGAGAGTTTCTGATAGGGTGATGATCGTGAAGGTGGAAGTTGAAGGGATGATGATAAATGTCATCAGTGCCTATGCTCCACAAGTTGGCTGTGAGATGGAGGAGAAGGAAAGATTCTGGAGTGAATTAGATGAAGTGGTAGATGGTGTACCTAAGAAAGAACGATTGGTGATTGGGGCAGACTTTAATGGGCATGTAGGTGAAGGGAACAGAGGTGATGAGGAGGTGATGGGTAGGTATGGTTTTAAGGAGAGGAATGTGGAAGGGCAGATGGTGGTAGATTTTGCTAAAAGGATGGAAATGGCAGTGGTGAACACGTATTTTAAGAAGAAGGAGGATCATAGGGTGACATATAAGAGTGGAGGAAGGTGCACACAGGTGGATTATCTTCTGTGTAGGAGATGCAACCTGAAGGAGATTGGAGACTGTAAGGTGTTGGCGGGGGACAGTGTAGCTAGACAGCATCGAATGGTGGTCTGTAGGATGGTTTTGGAGGCGAAGAAGAAGAGGAGGAAAGTAAGGTTTGAAAGAAGAATAAGATGGTGGAAACTGAAGGAGGAAGAGTGTAGTGTGAGGTTCAGGGAAGAGGTCAGACAGGGGCTTGGTGGTGGTGAAGAGGTGCCGGATGATTGGGCAACTACCGCAGGAGTGATGAGGGAGGCAGCTAGAAAAGTACTTGGTGTGACATCTGGAAATAGAAAGCAAGACAAGGAGACGTGGTGGTGGAATGAGGAAGTGCAGGAGAGCATTAGGGGAAAGAGATTGGCAAAACAGAAGTGGGATCGACAGAGTGATGAGAAAAGTAGGCAGGAGTACAAGGAGATGCGGCAGCAGGTTAAAAGGGATGTGGCGAAAGCCAAGGAAAAGGCATATGAGGAACTGTATAAGAGGTTGGACACTAAGGAAGGAGAAAAGGATTTATACCGATTGGCCAAGCAGAGGGACCGAGCTGGGAAGGATGTACTGCAAGTTAGAGCAATAAAGGATGGAGAGGGAAATGTGTTGACTAGTGAGGAGAGTGTGTTGAGAAGATGGAGGGAGTATTTTGAGCAGCTGATGAATGAGGAAAATCAGAGAGAGAGAAGGTTGGAGGATGTGGAGTTGGTGAAGCAGGATGTAGATAGGATTAGTAAGGAGGAAGTGAGAGCAGCGATTAAGAGGATGAAGAATGGAAAGTCGGTTGGACCAGATGACATACCGGTAGAAGCGTGGAGATGTTTAGGAGAGATGGCAGTGGAGTTTTTAACCAGATTGTTTAACAGGATTCTGGAAGGGGAGAGGATGCCTGAGGAATGGAGAAGGAGTGTGCTGGTACCGATCTTTAAGCATAAGGGAGATGTGCAAACCTGCAGTAACTACAGGGGAATTAAGTTGATCAGTCACACCATGAAGTTATGGGAAAGAGTAGTGGAAGCCAGGCTGAGAGAAGAGGTGACCATCTGTGAGCAACAGTATGGTTTCATGCCGAGGAAGAGCACCACAGATGCCTTATTTGCTTTGAGGATGTTGATGGAGAAGTATAGAGAAGGACAGAAGGAGCTGCATTGTGTATTTGTGGATTTAGAGAAAGCGTACGACAGGGTGCCGAGAGAGGAGTTGTGGTATTGTATGAGGAAGTCAGGTGTGTCAGAGAAGTATTTGAGGGTGGTGCAGGACATGTATGAGGACAGTGTGACGGCAGTAAAGTGTGCAGTAGGTACGACAGACTGGTTCAGGGTGAAGGTTGGACTACATCAAGGATCGGCCCTGAGCTCTTTCCTGTTTGCAGTGGTGATGGACAGGTTGACGGACGAGGTCAGACAGGAGTCTCCCTGGACTATGATGTTTGCAGATGATATTGTGATTTGTGGTGAGAGTAGAGAGCAGGTTGAGAAGAGCCTGGAGAGGTGGAGATATGCGCTGGAGAGAAGGGGAATGAAAGTCAGTAGGAGTAAGACAGAGTACATGTGTGTGAATGAGAGGGAGGGCAGTGGAGTGATGCGGTTGCAGGGTGAAGAGGTGAAGAAGGTGGAGGAGTTCAGGTACCTGGGGTCAACAGTGCAAAGTAATGGAGAGTGTGTTAGGGAAGTAAAGAAAAGAGTGCAGGCAGGGTGGAGTGGGTGGAGAAGAGTGACAGGAGTGATTTGTGATAGAAGAGTATCTGCAAGAATGAAAGGGAAAGTTTATAGGACTGTGGTGAGACCTGCGATGTTGTATGGATTAGAGACAGTGGCATTGAGTAAAAGACAGGAGGTGGAGCTGGAGGTAGCAGAGCTGAAGATGTTGAGGTTTTCGTTGGGAGTGACGAGGATGGACAAGATTAGAAATGAGTTTATTAGAGGGACAGCACATGTAGGATGTTGTGGTGACAAGGTGAGGGAGGCGAGATTGAGATGGTTTGGACATGTGCAGAGAAGGGACATGAATTATATTGGTAGAAAAATGCTGAAGATGGAGCCACCAGGTAGGAGGAAAAGAGGAAGGCCAAGGAGGAGGTTCATGGATGTGGTGAGGGAAGACATGCAGGTAGTTGGTGTAAAAGAGGCAGATATAGAGGACAGGGTGGTATGGAGACGGATGATCCGCTGTGGCGACCCCTAATGGGAGCAGCCGAAAGAAAAAGAAGAAGAAGAAGAAGAATAATCATATATCAAACATATATGATGATGTGAAATTTATATAATTTTATATCGTTATTCACTCAAAAACCTCCAAAAAACCAGCACGATTTCAAATTTTAGATATTGATTCTATACAACAGTCCAATAAACGGGAAGTTAATATTAAGAAACCTAACAAAAATTGATCCTAAAAAAGCCACAGCACTTTTTCGTGTCCCTGAGTAACTGTAATTATAACGACTCATTAAAAGTGACTTGCTTGCTGTTTTAATTATTTAATATCAAAACTATTTATGCGTTTGTAAGTGCAGGTTAAAGCATCGCATGTCCCTCTGCATTAAACAGTGTGTAAACGCATCTAAATGCCACTTCACTTCCTCTGCATTCTTCTTCTTCTTTCAGCTTCTCCCATTTCAACCCAACTACCTGCATGTCTTCCTTCACCACATCCATAAATCTCCTCCTTGGTCTTCCTCTTTTCCTCCTTCCTGGTGGCTCCATCCTCAGCATTCTCCTACTGATATACCCCATGTCCCTCCTCTGCACATGTCCCAACCATCTCAATCTCGCCTCCCTCACCTCTCTCCAAACTCATTTTTAATCCTGTCCATCGTCGTCACTCCCAATAAACATCTTAACATCTTCAGCTCTGCTACCTCCAGCTCCACCTCCTGTCTTTTACTCAATGCCACTGTCTATAAACCATACAACATCTCAGGTCTAAGGAATTTAGTTGATACTGATTTATTTTGCTTGGTAACAGCCAAAATGTCTTATTTTTTAAATTGACTGATTAAATGTAAGAATTTGGCTGAAAAAATGATGCACACGTATCACACATATCTCACACCTCTAAACCCATCAGATCTCCAAATCCCTGTGAATGAGATGTTTTTATAGAAACAAGTGTATAATGTTATTTTTGGCCATTTTTGTAACACTTATAACCGTGGTTATATATTAATAATTACAAAACCTTTGTCTTTAGAATGTGATCTGAATACACCTTTAATAACATTTATAAAGGTCTAATATACTGAAAAAGCTGTGGATGAACAGAAGAATGATGATATCTGGAGGAGGATCTCCGGTTCTCCTTCTTCTTACAATGAGGAACGCTTCGCTTGTGTGTGTGTGTGTGTGTGTGTGTGTGTGTGTGTGTGTGTGTGTGTGTGTGTGTGTGTGTGTGTGAAAAAGGAGACACCGGCAGTTGAGTGCTTATCGGTGCTGCAGTAATTAGTTCGAGCTCTAATCGTTTTCCCAAATAAAGATCAGTCACTGAAACACGATAATGAAATCCATATACACGAACCATCCATGATATCAAAAGAATAAAATCCATGTAAGTGACAGGCGGAGCAGGAACAGGAGGAAAGATACAGTATCACGTTAGATTAGTGATGAGACGTGTTACCACCTTTATAGAAATGATGCACGTCTTCATAACTGAGGTCGATGCGTTTCGCATCTCGATGCATAGCCAACGAAACATTAAAGATACATATGAAGCAGCTACCCATACGATACGATTCATCCCCCCCATTACCACGGGGTGCGATCCGATTTCGATTTCATTCAACACAATGCGATTCAATGCAATACGATGCAATTAAAAAAATGAAGCCATGCAATTCGCTATGTTACAGTTGACTTTTATATCTTTGGTTCAGACAGACAGCAAATCATCAATACACTTTAGAACCTTCTGACTTCTAACGCATGGCCCCTTTCACACACACACACACACTTTTGTAGTGCAAAAGAAAAAAGATCTTTTCCCGTTCTGTCTCTAGGAAGTTACAGCTCTACCTCTGCCATGTTAATCTGTATTCTATGTGACTCTCAGGACACGCCTCGGTCTCGTGACGTGATCCGTCATTTTCACGTAGCAGGGGAGAGAACGCGCTCGAGAAACGGTTTAGAGAGGAGAAATCAATCAATAATTTGTGACCAATATTTGAAATATAGATATAAATAAATTGTCATTTTACTGATGTAAGTATATTAAAAAAGATGCATCGCGATACAAATGCCAACTCGTATCACAATCGCTAACTTTTACGCTGATGCACCGATGAGAATCGCAGAATCTTACCATCCCAAACTTCTATTATTTTACTGAAATATACAGTGTAATGCAACGTAAAGAAGGATTCAATCTTCAATATTATTTGAGACTACTAGCGAGTTGTCTCAGTGAAGGGATTCGTAAATGTTCTGTTGGCTTCATAAACATCATGGGTGTGTGATATGAAAAATAGTTAGTTCACCTACAAAGTCTTCTGTAGGTTCGAGTATTTATTTGTGTTTCCCGTACAGAGCCAGTACTGCTGTCACGTGACAAACGCAAGAAAGACTCTGACCAGATGATCTTTTCTGTTCCTCATCATTCGTCTTCCACTGCATGTATGAAAGTGACAACATTATTATCACCATTTTGTCACCATTCTCTCCGTTTTCTATAATAAACCAAAAGTAACAGCTTATCATGTTACTAAAGACACCACAAATCCTCAACAAGCTGAAGACTCCTTCCATTAATGTTAAATAAACGCATTTCTCCTCACAAAAAAATTCATATTCATATTTTGTTTATGTAAAGACCGGGGTTCCAAACAAAATATGAATATGAATTTTTTTTGTGAGGAGAAATGCGACTTTTCCAGACTTTTCCAGACTCAAATATGCAGAATTCCCTCAAGATATTTTGAAGACCATATTAAACATCTGAAATAATAATTTTACATGTATAATCTCTGATGTACGTCAGAGTCAGAGAACATTTTATGTTTTCCATGTGTATAGTCGCACGGTAGGTGGCGCTGTACTGTCACGGCAACGGCTTCCTCACAACGTAACAACCAATCACAGCTGTGCAGATCTGAGATCTGAGATCTGAGAGAAAAAAAAAACAGACTTTTGGCCATCGCCACACTGATACGTTTTCTATTTTTAGTCATTACATAAACGTTTTCAGACGTGTGGATGTGCGAATTTTGGAAAACGGCGCTTTCAAATCCGGATTAGTGTAAACGCAGCCCTTTTTTTTTTTTTTTTTTACAAAGCAGCAGTAGTAAATTTGTTGACCAATCAAAATACGGAATGCAACAGCGCTGAGATGTAACACGATTGTGAACCTCGTTTACTACATTAATATTAATAATTACAAATGAACACATCTACACGGGTCAGTGAACACTTTGGGAAGTGATAGCAGAGTTAAAAAGACACACACACACACACACACACACACACACACACACACACACACAGATAAGTGTTAATTCATTTCCCATTAAATGATTATGTTGGCTGCAGCAGTAATGCTTTATTTTGTGATCTGATCCATTAGAGGCACTAATATGGTTTCCCCAAGGACATGCTAATCAGACTTACTGCTCCAAATGGTGCTTATGAGAGCGTACATGGGTTTATAAACACAGACTAAGCCACACGGTCTCGTTCAAATTAAGTGCTTCTGCGTTTTAATGTTTTCATCATCGTTGTTACTGTGGTTTTATGTATACACACTAATCTATGTGGACAATGTGTTTGCCTCTCCACCCTTCTGGGAAGATGTTCTACTAGATTTTGGAGTGTGTTTGTGGAGATCCATGCTCATTCAGCCAGTTAGTAAAGTCAAATACTGATGTAGGTGAGGTGAGGAGGCCTAAGATGCGGTCAGCATCATAGCAAGAAATGTTCCACTCCAACCAATGTAATGCAGATCTTCATAGAGCTGGTTTTGCGCCCAGAAGCGTTATCATGCTAAAACAGGTTTGGGTCTCCTAATTCAAGTGAAGTTTTATATATATAAAAAAAAGGGAACATTTTATATTAAACACAACAAAGAAAACTGTACCTGGAAGTTACATGCAAAGCAGAGCATGTGTGGGATGGAAGTACCACAGTGATGCACGAGCATGAGAAAAGAAAACACACTGGACTCTCGTATGTGAAACATCAGCACGATAAGCGAAAACTCAAGCACGTTAGCTTGCTGCGTTTCTCCGTTCCAACCCGTTTTTCTATACATTTGTATGCAACAGTAACTTTTATACTTTTAACAGTATGTATCTGTTTTCGAACGTGATTTACTGCGACTTTACTACGTTTTAAATGCTTGTTTTCGATGATTTCATTTATGCATATTCATTTTTATTATTATAAAATTAAATAGATTATATATTCTAGATGCTAGAAACAAAAATTGTCAAAACAATGTGGTATAATATTTTATGGAGAGTTTTTTTAAGCCTGATTGTCACAAATTGCTTCACCTTGCATTCTCCAATGCTGTTTTTTAATTTAAATTTTATTTATTTATTTATTTATTTTTTACAGAAAGAAAACCCAGCATGATTGAATTTGTTTAAAGGAGAAATCCAACATTCACTCCTCGACAAGCAGCCACTAAAAGCTTAAAATGTCTTAACTCAATGTCTGGCTTTTGTATTTTTAAGTACACTTTTATACATACATACTAATAATTAGGGTGTTCTATAGTTGTAATGAGCAAAACATCTAATAATTTTTTTTTTATCCGATTAGTCGAACAATATTAAAAATCATCCGATTAATCGATTACCAAAATAATTGCTAGTTGCAGCCCCAATCCAAACACAAAACACAAACCCTTCTACCCTCATAGGGAGGTTTCATTCCTGTTTATCAGCTGCTGTGAGAAACAGATAAGAACTCCAAGATGTTCTTCTCTATCTCACTGCTCTCTTCGTTTAACGTCTGCGCAGAAAATTTTAAGTCACGTGTTAAACTGCGAGGGACAGAACCGCACAACACCATGTGAGCCCTAATTCTTGTAGCACACGGTGCTGCTGATTTGTGATTGGTCCGATGGTGTGTTGGTCATTTCCTGGAACAGCAGCTCTGTAGTACAGTAGTGCAGCTAAAAAGGAGGTTAATTTTAATGCAGTCGTCGGTTTAATACGTTTCAATGGTAATGGCTCATATTATAACTGTCTTCTGATGAGACGTTTTTTTTTTTACGTTTATGAAGGTCTCCAGTTTAATTACAGTCTGCCAGCAGTCAGAGAAAAAGCCGTAACATTACACATTTCCGATATATAAAAATAAAATTTATAATCGTTATGATGAGGATGATGATGAGTGTTATTATTATTACTATTATTATTTTTATCCTATTATTTTTAGGAGCGAGAGAGAAATAATTGAGCCTCTTGAGGGAATGAGCGTTTATAGCTGCTATAACGAAAGTGAGAACAGGGACTACATAAAACAAGAACAATGTGAATGTTCCACAAAATGTAATGTTTTGTCATTTTAAATGTGAAAAAAGTACAATGTGCTGTTATTAAATTAAGAAAAAGTAAAAAAAAAAAAAAAAAAAAAGTACATAAAAAATAAGATGTAAATAATGAAATTACATTTATATTGTAATATATTACAATATAATATTACAATATTATTACATTATATAAATGTTACATTATATAAAATATATTATTAAAAATGTTAAATATGTACAGTATATATATATACAGTACAGACCAAAAGTTTGGACACACCTTCTCATTCAAAGAGTTTTCTTTATTTTCATGACTATGAAAATTGTAGAGTCACACTGAAGGCATCAAGGGCTATTTGACCAAGAAGGAGAGTGATGGGGTGCTGCACCAGATGACCTGGCCTCCACAGTCACCGGACCTGAACCCAATCGAGATGGTTTAGGGGTGAGCTGGACCGCAGAGTGAAGGCAAAAGGGCCAACAAGTGCCAAGCATCTCTCGAGGAACTCCTTCAAGACTGTTGGAAGACCATTTCAGGTGACTACCTCTTGAAGCTCATCAAGAGAATGCCGAGAGTGTGCAAAGCAGTAATCAAAGCAAAAGGTGGCTACTTTGAAGAACCTACAATATGACATTTTTCAGTTGTTTCACACTTTTTTGTTATGTATATAATTCCATATATAATTCCACATGTGTTCATTCATAGTTTTGATGCCTTCAGTGTGAATCTACAATTTTTATAGTCATGAAAATAAAGAAAACTCTTTGAATGAGAAGGTGTGTCCAATCTCTTGGTCTGTACTGTATATATATATATATATATATTACATTTTCAAAAATATTATTATATCATTATTTACACCTCTGTGCTGTAAGAAAGCTTCTGCCCTTGAGCAAAGCCTTTAACCCCAAACTGCTCAGTTGAAAGTCACTATGGATAAGAACATCTGCCAATTGCCATAAATGTAAATACGTTCATTCTGTGCTGTTATTGGAAAGCAATACATTGTGCAGTAGTATCAGTAACTCCGCCTCATTATGCCATTATTAATTATTGATTATTCTCCTGTGTCTTTCTTTTTCATTTACACTCTGAACAATGAAATGCGTCGATACGCCGCACAGACTCGAGTAACCTCTCAAAATACTCTCTAACAGAAGATGTGTTGTAGTAAATGGATTAAAGAGCTTGTAGTACAGTTTTCTGGACACATCACTGGGCGATGCCGAAATGTTGATTCTTTACACAAGAGCAGTTTTGATAGACGAGCTGGTTTCAAACACAATTTATCCACAACCATCTCTTTCCATTCAAATTAACATCAATCGCCATTTTTACAAGAATAGACACAAGTCTTGTAGCTGATTTCTGATTGGTCTGAGGGTGTTGATTCATTCTGTTTAACAGCAGATCTGTTTTAAATGTATGGTATTTGGCATTATCCAGAGTGACTTACATTTATCCTATTGATCCAACTAAGCAGTTAAGGGGTTAAGAACCTTGCCCAGGGGCCCAGCAGTGGCCCCTGAGCCAAATGATGTTCGGATTTAAACTCAACTTCACAATCACAGGTCTAACACCTAAACCACCAAGTTACACAGTATCTCAAAAAAGTGAGTGCACCAGTCACATTCAGCAACCATTTTACTATCTTCCCAAGGGACAATACTATACAAATTAAAATTAGATTTACTGTCCTCTGAAAATAACTTGAGATACAGCCATTATTGTCTAAATAACTGCCAACTTCAATTCTCTTATACTGACCACTAGATGTTCAACATGGCACCTCGTGGTAAAGACTCTATGGGGATTTAGGAATTAGAATTGTTGCACATGGCACATCGCTGAAATGTGAAATGAGGCGTCCAGGGAACATGTTTTAAAGAACTTCCATTGGTGCTGTAGCATCCACTGCTTCATTATGACTGAACTGTCATTCAAGTTGCGGGGTTGTTTGACGCCTAGCTTGTCCCATCACCACTTACAGTGCAATGCCTGTTCTAGAAACGTCGATCACCCTGTCAAATTACATAATCAGCTATTCTATTAAGTCTATCAAATTCCTGTGCGACTTCTTCAGCCTGAGCATTTCCAACCAATGAATTGCTGCTCGATTCGTTAAAATTATATCCACATCAAACCAAACAAAGCTAAATGATCAATTTCCCTTTGAATCAGACTCGAATAGTACAAAAAAGTGTGTGAAAGATTTTTTTTTACAGAATAAATCAGTCGTGGTTTTGTTCTGTAGATCGTTTTCTCATGATATGAAAGCCACCACATCTCTTCCTCTCTCGCTCTCTCTGTGTTTGAATGCAACTCAGCGTTTCAGAAAACAGCCTCCCACGCTCATGACTTGAAATAGAGCTTGTGGTTTGTGTGTCCTTTAGTGTTTGTCCATTGCAGGGTTAAAAGACTTTATACACAATGCAGGCTGTAAATAAATGCAGTCGAACATCAGCTGTTTTAATTCTGTACTCTGACTAAATGAATCCATGATCATGGTATAGAATCTCCATATACTTTATCACTATATACTCCATTATAGTGAACATGATGAACAAATTTCACTGACATTCACTCAAATTTCACTGACATTCACAAATTTCACCGACATTCACTCAAGAACCTTGAGGATAGACTTGGATTGTGATTATTATCAGTCTGCTACAATGTGTGGAAAACCACAGGCACAGTTTTGCATTTGAGTGTAAATCATTAATGATGTACAATCGGTGTTGAGGCTGAGGATGAGGTTCTCTTTGGAGTTTCTTCCACATGGCATCTCAGGGAGTTTTATACTCACCACACTCACCACTGGCTCACTCATTATGGATAAACTTACGATTATTATTAACAAACTTATACGTTCTTTTGTAACTGTTTTATCTCTGTAAAGCTCATCTCATTCAGCTACTTAGTAAAGTCAGGTACTGATGTAGGTGAGGTGAGGAGGCCTGAGGGTTCAGTCAGGGGAGCAGATTTATGAGTATACTCATAAATCCTCCCACATCATTAACGCCATGTATGAAGAATTCTGAGGAAACGAAATGCTCAGCGCTCTGAAAAACGAGTTTATTTGAGTTTCTTTAATATCAGTGGCTCAGAATCGTATTCATTTCCCTGGATTTTAACACTCACTATGTGAGATTGCTTCGTGGTGCTTCATATCTCCTGGATTAATAAGGGTTCATTGGACGAGGAGTTCGTCGAATTAATAAGATGGTGATGAAAATGCAGTGGAAAACCCTCAAAAACAAACAAAGTACATTTTTAGTTGTACCTCTTCCTCAGCGTATTGAATCGTGAACCACATTGACCTAAAAATGGTCGTATGGCTGTAAATCGTGAGGATCGGTGTACCGTGTCAACTCTAATAGGACTGAGCTTTTATTCATGTATTTACGCACACATTATAGGTATTTGATGAGATTTTCACTGTTTTTCTTTCACCCATCTTTCTCCGTTCTGCTTTTCTTTGGAATACATTTTCCTCATGTGACTCCAAATTGTGAGAATTCTGTTGCTTGTGTGTCTGAGATTCTTCCAACACATGTTCTACATGTCACAGACTTTTTGATGTTCCAAATGACATCATCTCTGTAGCCAAAGGCTGATATCTTCTGTAGCACTGCTACTACGATACCGCCTCTGTCACCAGGGAATCGGTGATCTTTCAGCTTTGAATTGCTGTCGCACTGGAAGAACACTGGAGGAAACGAAGACCGATACTGATTTGCAGAAACTGAATCACTTTGTTCGGAACAGAAGAATAGCTGTATCGTTTTGTGTGTATCATTTTTCATTGCTGGTTATAAAGCCCAGTGAAGTCACAATCCATGGACTTGTTAATACATTTGACGAAGTCATGTGACACAAATTCATAAGAAAATTTGTAATATTGTGAACTTTTAAAATTTTCCTCATTTGACATTCGAGCAGCTTCCTATTTAAATCACAAACAAATGAGAGCAATTTGAGGACAAAATGCAGATTCTTTACTTCTTCCAAATATGACGATGAAAAAGTATTTAAAAGGTGCGATTAAGGGATGATTCAATTTACAATAAATTTTTACAAATTTTTTTACAAAATTTAACATTTTTCACAAAATTTTACCCAAAGAATAGTAACAAACGTCCTTCCAAGAACCAAACAAATTTTTTTTCAATTTGCGAATTGAAGTCGTAGCACTACGAGAATATGGCGAAATATTTTGTGAATAAAGTCATAGCAATACGCGATTAAAGTGGTAACATTTGGGAAAAAAAACTACAATAAAATTTTGCAAGTAGCGTTTCGATGTTTTGCATAAAATGGATGTGAAGGATTTGGAGATTTACCTCTTAATTTATCTCTACATCGGCACAGAGTCATAATTAGTAAATGAACACTGCAGCGGTTATTGTAGGAAACTCAAATTATTCGAAAAAAAAAAACAAATAAAAACATCTGACAGATAATTGGCACTTTTGTGCAGTCTGAATGATATTAATGTGTGATATGTTGTTTCTCAAGAGACCATAAGGATGATTAAAGAAATCACTCTGCGCTTAATTCTCGTATCGCTACGACTTTATTCTTCGATTTAAATTTTTTTTAAGGTGGCACTAAAACGCCATCGTAGAATCAAGTTGAAATGATTGAAATAATGATCGTAAATAAGTCGTAAACACAGACGCTTTGATAGAGATAGCAGTTTCAGTATTTGGTTGTAAATCCTACACAGTCAGCAACATTATGAACTCCCTCCATTATAACATCCTCCTCCTGTTCCTTATCAACCATAATTACTGCCCACTTTTGGATCTTCTAGCACAACCTGAGGAACCCCAGCTCTAGATCTCATTCCGCTGACAGTATATACAGTTTCCCTGCCACTCCGCAGCCCATAACGGCTGATTGAAATCGCCATCTGCACTGTAACCTCGCAGTCATTGTTTCATTTCAGATTGAGAGTCGAGAGCCAAAGCGAGTAAATTGCATTGCTGAACTTTCCGTGCAGTAATGCTTCACTCACTGGTGTTCTGTTAAAGCACAGAAAATCAATATTATTGCTCGAGTTTATTCGCTTCAAATTGCTCGATTTAGATTTGCAAAGAAATCGCTCTGCGTTAGCATTAATGCCCGACACATTTGCTATTAACATTAATGTCCTAAATACTTTTTTCACCTCAGTTGCAGATACTGGTTAAGATCTTCAGTTAATCTTTACATCAAACATTAGAATGGAGATAAATATGTGATCTCAGTGGCTCTCTGTAGCGAGCCTGATGGTGCTTTGTATTCAGTATTTAAAAAATTCTCTTTTTGGGTTTTCACCCACACCAGTTTCATAAGGTTGAAACAGAACAGTGGAGAAAACCTCCACAACAAAACCATGAAGATACTGCAAGTGAAGAAAGAGAGAGAGAGGGGAAAAAAAATGACCAGACTGTTTCAAGTTATCAGGACGGCTACGAGAACTCAATTAGCCACTCATTACAACTGTGTTGAGCAGAAAAGCATCTCAAATGAAAAGTAAAACATCTACAACAGCAACACTGCAAAAACTCTTCATCCAGTCAAGGCTTACAATCCAATTTATAAACATCAACACTGAGACAACTTTACTCCGTCGACCGCTAGCGAGAGTGGGGGAGAGTCTGACGTATCGTACATCGTACACTGCTGTCTGTTGCACGAAATTGTAAGTATTTTTTTTACAATTTTGTCATATCGATATCGTTATCGTAAGATCGAAAAATCGTAACTCGAACCATCGTAACTCGGGGACCATCTGTACTATGCAGGAGCGGAACCTGTAAGATTATTCTGATCGGTTAAAGATTTTTTTTCTTACTTAGTTAGTGAGCTTAATTACCTTCAGAGAAATCATTTGAGGCTTTGTATCCTTTAAGAATACAGTTGCACTGAAATAACTGGTTTTCAAGTCAAGTCAAATCAAGTCAAGTCAAGTCAAGTCAAGTCAATTCAAGTCAAGAGGCTTTTATTGTTATTTCTACTATACACAGTGGTACACAATACACAGTAAAAACAAGACATTGTTCCTCCAGAACCCTGGTGCTACACTAAACAACATAGAGCTACAACACAAAGCTACATAAAGTGCATCGAGTGCAAACAGTGCAGACGAAAAACAGTAAAGACAGACAGTGCATACAGAAACACAAGACAAAACACATAACCCAAAATAGCGCCGACCGGTAAACTTACTGTATACTCTGAATATACAGTACTGTGCAAAGAGAACTATAAAAACTATAACTGGGAGTAAATATAAACAGACACAATGCAGTGCAAAAAACCCCCAGCAGTAGCAGCATTTAAGAGGTCGAAAAAACAGCATGTAAAAGAATGGTTATAAGGTTATTCAGGAAAAAAAGTTGTTCTGTAGTTGGATTTTAGTTTCTCATGTTGAATATCTTTCAGTGTTCAGTAAGAATTCTCTTGTTCTCTGGTTTTAAGGTCTTTTTTACAAATTAAGAAAAGCAAACTGTTTATTAATTGATTAACACGATCGTTTTAATATAATTTGGCTAAATTGACGGCTTTAAATAAGTGTTTTGATGCATATTCTTATTAGACTGGCAGATGGTTTTTTACTTGTTTCTAGTCTGTATCTTCTTAAATAATGCATTTATTTCTTATATTGAAACGTTTTTTTTTTTTTTTTTTGCAGTGAAACAACCACATCAGGTTCCACTCTCCGTAATGAAGAGGAATCTGAGGCTAGCGTGTGAACAGGTTCAACAAAATTGGACTTTTTTTTAACTGTCAAGTTGCGACAAGGTGATAAAAGTTTAAATGATGAAGACTTCATTTAAATGATGAAGTCTGCAGGACTAATAAGCTAAACGGTAATAAACAATAAATATATACTCAGAGCTCCACAAGACAATTACAAGACGAGACAAATATAAGACAATTATTCTCTTGCTTTTTAGGCATCAATGATTGAAACGATTGAAATCCCGCCTCGAGATTTTCACAAACACAATGCTCACGTTCGTAGCTTTAGTAGCACAGTCGATGTAAAGGACGGTCATAGCACAAGTATGAAAGCGATTTAGCAAAACAACATGACCCAAATATTAGAGGTCCATTTAACTTAACTCCATTTAAGCAATTTCACCTGATTTTATTATAACTGTGTTTTTTTTTTTTTTTGCTTTGATTTTGTGCTTCATTGTTCATCTTCATTTATTTTGTATTTGATTACATATTTGTAAAAACTCTACCGTTGTTTCCAAAATGCACTCTAATGGACATCATGGCCAGACCCGAGCCTTGTCCCACAGAGTCTGGCGCCATGTCGGCTAGCGTGTAGCTCATTAGCTGAGTTATGTCAGTGTAGCTAGACTTTTCCCTAACTGTGGATTTTGACTTGGTTTGCTAGTGTCGGCTAATGACTGTTTTTTTTTTCTTTCTCCAAGTCGCCTCCTGAGTGCATGTAAAATGTGTACAGGGGATACGGCACCAACTCGTGGGCTGCTGGCGCTTTTGGTCGATGCTAATTAGCGATACACCATACCGACTCCATAGTTACAACACTCTCTGCTAGGCTGCTGATTACTTCCGAGTCCTTGGTATGTGTGTGTCTGCTGACTCTGCCTCACTGTTTATTATTCTGCTGGCAATTAGATTCCTACAAACTGGTCAAGCAGACAATTCCTGTTTTTCCTAAGAGTTATTGGACATGGGCCAAGTGACAGACACAGGATATTAGACACGTAAATCAGATCGGCAAATTTGCACTAAACGACCGTTCTATGAAAAAATCAGACCAGCCTGATCAGACCATTCACATAATTATTACTGTTTCCAAAATCCAATCACTAATCACCATTGTTCCTTACAACCAATCACTGATCCTTTTCCTGAAAACAATCTCAGATCACATTTGGTCCCACTGACTAATCATTGTTAACCATTGTTCCCAAAACCCAGAATCTCCCTGATGTGAATGTTTTTTCATGATATCTCCATCAAAATACTTTTCTGGATTGCTCCAGGACTGATTTTATGTATTTGTATATGAAATAAAAAAAACTTCAATGCAGCACTGAAGATTTTCGAGGCAATTCAGTGATGTTTTTGAGCATTATGGATAGCTATGAATAGTAAAGCCCAAAGTGTCTTCTTTCCAAAAAAACTTCTTTCTTCGTAGATCCTAACGATGTTAGGGAGCTGGGGTCAGAGCGTAGACCCGATCCAACCTCCACCTTGAACCAGTCTGTCGTTCCTACTGCACACTTCACTGCTGTCACACTGTCCTCATAAATGTCCTGCACCACCCTCACATACTTCTCTGACACCACTCTGTGGTGCTCTTCCTTGGCATGAAACCATACTGTTGCTCACAGATGGTCACCTCTTCTCTCAGCCTGGCTTCCACTACTCTTTCCCATAACTTCATGTTGTGACTGATCAACTTTATTCCCCTGTAGTTACTGCAGGTCTGCACATCTCCCTTATTCTTAAAGATCACTACCAGCACACTCCTTCTCCATTCCTCAGGCATCATCTCACCTTTCAGAATCCTGTTAAACAATCTTGTTAAAAACTTCACTGCATCTCTCCTAAACATCTCCATACTTCTACCGGTATGTCATCTGGTCCAACCGACTTTCCACTCTTCATCCTCTTAATCACCGCTCTCACTTCCTCCTTACTAATCCTATCCACTTCCTGCTTCACCATCTCCACACCATCTAACCTTCTCTCTCGCTTATTTCCCTCGTTCATCAGCTGCTTAAAATACTCCCTCCATTTTCTCAACACACTCTCCTCACTATTCAACACATTTCCATCTCCATCTTTTATTGCTCCAGCTTGCAGCACATCCTTCCCAGCTCGGTTCCTCTGCCTGGCCAATCGCTACAAATCCTTTTCTCCTTCCTCAGTGTTCAACTTCTAATACAGCTACTCATATGCCTTTTTTTTTCTTGGCTTTCACCACATCCCTCTTAACCTGCTGCTGCATCTCCTTGTTCTCCTGCCTACTTTTCTCATCACTCTTCCGATCCCAATTCTGGTTGGAAAAATATCGAACCCAGTTCACAACCATAACCACGCTTCTTCATTGGTTTATCCCTGAACCTCCTGAATGGAAACCTGTAGTAAATTGTTAAGCACTTAATGAAGTCCGCTGATCTCTCTGTCCGTGTCAGGGCCTTGCGTAAAAGATCCGCTTAAATAAAGAGATCGAATAAACACCCTTTCTATCAATAGAGGCAGCTGAAGAACTTAAACCTCCTCGACCACGTGACTCACGTTGCGTTGTGTTTCCGTGCTTATTTCCAAATCTATTCCCTCCATCTGGCAGCTTGAACTGGTTCCAATCGCCCTCATCTCATCTGTTTTCTCATGCCCCATTTCCCACTTCATCAATAAGTCCTTTCAACGTGGTTCCGTACCTCAGCACTTAAAATAACTCTGGATACACTGAAAAAACGTGCCTCGGCTTCTCAATTTAGAGGCGTGATTCCATGATTAAGGTGACATTTAACTATTATAACCTTTAAAAATCAAAGGAAATATGCATTCAAGAATGAAGAACTGGCTGCCAGCCTCAAATAATAATCATAATTCAACCCTAATTAAAAATGATTGTGCAAGAATTAAACGAATAGATAATATAATCAGTATGGTTCAATTACTTGAAATGTTTTGCAGCCTTGTAAGTAACAACATTTGTTTAATTCTTGTTCATTTTCCTTGTTTTGGACCAGAAGTTTTTTTTTTTTTTTTTTTACTCTTAAACAAGTCATGGGTTGGAATAAATTGCTGCACATTATAATTAAATACAAAGTAAAGCTAAATTTATCATTCATGCTAATAGCAAGGGCATTTTAATTAGTTACCAAAAGTTTGTGGACACCTGACCATAAAATCGGTAGGTGCTTCTTTTTTTAAACATCTTATTTCACATTTAGTTCCGACTGGCTATAATAATATTCACCCTCATGGGAAGAGTTTCCACTAGACTTTGTGGAGATTTGAAGAGATTCATTTAGCTAAGTCAGGTATTGATGTAGGTGAGAAGGTGAGGAGGCCTGGGGTGTAGTCAGCGTTCACATACACCCCGAAAGGTGTTACATAGGGTTAAAGCTTTATAGCAGGTTAATCAAGATCTTCCACTCCATCTAATATAAAGCAGATCTTCATAGAAGAAGGGATATTGTCATGTCAGAACAGGTTTGCTTCTGCTAGTTGGGAAGGAAAGAAGATTGTGTAGTTTGGTGAAGAAAAAACAAATGGCTGGAAAAGTCAAGTGTCCCAATACTTTTGTCTGCATTTTCACCGAATGTTACAGCTCTTCTCAGTCCAGTCCACTGCATCTTAACCAACCTGCTCTAGCAAACTTGCCACTAATGATCTTCTCTCCATGCTGATTCTGCTGCCGTCAGTGTGCTTATTTTGATGAACCATGGTGCAGCTCTTGACATGGTGAATCCTGACATTCTGGACAATTTCCCTTCCACTGCTCTGGGATGATTTACGTCTCATCCGGCACAATCTACTTATTATTTATTAATAAATATAAATCCTCTTCCAATCTAAATCACATTTCTGTCCCTTTTTTCCTTGATAACCAGACCATCACGCCGATATGAGGTTCTTCCCCAAACGAGAAATTTGTCGTATCGTATTGAATTTGTTTGGTGTAACATTGTTATAACCTTTCACTGGTGCACAAATTTGTTGCTCCATGAAAATATGCTTTACATGGGTTGGAAGATGTAGAAGATCTCCCGCTATAAATTTCACTACTGAACAATGAATGTGAATGCTGACTGCACCCCAGGCCTCCTTATCTTCTCACCTACATCCCTACCTGCCTTTACTAAAGACTATATAGATGAATGTATCTCCACAAATCTCCACAAAATCTATTTTACAGTTTTTATAGCTTATTATATCAGTAAACTGGGACTAAATTGTGGAATGTGAAGTTCAAGAAGAACATACCAATCTTACTGGTTAGGTGTCCACAAACTTCCGTTCCAAATTGTCAAGTCAAGTTTATTTCTATTGCGCTTTTCACAACAGACATTGTCTCACAGCAGCTTTACAGAAATCAACAGTGAAGGTGAATGATGTGTGTTTATCCCTGATGAGCACCATGGCGACTGTGGCAAGAAAAAACTCCCTTAGATGTTATGAGGAAGAAACCTTGAGAGGAACCAGACTCAAAAGGGGAACCCATCCTCATTTGGGTGACATCAAGAGTTTGATCATAAAAAAGTGTATGGGACTCAATATCAAAGCGCACCATCGTTCCCCGTTAACCTTCAGCCTTCATTCGTTCGGTTTGGTGTCCAGGGATTGAGCGCAATAAGCGGGAATAATTATTTAGAAAGAACAGCTTCGTCGGATGCATAATCAAAGCACTTCAGTGGCTGTACGTGGTGAAACCTCCTACACGAAAAAACATAACATCACGTCTTTTTCACAGTGATGCAGATGAGATTTATGAGCGTACTCACGGGGCACTGCCTCCCACATCATTAACGCCACGTACAGAGAATTCTGTTGAGTTTATTCAAGTTTCTTTACGTATCAGTGGCTCTGTTCAGAATCGTATTCTTTTCCCTGGATTTTAACACTCACTATGTGAGATTTCTTCGTGGTGCTTCATTTCTCCTGGATAAATAAGGGTTCATTGGACATGGAGTTTATTTGGTTTCCAATTCAGGCGGCTGTGACGAGGTGATGTTTTAATAATCATTTCGTCGAATAAATAAGATGGTGATGAAAATGCAGTAAAAAACCTTTAAAAAACAAACAAAGTACATTTTTATTTGAACGTCTTCCTCAGCGTATTGAATCGGAAACCGCATTGACCTGAAAATGGCTGTAAATCGTGAGGAACGGTGTACGGAGTCAACTCTAATAAGACTGAGCTTCACGTATTTACACATGATGGACACCTGAGCATCGAATTGGTAGTTTTTCAACTTCCCATTCTACATTTAATCCACATTTGCTGCTATAATAACCTCCACTCTTCTGAGAAGATGTTCCTCTAGATTTTGTGGAGATTTGTGGAGTTTCAATAGAGCTCTATAGCAGGAGATCTTCCACTCCAACCCTAGTTTTTGTGTCATGCTGGAACAGATTTGGGTGAAGGGAAGAAAAAATTCTACCGCATCCAAAGACGTCCTGTACAATTGTTTGCAGAAGAACCACATACGGCAGGAGAATTCGGGTGTCCATACTTACGTCCATGTACGTCCATATTTCTTTAATTTTGCTGTTTAACGCTGATATTTGCACGTTTACTGTGCAAATTAAACCATTAATATATTCAAAAAAACGCTACTGCTTCTTTTCCCTCCGTGTTTCAAAGCACTGTTTAGATCCTGCTGAGACCGAAACCTGTTTATTCTGAATTTCAGCATTATGGATGTGACATTTGCGCTCGCTCGCAGCAGCTAAGAAAAAAATTTGAGAAATCAATGAGTTCGTTTGCATTTCTTGTCCTTTCACATCAGACAAATGTGCAGAACTGATTTACACGTTTCGAATACACAGCAGTTTATCGGTGTTAAAGATGGAACGACAAACTGACAAACGTTTGTTGTCTTTGAATTACCTAGAATAAAAATTTCCCTTCCTTGAATTAGGAGACCAAGTAAAGACCAAACACAAAGCCAGATACATGAAGATACGCTTTAAAGATATCCTGCTCCTCCAGAGCTCTAAATCCGACTGAACACCTTTGGGATGAATGTGAACACTGACTGCACCTCAGGCCTCCTTATCTTCTCAGCTACATCACTACCTGACTTTCCTCACACCCTTGCGGATGAATGAATCTTCACAAATCTCCACAAGCACAATCCAAAATCTACTGGAACTTCTTAGAAGATCAAGAGTGCAGATTATTATAACAGCAAATAGAGACTTGTGGAATGGGATGCTCAATAAAACACATACCAATTTTATGTATGGGTGTCCACAAACTTTTGCTCCATGTAGTGTGTATGTTTTCATGAAAAGAATAAAAAATAATGAAACATTTGCTTTGTAAATTTGCCATTTTCAGGGAGTCAAAACATGTCACATGGGTCATTACTTGAATTTAAATTCTTATAAACTTTTACATATTTGATCCTGCAATTAATTTAATTTATTATTCAATTTATGATTCAATCAATTATTTAAATAATTAATTAATTGATTAAGTTTTTTATTAACCAAAAACAAAAACCTGACACACAAATTCTCGGTTTGAATATATTTGAACCAGGATTAACACACGATCATCAATCAGCCTGTACCTTGACCCAAGAAAATACATTTCATATTCACTGTTCCTGCAGTCTGATCAAAGAAGAAGAAGAAGAAGAAAAACAAGAAGAAGAAGAGGAACCTACAAATACGACAAACTGTAACCGACAATAAATCAGGATATTTAAACGAGCCTTTTCCAGACGCCTGCTGACGAGGGAATCGATGAGCAGGCGGATGCTCTCCGTCCACTCCTCCAAAAAAAAGATGAATGAAATATAAAATGGGGTTCCTAGAGGAATATTTACGGGGAGATGTTTTCAACCTGGCTTGGAAAACATCCAGAAAACATATTATTCCGAAAACTATTCCAACCCTCAAGAATTTCATCAGATTTTTTTAAATGATCATTTTGAAGTATTTAACTTCATTCTCACAGTATTTATTAACACTTTTTAAATATATATAACATTCAAGACGACAAAAGTTTGTGGACACCTGAGCATAATACTGGTAATACACAATAGTGGAAGATGTTCCACTAGATTTTGTGTAGACGTGTGAGATTTTGTTAGTAAAGTCAGGTAGTGATGTAGGTGAGAAGGTGAGGAGGCCTGGGGGTGCAGTCAGCGTTTACATTTATCCCAAAGGTGTTCAACAGAATCCTAAAACAGGAGATCTTCCACTCCGACCCATGTAAATCTTCACGGAGAAGGCTTTATCATCATTGCCTTATATGATTTATTTTTTGTTAATATCATGAATAATTCCTCTCCACTGCTTCTCTTTCTCTCCCCATCCCGAGGCATCCTGAGGTTGCTCCAGCTCCAGTCACGTCCCACCTCATGAAGATTGTGGACCTTTAAAGAAGTAGATGCTTGCAAACATCCCAAAACATCTAGAGACGTACCAGTGTCATTTGGATCCCACTACATGGAGTTCGGACACTGGACCTCTTTGAGTGTTTAAAGGCTCTGGCATGGAGAAGCAGGTGTTGGATCTGTGATGATCTCAAATGTTGAGCTATTTTATGAGTTGCTCAGTAGCTCCTAGTTTTATAAAGTCAAATGACTGAATGAGACTGTAGAAAGAACATCAGTCATAAGAGAGTTCTCACTCTCCAGTGTTCTGTATTGTTTAAAGACTATAATCACACTCTTGATGTCACCCAAATGAGGATGAGGTTCTGCTTTTGAGTCTGGTTCCTCTCAAGGTTTCTTCCTCATAACATCTAAGGGAGTTTTTCCTTCACCACAGTCTCCACGGCTGCTCCTCAGGGAGAAATACACACAGTTCACCTTCACTGTTAAATTCAGTAAATCTGATTTGTCTGGTGTGAAAAGCGCAATAGCAATAAACTTGACTAAAACTACAAAATGTGACCCACATTCACGATTCCCTTTTTCACATCGAGTCTGCACCCGACACGTAGAAAACAAAGTCCACAATCTGCTTCAGACTGAATGATAAAATATATATCAGGACATTTTCTGTCCTCGATGAGCCAATAATTAACCAATGAGCTTTCGAAACATTCTGCTTGTCCCATAAAAAAAAAATAAAAAAAACCTGCATCCGTTTTTTTATACAGTGGACTGGAAAAAAAATCAATACAACCACTTCATACAGACTTTATAACTTCACCTTGTACAGAGCAGGTTCCAGGGAAACACGCTGAAGAATCTTTCAGGACTCAGGATTTTATTCGTAGGATTCGGCCTCGGTTTAAGACAAATCTCATCCACGCAAACGCAATTTTTGTCTTGTGAAATATAATTAATGTGAAAAGAAATGCATTTCAGCTGGACCTGAACGAGAACCAAAATCAAATCAGATGTCAAACGTCACGTGATGAAAGGTGACACGTCAAGGAAAATACATTTTGTATAAAAAAAATTTAACACACACACACACACACACACACACACACACACACACACACACACACATACACACACACACACACACACACACCAAGCAAAAACATAATATAGATACATAATTTTTTCTCCATTATAGAAACATCTCCAACATGATCTTAAGCCTAAGTTCATATTTCAGAAAAGAAAAAAAAGTCAGCTGTTTCCTCTCTTCCACAAGTTTTGTTTGTTTGTTTGTTTGTTTGCTGCAAAGTGACCAATATGAGCGGCTCATTCGGAAACAAAGTCTTCATGTCATGAAAAGAAACCGAAACACGGACGCCATGACATCTATCTCTCTCTCTCTCTCTCTCTCTCTCTCTCTCTCTCTCTCTCTCTCTCTCCCTTTCTCTCTCTTCATTCCACCAAGTCATGCTTTAAAATCCAGGCAAAAACCATAACCCTCCATCCCACAAACAACCCCCCCCCCCCCCAACACACACACACACACACACACACACACACACACACACACACACACACACACACACCATCCCGCAAAAAAGAAAGGAAAAAAAAAACAAATTAAAATACCCCGCAAAACACCGGATTACCAAACTGCACGTTCACTGGAACCACATGATTATTTCTTCATCAAAATAGCGGTGCATTATTTATTTATTTGTTTTATTCTTTTCGCCACGAGTTGTGACGTCAGAACCCGACCGCGTGTCACAATGTCACTCAAAGATGTCACTTTATATCGAGTTTTAAACGCGACACAACGCGACAGCTGGCAGGAGAAAAAAAAAAAGATCTTGACACACCTGTAGATCTTCTTATACTCCTAAACTCATATATTTAAATGATTAAAAAAAGATCAAACCTGATCAATATATAATTTAAATTAATTTATGCATAATTAACTAATGATTGCACTTTAAAAAGACTTTAAAAATAAGGAAAAAGATGGAGGTTTAAATCCCCCAGGACCGGGTGGGTGTTGGGTCTATTTCAGTTTAGCTAGACGTTCTGGATTCTTTGGGTCTGTCAAGCTGAAAGCTCTTTGAAGAACCCTGGAGTTCATGTGGACCTGAGAGTCTCCTAGTTAGAGAACAGCAGCGGCGTCTTTCTTTCTTTCTTTCTTTCTTTCTTTCTTTCTTTCTTTCTTTCTTTCTTTCTTTCTTTCTTTCTTTCTTTCTTTCTTTCTTTCTTTCTTTCCTTCTTTCTTCCTTTCTTTATATATATATATATATATATATATATATATATATATATATATATATATATATATATATATATATATATATATATATATATATTTCCGTCCATGCACCTTCCTCCTGTTTACTTCCTAATTCCTCCATTCTTCAAATTTAGAAGTATTTTGACAAATGTGACTCTGAGGAGTGAAACAGTACCTCGTAAAGCTCCCCTGAAGCCATCCTGGAGTACCGACCCGGTACCGACCCGCCTCTCCGGGCTGATCGCTTGCGGTTCTTGTGCGTTCTCTTCCCCCGTCCAGGTCCTGAGTCCCGGTAAAGACGCGTATTAAAGCAGCTGCCGTGTTTCTGAGCTCGCAGGCAGGCAGCCGCAGTAAAGCTGATCTCTAAAGCAGGCAGGCAGGCAGGCAGTGTTAATCGAGCGCGGCTGCGATGGATCACTCGTGCACACCTCACTCTCAGTAAACGAGCTGAGGGACAGCGGGGTGGTGCTGCCTGCCTGCTCCTTAACCTTCATGCATACCAACCACTACCATCTCATCACCAGCCTTGAGCGAATCACATCAGTTCCACTGAAGGAAAATAATACTGATGCACTGTTTTATTACTCAAACTCCATTCCACTGAAACGTTTCTACTCCAGGAGAAGTATGAAAGTTCTGCTTTATCAGATCAGATCTATCTTTATTTGAATCATCCCAGGTTTGCAGGTTCTCCTGCACGTCAGAGTTTTTACACCTCATGCAGAGGAACATCTCGCTATCTCACTCTCCCTCAGCTTCAGATTCACGTTCAGGTTTTCATACCTTTCAGGTTTCTTTCTTTCTTTCTTTCTTTCTTTCTTTCTTTCTTTCTTTCTTTCTTTCTTTCTTTCTTTCTTTCTTTCTTTCTTTCTTTCTTTCTTTCTTTCTTTATGTATTTTTGAAATGTTTTATTCATTTCTTTCATTCATTCATTCATTCATTCATTCATTCATTCATTCATTCATTCATTCATTCATTCATTCATTTTTTTTCTTTTTAATTTTCTTTCTTTCTTTTTGTCTGTCTGTCTGTCTGTTCGTCTGTCTGTCCGTCTGTCTGTCTGTCTGTCTGTCTGTTCGTCTGTCTGTCTGTTCGTCTGTCTGTCTGTCTGTCTGTCTGTCTGTCTGTCTGTCTGTCTGTCTGTCTGTTCGTCTGTCTGTCTGTCTGTCTGTCTGTCTGTCTGTCTGTCTGTCTGTTCAGTTTGACTTCTTTACTACAGCGTTTTTAACTATAATCCAAAAAGCACTAAGACCTACGGTACCAGTCAAAAGTTTTGACTCACCTTGTTTTTTTATTGCTTTTAACATTGTACATTATTTTTGAACACACTAAAATTATAACGGAACATAAAGGAATTGTGTAGGCAACGAAAATGCGAATAGTTTTCCACTGATCTCATGTCCATTCATAGCAGTTCTGGGCAGGTTACTTCTGCTTCTTGTTCCTCTGAAGTAAAAATTTCTTTGTTCAATCCATAAAGGTCTGACTCACGCAGTCTCCTCTGAACTGTGGATCTTATAATGTCTGAACTCCGAGAAGCATTCATGAAAATCTGTGTTTTCTAATAAACTTATCCTCTGTAGCAGAGGTAGCTCTTGGTCCTAAGTAGAGCCTGTTTTATCATAGAATTTGATGGTTTTGAAGACTACACTTGGGACTGATATTTTTCGGCTATTGACTCTGTACTCACCCTGTGACCTGAAGAACATTCCAGGTGAATCTTTGTGAATCTGATGATAGAATGCCATGAGTTTGCCATGCTGTCATCACAGCTAAATGCATGGAGGTTCTTTCGGACGATAAAAAATAAGTTCTGGGTTGTTTAACCCTTTTTTTAAATACATGATTCCATTTGTGTTTTTTCATAGTATGGATGTCTTCATGATGTCTTCAAAACACTGAATGAGAAGGTGTGTACAGAATTTCGAATAATAAATTCATATAATTGTCAACAAAAATAAAGTATTTGTAGTAAAAAAAAAAAAAAAAAAAAAAAAAAAACACCTGACAGATTGATATGTGCTTCATCTCGAAGATCCCATTCCACATTTATTTCTCATTTGCTGTTTTAATTCCCTCCACTCTTCTTGGAAGATGTTCCACTAGATTTTGGAGTGTGCTTGTGGAGATTTGTGTGAGATTCATTCAGCAATAAGGGTGTTGGTAAAGTCAGGTACTGATGCAGATGTGTTTGTGTGGGTTGGAGTTCAATAGCAGAAGATCTTCCACTCCAAATCATGTAAAGCAGATCTTCACTCATGTTGCTGGCTTTGTGCACAGGGGTATTGTCATGCTTGAACAGGTTTAGGTCTCCTAGTTCAAAGGGAAAATGTATTGCTACTGCATTTAAAGACGTCCTGTGTGCCTTCAACTGTGGGGAAGAACCACATATGGGTGGAAAAGTCAGGTGTACCAATACTTTTGTACTTTTTGAAAAGAAATATTACTAAATACAAAAGGGTGCCCTCTGCAGGTAAGGAGGACAAACAAACAGAGCAGTGGCTATACACTTCCTATAATAATCTCACACATTGCTGCTGCTCTGAGCTTCGTTTGGATCCTGCCTTATTTGTATGTCCTTTGGATAAGCGTCTGCTAAATATGTAAAAAAGGATGGACTGCGCTTACATGCACACTCATCTAAAGCTCGTAATCATTGCACGGCCGCCTTCCACATCTCCATTAGATTTCAGTCAAATCTCGTTTCATTTCATTTCATTTCATTTCATTCCATCTTCCTGTTTTACTTCTCTTAAAGCTTTAGATCAGAACCACACTTATACACCCAGAACCTCTGTACCAGAACCTCTGTCCCAACAGTCTATTTCTGGATTTAAGATCCATGTTTATTTAAAGAAAAATATCATCTCAAACACGCTAGCAGCACACAGGAGCTAATGTTGGCTTCTTTCTTTCTTTCTTTCTTTCTTTCTTTCTTTCTTTCTTTCTTTCTTTCTTTCTTTCTTTCTTTCTTTCTTTCTTTCTTTCTTTCTTTCTTTCTTTCTTTCTGTTTGTTTGTTTCTTTCTTTCTGTTTGTTTGTTTGTTTGCTTCTTTCTTTCTTTCTTTCTTTCTTTCTTTCTTTCTTTCTTTCTTTCTTTCTTTCTTTCTTTCTTTCTTTCTTTCTTTCTTTCTTTCTTTCTTTCTGTTTGTTTGTTTGTTTGTTTCTTTCTTTCTGTTTGTTTGTTTGTTTGCTTCTTTCTTTCTTTCTTTCTTTCTTTCTTTCTTTCTTTCTTTCTTTCTTTCTTTCTTTCTTTCTTTCTTTCTTTCTTTCTTTCTTTCTTTCTTTCTTTCTGTTTGTTTGTTTGTTCGTTCCTTTCTTTCTTTCTTTCTTTCTTTCTTTCTTTCTTTCTTTCTTTCTTTCTTTCTTTCTTTCTTTCTTTCTTTCTTTCTTTTTGTTTGTTTGTTTATTTTTGTTTGTTTGTTTCTTTCTTTCTTTCTTTCTTTCTTTCTTTCTTTCTTTCTTTCTTTCTTTCTTTCTTTCTTTCTTTCTTTCTTTCTTTCTTTCTTTTAGTTTGTTTGTGTTTTTTTTTCTTCCTTCTTTTTTTATTTGTGTTTTATTCTTTCTTTCTTTAATTTTGTTTGTCTTTCTTTCTTTCTTTCTTTCTTTCTTTCTTTCTTTCTTTCTTTCTTTCTTTCTTTCTTTCTTTCTTTCTTTTTTTTCTGATTTAAAATAATAGACAATATTAATGCATGTGTAGTACTTAAAGTATTTGTCGAAATGTGTATGCAATGTGACAAAGGTTAAAGGTTAAGTTTAGGGGGCAGAGTTTTTCCTCATGACTTAATTTGTATAACACATTTTGATGACGTGCTGAATGTATGTATGAAATACAATAAAATAATATCCGAACAGTAAAAAGAAAATTATTTATTTTAAATAACAGAAATGTGCCATCAGCTGACACAAGATCTAAAGAAAACATATTAATATCTTTTGGACATTAGATCGACCGCCAGTAACGCTACCTGTGAGTAATGAATTATTCATAAGCTCCAGGATTGATAAGGACATCCATCAAACCTCAGAAATTCACCTCAGTCTTCAGTCAAATGTCTCAGTCTCGCAGGAATTCATCCTGGAATTAAAGTGACACAGAACACAGGTGCTTCCACTCAGTGACTCAGTGACTCAGTGACTCAGTGACTCAGTGCTACGACTCAGTGACTCAGTGACTCAGTGACTCAGTGCTACGATGGTGAAATATTAGAATCTGATGGAAACTGGTGATGGAAAGTTCTGCATTTGTAAGCTGGAGAAAGTGGAGGTAAAACCAGATGTTTAGCCGAAAATTCACTGCTCATTCTTGTAATAACATCTGGGCAGGTTTCAGTGTTTAAGATGAAGAATGATTAAAATTTCTGAAACTACAAAGGAGACGGGATTATTTATCATTCCTTAAAAAAATACAGACACGTCTTTCTCTCTGTCCTTCCCTCCTTCCTTCCTTCCTTCCTTCCTTCCTTCCTTCCTTCCTTCCTTCCTTCCTTCCTTCCTTCCTTCCTTCCTTCCTTTCTTTCTTCCTTCCTTCATACCTTCCTACTCTCTTACTTCCTTCCTTCCTCCCTATCTTCCTTCCTTCCTTCCTTCCTTCCTTCCTTCCTTCCTTCCTTCCTTCCTTCCTTCCTTCCTTCCTTCCTTCCTTCCTTCCTTCCTTCCTCCCTCCTTCCTTCCTTCATACCTTCATACCTTCCTACTCTCTTACTTCCTTCCTTCCTCCCTATCTTCCTTCCTTCCTTTCTATCTTCCTTCCTTCCTTCCTTCCTTCCTTCCTTCCTTCCTTCCTTCCTTCCTTCCTTCCTTCCTTCCTTCCTTCCTTCCTTCCTTCCTTCCTTCCTTCCTTCTCTTTTCCTTCCTTCCTTCCTTCCTTCCTTCCTTCCTTCCTTCCCTCTTCCTTCCTTCCTTCCTTCCTTCCTTCCTTCCTTCCTTCCTTCCTTCCTTCCTTCCTTCCTTCCTTCCTTCCTTCCTTCCTTCTCTCGTCCTTCCTTCCCTCGTCCTTCCTTCCTTCTCTCTTCCTTCTCTCTTCCTTCCTTCCTTCCTTCCTTCCTTCCTTCCTTCCTTCCTTCCTTCCTTCCTTCCTTGCCACCCTTCCTGTTAGCAAGAACGCTATCAAAATACACAACATTTATAATAAATGTTTCTATGCCAATTGATTCCTCGTGACAAACCAGTCCAGTTTATTCTCCTGCATGACATGGTACATGGTGAAGGAAGATCTCCTCTCAAACTAGATGTTCTAAATTTCACTCATAGCGCAACCTCCCTGACAATCTAAAAACCCACGTCTATTTCAAAATCTAGGCTTCTTCCTGTCAGAAAATAAACATTGATATATAAGAGCCATGTTGCTCTAACATTTCGATGGTAATGGAGATTATAGAAGAGCCGTGGAGATGGAAACTCTGACATGTGTCACAAACAGAGATATCAGAATAAAAACACCAGTTTTAGCTACGGCTTTTTGAAGAAGGAGCGACTTGCAGGATTTCTTGAAGGAAAAGGATTGCTGGATTAGTTGAAATAAGTTATCTAGGTTTCTCTTGCTGATAAGAACTGGTGGAGGAAGTTCTTCAGCCTCTTCTTCTTCTTCTTCTTCTTCTTCTTCTTCTTCTTCTTCTTCTTTTATTCAAGGATCCAAGTGCAGAGTATCTTATGAGAAAAAGATCAAATGTACACAGAATTAATATAACTAAGGTCATGTCCACACTATTACTTTTTCATATTAAAAACATTGTTTCTAGGAGACGGCGCTGCCAGTCAATGGAAATTTTAAAATGTCTTTTTCCGCATAAATGGGTGACGACCCTGAAACGGAGACTTTCGAAAACGATAATGGATTTTCAATAAATTAATTAAAGACAGGCGGAAATGACGCGGTTCAAATTAAGTTTTGCTCATTGGGATTAATGTAGACGGAACCCCGGGTAAACTACACACACAAATATGAACAGGTTGGACCAGGAACACCAAAAAGCCCAATGGGTCATGTCTGGAAGCTTATTACAAACCGGTGAAATTCAATAACAGGTATTAGTTTAAATAAATTAGTCATCAGAACACAGTGCTCTCTTGTGGTCAAATGTGGAACTGTTAAATGTGAAAAACTATCTGTATGATTTTTACTGATCAACGATAGTATATATTGATGCCGATTAAATGTTAAAAACGATTAATCTGTTGATCTCTATCAAAAACCATGAAAGACTCAGTGTTTGTAAACTTTTGACAAGCACAATATTAACACAAATAAGTAAAAAAATAAAATGAAAAAATGGAATGCTAGCAGTCACGAGACATCTTTGAATCTCTCTCCATTGTAATATGTAGTCTCACTGTTTAGGATCTATGACCTACAAAATTTCCCATGATTGTTTCACCTCAATCATCTTTCGTTTAGGACGGAATCATGCGATGTACCGTATACCAGAGATTAACGACCCAAGAGTTCAGTGTTCTGTTAAAAACCTGCAATTATATTTGCTGTAGATGTTCTTCTATAGAAACAGCCTCAGTCAGGAAGCATGTTGATAAACATGTAAACAGAGGAGTGTAACGAGAGCTTCTGCTCATGAAAGACTGAGAAAGCAGGAAGCAGATGCAGACATTTGTTCCCATCTCTTGTTCATCTTCCAGCCAATTAATGCATTATGCAGAAGCTGTCAGTCAGCCATTCAGAAACAAATCCCACCAGACAGGATCCACAGAACAGCCGTTTTCATCCAACAGTCTGCACTTGCTACTGATGCATGAGTTGTTTATATGGATTAATACACATTATATCAGGAAAAAGAAATAAAGAACTGATATGAGGTCCAGCCCCGAATCACAAGTTCATATTAATGGTCACGTGTCCGTAGTAAAAGCACATTCACACGGACTTGTATGGTGCTTCATGTAATGCTTTTGGAAGAAGTCTCCAGTGTCACTTTGTATAAGTTGAGACATGCAAAAAAACCAGTGTAGTATAGTATAGTATAGTATAGTATACTACACTACACTACACCACACTACACTGCACTACACTACACTACACTATACTATACTACACTATACTATACTACACCATACTACACTACACTACACTACACTACACTACACTACACTACACTACACTATACTACACCATACTATACTACACTACACTGCACTACACTACACTACACTACACTATACTATACTACACCATACTACACTACACTACACTACACTACACTATACTACACCATACTACACTACACTACACTGCACTACACTACACTACACTATACTATACTACACCATATTATACTACACCATACTACACTACACCACACTACACTGCACTACACTACACTACACTACACTATACTATACTACACTATACTATACTACACCATACTACACTACACTACACTACACTACACTATACTACACCATACTATACTACACTACACTGCACTACACTACACTACACTACACCATACTACACTACACTACACTACACTACACTACACTACACTATACTACACCATACTACACTACACTACACTGCACTACACTACACTACACTATACTATACTACACCATATTATACTACACCATACTACACTACACTACACTACACTACACTACACTACACTACACTACACTACACTACACTATACTACACCATACTATACTACACTACACTGCACTACACTACACTATACTATACTACACCATACTATACTACACCATACTACACTACACTACACTATACTACACCATACTATACTACACTACACTGTACTATACTACACCATACTATACTACACCATACTATACTACACTATACTATCCTACACCATACTATACTACACTACACTGTACTATACTACACCATACTATACTACACTACACTACACTGTACTATACTACACCATACTATACTACACTACACTATACTATCCTTCACCATACTATACTACACTACACTGTACTATACTACACCATACTATACTACACTACACTACACTGTACTATACTACACCATACTATACTACACTACACTATACTATCCTTCACCATACTATACTACACTACACTGTACTATAGTACACAATACTATACTACACTACACTACACTGTACTATACTACACCATACTATACTACACCATACTATACTACACTATACTATCCTACACCATACTATACTACACTACACTGTACTATACTACACCATACTATACTACACTACACTACACTGTACTATACTACACCATACTATACTACACTACACTATACTATCCTTCACCATACTATACTACACTACACTGTACTATACTACACCATACTATACTACACTACACTATACTATCCTTCACCATACTATACTACACTACACTGTACTATACTACACCATACTATACTACACCATACTATACTACACTATACTATCCTACACCATAATATACTACACTACACTACACTGTACTATACTACACCATACTATACTACACTACACTACACTATACTATCCTACACCATACTATACTACACTACACTGTACTATACTACACCATACTATACTACACCATACTATACTACACTATACTATCCTACACCATACTATACTACACTACACTACACTGTACTATACTACACCATACTATACTACACTACACTATACTATCCTACACCATACTATACTACACTACACTACACCATACTATACTACACCATACTATACTACACTATACTATCCTACACCATACTATACTACACTACACTACACTGTACTATACTACACCATACTATACTACACTACACTATACTATCCTACACCATACTATACTACACTACACTGTACTATACTACACCATACTATACTACACCATACTATACTACACTACACTGTACTATACTACACCATACTATACTACACCATACTATACTACACTACACTGTACTATACTACACCATACTAAACTACACCATACTATACTACACTACACTATACTATCCTACACCATACTATACTACAGTACACTGTACTATACTACACCATACAATACTACACCATACTATACTACACTACACAATACTATACTACACTACACTACACTGTACTATACTACACCTTACTATACTACACCATACTATACTACACTACACTATACTATACTACACCATACTATACTACACTACACTGTACTATACTACACCATACTATACTACACTACACTACACTATACTATACTATACTATACTATACTATACTATACTATACTACACTACACTACACTGTACTATACTACACCATACTATACTACACTACACTATACTATCCTACACCATTCTATACTACACTACACTACACTACACTACACTACACTACACTATACTATACTACACCATACTATACTACACTACACTACACTACACTACACTACACTACACTATACTATATTACACCATACTATACTACACTACACTGTACTATACTACACCATACTATACTACACCATACTATACTACACTACACTACACTATACTATACTATACTATACTATACTATACTATACTATACTATACTATACTATACTATACTATACTATACTACACTACACTGTACTATACTACACCATACTATACTACACTACACTATACTGTCCTACACCATACTATACTACACTACACTGTACTATACTACACCATACTATACTACACTATACTACACTACACTACACTACACTACACTATACTATACTATACTATACTATACTATACTATACTATACTATACTATACTATACTACAGTATACTATACTATACTACACCATACTACACTACACTACACTATACTATACTATACTATACTATACTATACTATACTATACTATACTATACAATACTATACTATACTATACTATGCCATTACTAATACTACTATTAGTACTATACTTTCTGCCTTCACTACTACTAGCTTACTACCAGTAACACCACAAATACTACTACTATTAATTAATAGCTACTATTAGTATCACTACTACAACGACTACTACTACTACTAGTAGTACTATTCCACCTGCCTTTAGTCCTTCGACTGTTACTAGTATTATTAATAACTAATGCTACTGCTACTAGTAATACTATTAGCACTAGTATAATACCAGCTACTAGTAATAACTACAACTACACATATTATTACAGCTACAACAACACATGATAGAGATGTGATGTGATAGAGATAATATAGATATAGTTATTTTTCAATATGCCACACTTATTTTGATACCACAGGCAATTATGAGCAGTAATATATATTTATATTTTGCATCATTTTAATTTATTGTATGAATCTTCACTTTGATAATTTACTGTGAGCAACTGCATCCAAACTAGTGCTACTGGTTACGATGGTTGAGCTTGTAGAACTACAACCAATACTAATACTGTTACTACTATTACTTCTACAACTACTAATGTCTACTAATAATAATACCAGTTGCAGGCCGTCCGTTTCATCCCCAGGTCTTTAGTGGTGTCTGAATCAATCCACCTCTTAATTTCATTATTATTAAGCAACGTCTTTAGAAAGCATCAGTATTATAGAAAGACGCAGTGGAACAGAGCGCCGCATCACACACACAAATCTCATACAGTGAGAATGAATGTCATTATTAAAGCAAGAAACCCAATGAACACAACTCAACACGTCTCCTTTCACTGGAGCCGCAGCCAGAAGAATCGATATTAAAGTTGTAACATGACCCCAGGGGTTTTCCTGCGCTTTTGTGCATTTTTTCCGTGCATTATGGGGAAATTTAAAGATTAAAAATCGCATGTTTTTGTGTCAATTTTACAGGAAAAAAAATATATAATTTATATATTTTTTATATATAATTTTTTCAACTTGATATTTGACGTTTAAACCAACAGCTTCAAGCAACATGGACTTGTAGCTATCAAGAAGCGCGCCGGTTATTTCTGAAGGCCTCATGCTTATACACAATGTGAAAATCTGATTGAATAGAAAATCCAATATAAAATTAGAAATAATAGACTGTTACTAAATGATTTAATACATAATTATTATAAAAAAAATATTAAAACAAGTGATTCCAACAGAGTTTCGGACACCAGAGAATAAAATAACAGTAATATAACTATTACTATCACTACTATTACTACATTATTATTATTATTTTAATTTTTTTACATTTGATAAGGATGCAGATGTTTTAGAAGATTGTGGTCAGATATTTTCATCTGCACTGTGAACTTTTAACCACTAGATGGAGCCACAACATTACGCACTTGCTTCCTCTTTTTCTTTTCAAAGCTGAATTTCTGAATCATCAGCAGTTCACCTCTTATGTGTTTGATCTCATACCATATATAACTGAGAAAAACAACCGTATGATTAAAACAATAAAAAAATTCTGAATAAACTTCTATCACCCAAGCTGAATATAATCGTTACTGTATTTGACAGACGTTACTGACGTTACTGTATTCAGGGCAACTTGACATTATTTCATACTGCTAAGCATTTGAGGGTTTTGCTCAAAGATCCAGCTGTGGCAGATTGGTGATGCTGGTGTTTGAGCTTTTAGAGTTTAAAGTTAAACACCTTAATCACATCGCTACCACTTCCCACCAGCAAACCAACACAAACAACACAACTTTGACTTTTTTTGCCATTTAAAACGTGTGATTGGATATTGAATGAACATTTTTTATATTTCTTGTTTAGACACCAGATGTACATGTGTACAAAGTGTCCTAATAATAGCTGTTTATGGAATATACAAAATAAATCAATAAATAAAAAAAGGACATCGTAAACATGTGCAAAACCAGTCATGGATTATTTCATGCTTTTATTTATTTATTTATTTATTTATTTATTTATTTATTTATTTATTTATATATTTATTTATAATAATATTTTACAACAATTGCCATTATTATTATTATTATTATTATTATTATTATTATTATTATTAGTATGATGACGATTATGATGATCAGTATGATTATTATTAAAATGATGATGGCAAAGATTCTGCTGTTGATGATGATGATGATGAAGATGCTGCTGTTTATTGTTATCATAATAATGAAAATTCTGCTGCTAATTATTAATTTTATCATCATTAATTATTATTATTATTATTATTATTATTATGCTGCTGATTATTATTATTATTATTATGAATATTATTAATATTATAAAAATTATTATTATTATTATTATTATTATGATTATTATGATTATTAATATTATTATTATTATTATTATTATTATTATTATTATTATTATTATTATTATTATGATTACTAATATTAACCCAGCCATTAGGGAGGCACAAGCCAGTGTACTCTTAGTGCCGGTCCCAAGCCCGGGTAAATGGGGAGGGTTGCGTTAGGAAGGGCATCCAGCGTAAAACATGTGCCAAATCTAATATGCGGATCACAAATGAGAATTTCATACCGGATCGGTCGAGGCCCGGGTTAACAACGACCGCCACAGGTATCGTTAGCCGACAGGGTACCGGTGGAAATTGGGCTACTGTTGGCCGAAGGAGGAGGAGGAGAGGAGGAAGACGTCTACAGAGATGGCAGGGAAAGGAGCAGTGTAGGAGAGTAGAGGTTCGGGTTGGTACTTTAAATGTTGGTACTATGACGGGTAAAGGGAGAGAGATAGCTGATATGATGGAGAGGAGAAAGGTAGATGTGTTGTGTGTTCAGGAGACCAAGTGGAAAGGGAGTAAGGCCAGGAACATTGGAGGTGGGTTTAAACTGTTTTATCATGGTGTGGATGGGAAGAGAAATGGTGTAGGGGTGCTTCTGAAGGAAGCGTACAGTAAGAGTGTAGTGGGGGTGAAGAGAGTTTCTGATAGGGTGATGATCGTGAAGGTGGAGGTTGAAGGGATGATGATAAATGTCATCAGTGCCTATGCTCCACAAGTTGGCTGTGAGATGGAGGAGAAGGAAAGATTCTGGAGTGAATTAGATGAAGTGGTAGATGGTGTACCTAGGAAAGAACGATTGGTGATTGGGGCAGACTTTAATGGGCATGTAGGTGAAGGGAACAGAGGTGATGAGGAGGTGATGGGTAGGTATGGTTTTAAGGAGAGGAATGTGGAAGGGCAGATGGTGGTAGATTTTGCTAAAAGGATGGAAATAGCAGTGGTGAACACGTATTTTAAGAAGAAGGAGGATCATAGGGTGACGTATAAGAGTGGAGGAAGGTGCACACAGGTGGATTATGTTCTGTGTAGGAGATGCAACCTGAAGGAGATTGGAGACTGTAAGGTGTTGGCGGGGGACAGTGTAGCTAGACAGCATCGGATGGTGGTCTGTAGGATGGTTTTGGCGGCGAAGAAGAGGAGGAGGAAAGTAAGGATTGAAAGAAGAATAAGATGGTGGAAACTGAAGGAGGAAGAGTGTAGTGTGAGGTTCAGGGAAGAGGTCAGACAGGGGCTCGGTGGTGGTGAAGAGGTGAAGGATGATTGGGCAACTACCGCAGGAGTGATGAGGGAGGCAGCTAGAAAAGTACTTGGTGTGACATCTGGAAATAGAAAGCAAGACAAGGAGACGTGGTGGTGGAATGAGGAAGTGCAGAAGAGCATTAGGGGAAAGAGGTTGGCAAAACAGAAGTGGGATCGACAGAGTGATGAGAAAAGTAGGCAGGAGTACAAGGAGATGCGGCAGCAGGTAAAAAGGGATGTGGCGAAAGCCAAGGAAAGGGCATATGAGGAGCTGTATAAGAGGTTGGACACTAAGGAAGGAGAAAAGGATTTATACCGATTGGCCAGGCAGAGGGACCGAGCTGGGAAGGATGTACTGCAAGTTAGAGCAATAAAGGATGGAGAGGGAAATGTGTTGACTAGTGAGGAGAGTGTGTTGAGAAGATGGAGGGAGTATTTTGAGCAGCTGATGAATGAGGAAAATCAGAGAGAGAGAGAAGGTTGGAGGATGTGGAGTTGGAGTTGGTGAAGCAGGATGTAGATAGGATTAGTAAGGAGGAAGTGAGAGCAGCGATTAGGAGGATGAAGAATGGAAAGTCGGTTGGACCAGATGACATACCGGTAGAAGCGTGGAGATGTTTAGGAGAGATGGCAGTGGAGTTTTTAACCAGATTGTTTAACAGGATTCTGGTAGGGGAGAGGATGCCTGAGGAATGGAGAAGGAGTGTGCTGGTACCGATCTTTAAGAATAAGGGAGATGTGCAGACCTGCAGTAACTACAGGGGAATTAAGTTGATCAGTCACACCATGAAGTTATGGGAAAGAGTAGTGGAAGCCAGGCTGAGAGAAGAGGTGACCATCTGTGAGCAACAGTATGGTTTCATGCCGAGGAAGAGCACCACAGATGCCTTATTTGCTTTGAGGATGTTGATGGAGAAGTATAGAGAAGGACAGAAGGAGCTGCATTGTGTATTTGTGGATTTAGAGAAAGCGTACGACAGGGTGCCGAGAGAGGAGTTGTGGTATTGTATGAGGAAGTCAGGTGTGTCAGAGAAGTATGTGAGGGTGGTGCAGGACATGTATGAGGACAGTGTGACGGCAGTGAAGTGTGCAGTAGGTATGACAGACTGGTTCAGGGTGAAGGTTGGACTGCATCAAGGATCGGCCCTGAGCCCTTTCCTGTTTGCAGTGGTGATGGACAGGTTAACGGACGAGGTCAGACAGGAGTCTCCCTGGACTATGATGTTTGCAGATGATATTGTGATTTGTGGTAAGAGTAGAGAGCAGGTTGAGAAGAGCCTGGAGAGTTGGAGATATGCGCTGGAGAGAAGGGGAATGAAAGTCAGTAGGAGTAAGACAGAGTACATGTGTGTGAATGAGAGGGAGGGCAGTGGAGTGATGCGGTTGCAGGGAGAAGAGGTGGAGAAGGTGGAGGAGTTCAGGTACCTGGGGTCAACAGTGCAAAGTAATGGAGAGTGTGTTAGGGAAGTAAAGAAAAGAGTGCAGGCAGGGTGGAGTGGGTGGAGAAGAGTGACAGGAGTGATTTGTGATAGTAGGGTATCTGCAAGAATGAAAGGGAAAGTTTCTTGTGGTGAGACCTGCGATGTTGTATGGATTAGAGACAGTGGCATTGAGTAAAAAACAGGAGGTGGAGCTGGAGGTAGCAGAGCTGAAGATGTTGAGATGTTCGTTGGGAGTGACGACGATGGACAAGATTAGAAATGAGTTTATTAGAGGGACAGCACATGTAGGATGTTTTGGTGACAAGGTGAGGGAGGCGAGATTGAGATGGTTTGGACATGTGCAGAGAAGGGACATGAATTATATTGGTAGAAAAATGCTGAAGATGGAGCCACCAGGTAGGAGGAAAAGAGGAAGGCCAAGGAGGAGGTTCATGGATGTGGTGAGGGATGACATGCAGGTAGTTGGTGTGAAAGAGGCAGATGTAGAGGACAGGGTGGTATGGAGACGGATGATCCGCTGTGGCGACCCCTAATGGGAGCAGCCGAAAGAAGAAGAAGAAGAAGAAGAAGAATTATGATTACTAATATTATGATTATTATTATTATTATGCTGCTGCTGATTATTATTATTAATATTATTATGAATGAAAAAAAAATGAAAAGGATGAATAATAATAATTATTATTATTATTATTACTTTTATGAGGAATCTCCAATCCTCAGCGATGCCGTGCGAATCCCTCACGTCCCCCCTTCCTCGGACGTGACCCATGAACACGTTGGACGTGTCGAGTGTGATGGCATAATGAATATAAATAGTGTCTGACTGCAATGGCCGTTTCCTCTCTGTAAGTTTCTCTGCCTCCATGTTGGTGCTCTGGTGCACCTGTACGTCTTCTCTCACATCATCGTTCTCTCCATCCTTCACTGATGAGCCTCATTCATCCCCATTAGCAGGCCTGCGCACTCGTTCGCATTATTTACCGTCGACTTTCCACCAGCTCTGGCTGCTAATGTTGTGCAGACGGCTACATATGCCAGCGTGTTAGAGTGTGTGTGTGTGTGTGTGTGTGTGTGTGTGTGTGTGGGTGCTGTACAGTCGGGAGTTTTTGATACCACAGATTGATTGTGAGCGATTCGGTTTGTTGCACGAGCGCAGGGTTTTAATGATAATGTAACGGAGATAACGGAGATTTTGCTCATCGGCCCAAAAAATAGTACACGGAAGCTCCAGCATCTCAGCCTGCATTTAGACGGTTGTTCTGTAACTACTAGTTCAACGGTAAAAGACCTGGGAGTTATTTTAGACAGCAACTTATCTTTCAAAAATCACATCAATCAAGTTACAAAAACAGCCTTCTTTCACCTTAGAAATATTTCTAAGCTAAGAAATATGTTATCTATATCTGATGCAGAGAAGCTCGTCCATGCGTTTATGACCTCTAGAATAGACTACTGTAATGCATTACTAGGTGGATGTCCTGCATCATTAATAAACAAGCTTCAGTTAGTTCAGAATGCCGCAGCAAGAGTTCTTACTAGGTCAAGAAAATACGATCATATAACCCCAATCTTATCGTCCCTACATTGGCTTCCTATTAAGTTTCGAATAGACTACAAACTACTGCTACTCACTTATAAAGCACTAAATGGTTTGGCTCCCATGTATCTATCCAGTCTCTTAACACGCTACAATCCGTCACGCTCCCTGAGATCTCAAAACTCTGGGCTTCTAGTAGTTCCTAGAATAGCAAAGTCCACTAAAGGTGGTAGAGCATTTTCACATTTAGCTCCTAAACTCTGGAATAGTCTTCCTGACAGTGTTCGGGGTTCAGATACACTCTCTCAGTTTAAGTGCAGATTAAAAACATATATTTTTAGCAAAGCCTACACATAACACACATCACGCACATCACATCACAACCTTGTGCTCCAGAATATATGATTACATGCACATTATCAACTTGTGCTGTTAATATCATGAACAGCAGCTACGCTAATTCCTCTCCACTGCTTCTCTTTCTCTCCCCATCCCGAGGCATCCTGAGGTTTGGCCAGCTCCAGTCACGTCCCACCTCGTGAAGATTATGGACCTATGGATGATCATGGAGAAGTAGATGCCGAGTGTTTAAAGGCCCTGGCATGGAGAAGCTGATGCTGGATCTATGATGATCACAAATTGTTCTGTATTGTTGAAAGATTTATGACCAAACTTTTGATGTCACCCATATGAGGATGGGTTCCCCTTTGAGTCTGGTTCCTCTCAAGGTTTCTTCCTCATATCATCTAAGGGAGTTTTTCCTTGCCACTGTCGCCACGGCTTGCTCATCAGGGACAAACGCACACCATTCACCTTCACTGTTGTTTTCTGTAAAGCTGCTTTGAGACAATGTCTGTTGTGAAAAGCGCTATACAAATAAACTTGACTTGACTTGACTTGACTTTATGTATTGTTGAAGGATGGCGGTGTGTCTCTCTGCACCGTACACGTGGAAAGAAGTTCACTCGGATCTGATGCACACAAAAAAGACGTACGTGTTACTCAATAAACCGTGACTCACTCGCTACATGTTGGATCTACAAATATCTAGATTTATAAGCCACCCTTCTTTAAGGAATCCATCAACATCAGTCTGGCGCATGTCCTCATATTTCCTGCTTCGGCCTTCGCTCGTGCGGAACGTCTCGATCTCCTGAGCTGGAACACGTCACTCCTGGACACACAACCTCTCACTTTATCTCTCAATAAATAATAAAATAATAAAAAAATAATTTTTGTTATATTAAACATTTAAGAACAGGATTTTAGATTATTTAGAGTCAAACGGTAATTTTTAAGAAATATATATATAATATATATAATAAAATATTATATAGCATAATAATAATAATAATAATAATAATAATAATAATAATAATAATAATAATAATAATAATAATAATAATATTTTTTCATCCTCTTCTTTTTTCTTCTTCTTATTTATTATTATTAATTGCTTTATTTTTCACAGCTTTTTTAATTACTAACATATTTTTTTTAGAGCATTTATTGTTTATTTTAAATAATATAGTGCGTTTCTATTTTAGGTATTAATTCTGGCTCATTTATCTTCTTTTTTTTTTTAAGACTTTTGTAAATACTGCATATTTTGCTCTCATTTTATTTGTCAGAGTTATTATTTGTTTGCCTTATTTTTTTTAAATCCATTTTTCATTTTATATTTTATTTTTTTTAACCAAATTACTTTAAAATTAAATTAATTATTTATTATATTTGTACAGTTTTCTCACATGAAAAATTGCAATGTTCGAATTTTGTTTAAAACTTTCAAAGTGTTGAGATCAAAAGGATCCTCAAGGAATAGATTCTGATTCTAATGGTTATTCCAATACTACAAAAACCTTCTGATAAGAGAGAGTGAGATTTACAGCTTTATCCAGAGTGACCTACAATTCTCTCATCGAGTAGCTCAGGGCATCATAAGGCAGATTTGTGATGATGGGATTTGAACTCATAACCTTTCAAGCTTCAACTCAAGGTTTTATGACACTTCCAGGACAGAAGATTTCATACTTTCTGCTCAGAAGTTTCTCAGGAAGATAATAATCCACATGTCCTGATACCAGACGTGACCTTGTTCCACAATGCGACTATGAATGGACGAAACACACACACACACACACACACACACACACACACACACACACACACACACACACACACACACACACACACACACTGGCGATGGTGTTGGTGGAGAAAGTCACGTCTTTTCTAAATGCGTTCATCACGTTATAATACAGTTATTATGCACATTTTTCATCAAACGTCGGGTAAAATGAGTAAAAACATCTTTTTTATCTTTTATGATCAGTTATGATTTCTGAGAGTAAAAACCACAAGCGTTAGTGTTATGCCAATGAAACTCAGATTGCATGATGTATTACTCCATCGGTTCTCATCAACTGCTGCTCAGGACGGTTTCGCTTGGACAGGAAAGATGCTAAACACTTAAAAACCATGAAGACGGATTTAAATTGTAATTAATATGAACAGTTGCACTGCAGTGGTTTAGGAATACAATCGCTATGAAATGCTTTGCACAAGCGTCCATCAGCCGATGGGGTGGAAGACGAGGTTCTCTTTCGAGTCTTGTTCCTCTCTGGTTACACCTATACTATGTGGCCAAAAGTTTGTGGACATCCCCACTACAAAACCCGACACTATTAGAACATTTGCATCTTTGGAGGAAACCCTGAAGGTTCTATGTGGAACCCTATAACAGAGTGTTTCACCATCAGAAAACTTGCTTTCATCATTCGTCACAAAGCCGCCATACAGACACATGTAGATTCGGGATATAAATATTTGAAGTAATTCATTTATCTGTAAATATAAGGCTCATGTGGTTCAAATCTAGTGGGTTAGATGATGAAAATTTTGCGGACACCTGAGCAATTTTGAACGTCTCATTCCACATGTAGTCCAAATTTTTCTCTTATAATAGCCTCCACTTTACTGGGAAGATGTTCCACTCGATTTTGTGGGGATTTGTGATGGATACATTCAGCCACACGGGTGTTAGTAAAGTCAGGTACTGATGTAGGTGAGGTGAGAAGGTCTGAGGTGCAGTCAGCGTTTACATTCATCTTGTTCAGTAGGTCTCCATAGCAGGAGATCTTCCGCTCCAACCCGTCTAAAACAGATCTTCATGGTGGATTTGTGCTTGGAGCTGTTTTTTTCCGAATACAAACGAAGGGAAGATTTCATGTTACCGCATCCAAAAACATCCTAAAAAATCCATCTTTGTGGGTACAGTTTGGGGAAAGAACCTCATATGGCTGGGAAAGTCTTTTGGCCAGACACCGCACAACTGTACTGTGAATCGAATAATAATGCAATTTTTATCAAACGGAAATATACAGAAATATTCACGTGATCCTGTTAAAATACCGTCATTAATAATGTATCATATCTGTTGCTATTAACATGTTAGTAGTTAATTGTTCACACTGGAACAATCAATAAACGATGTTGTTCCATCAGAGAACTTCCGCACCTAACCCCTAGGTGGTGCTGTTCTCCATGTTTCAAGACTCTTCATCTCATCAAACCTGGAGAGTTTATACACATTCTGTGACGCTGAAATGTTTCAGTGCTTATTTAATACATTATTAGTGCACGTTTTGTAATCCTGTTGTGTCTGTTAGAACTTTTGTTAATTGATTAATTGTTCGGTCGTTTTATAATGCCTCATAAGACTCTAATAATGTGCCACAAATCACACGGGATGTTTTTACGACATTATAATTCGTTTATAACGTAATAATAGCATTAATAAAGCATTATACTGTACATGGTAAAGCAAAAATGGCTTGTTATGGTAATGTGTTAAACGTCTTTGGAACCTCAATGAATTATTATCAAAGAAATTCAGTTCATGAGTGTGTTATGTGGTAATATAATATCTAATGATATGAACTCTGGGTTCACTTTCTTTGGAATTGTAGTTAAGTGTGTTAAGAATATTGATGTGTGTATTATGCTAAAGTGTAAAAAAAAAAAAAAAAAAGAAAAAGTCCAAAAAAACTATACCAGTGTGTATAATGCATTATGAACGCATTACGGATGCACAGGAAGACCTCATCGCATCAGGAAAGGAGAAACTGTTATTCAAGGCCCATCCTTTAATTGCCTTAAAAGCCTGTGAGACGGGATCACAGTCCAGCATCTGCGATACGCATGAAGGTTTAATTATTTGGAAATATGTAAACGTGTGTAATCACAGCGGCTCGTCCATGTTGATTGAGCGGCGTAATAAACGCTAAGGAATTTTTTTTGGTCACTGATCATTAGAGAGATATTTTAACTCTTAACTAATCACCTAAGTTTTCAATCCGATAGGTGAAGAACGAAGCGCGACGTGACGCTTCTGCTCTTGAGATCAATTTTGTGATGTTAGAGATGCTTCGGCCGCTTCATCACCGAAATCCCGAAGTGTTTTATTTATAGCGCAGGAGGACGAAAGCAAAAATTAGATCGATTAGCGAACAACGTGAACAGGGCAAAGCGGGGACGCGAAAAAAATCCAAAACTATGAACAAAAACACTGTTTTGTGGATAAACAGCAGAAAAAAAGGGGGATTTAGACAAATAAATCCCAGACAGTGATACCTCTTCAGACAAAAAGACACATGAATATATTGTATAAATCAACACACACACACACACACACACACACACACACACACACACACACACACACACACACACACACACACACACACACACGTGTTAATTTCATTATTTAAAAAAAAACTAAATAAATTTATAATAATTAACATGTATAATGTATATGTTAATGTAAATGTATATTAACATTAACGTTAATAGCAAAAACACCAACGCTTTCTATGTTAGCATGAAAACTTAACTAAACGCTAACGCTGGAGGCTTCTTCCACACGTGATCACTCACACACGTTATTAAGGAATTATAACAAGTGCATTAATACTGTATAAACCTGCGCTATAGTCAGGGCTGCTGTGAGATCACATGTAAGGTCAAAAGTTCAAATCCCACCCCACAAAACTGCCCTTGAGCAAAACCCTGAACTCTGAACTGGTCAGTTGTAAGTTGCTCTCAATGAGGAGTTTCTGCCAAAAAAACAAACAAAAAACCAAAAACAAAGGAAAAGCCCCGCCCCCTTCTTGTCCTGATTTGTTACTGAATGCGAAATGTATGTTTTTAGTGAGCTGGGATTCGTCTTCGCTTTAGAATAAATTCTAATGTATATACAATATGCATGTTTTTTAAATGTACTGCAATTCCTATAGGCTTAATTATTCTCTGAATCCTACCTTAATTTTTTTTTATTGTTTTTTGACTTGGATGGAATTGAATCCAATTAAAATAAAAATTTTGCAGACATCAGATCAGAATCAAGCTGCAGTTTTACTGATGACTGTCATCGTTTTTATATATTCTTCAGGTTATTATCCCTGTGTTTTCTCTATATCTTGTTTAAATCGCCTGTCCTGATAAGTATCTGAATGAGCGCCCCCTATAGGAAGATTTAAAAAACTCAGTTATTTTCTTTTTGATTTTATCAGAATAAAATGCAGATGTTGAGAGTCTCTTAAAAGATGAAGAGATAATGAGAAATAATTTAAGTATTACTGTATCCTGTAATTAAATCCAGATATTAATCTGAATTTGTGTATTATATATTTTTATGTATATTGCATGTGTATGTTATGTATTATGTTTTTTTTTCTATTATAATACTGGACTTATGGGACTCGCTACAGAATGACCTGTAAATAACACTAACTTTTATAATCACTGGGAATATTATATGATTTATGTATTAAATGTCTCATACCATTAAGCAGCTTGTAGCCTGTAGTCTGGATCTGATCTGGTGTTTTATAAATGATGTATGATATATTGTTTTGAATGAGGAAAGTTTTATATGTCTGGTAATATGTAAAAGCATGAAACTAAAATACTGATACCAATTTCTGTTAATTTGGGGTTTCCTCAGGGATATCCCAGTTTCCTGGGATGAATTGTCTATTGAAGATGGATAAACAGAGCCTCAAATGTGTGTTTTTACACACCTCATGAAGCTTTACTTATGCAGCTGTCATGCTTATTACAATGCAAAAAAAAGAAACAATTTCAATCAATCTAATCGATGCACTTGAACAATAAATATGTGGAATGAGCGTGTTACACAACAGTAATCCTATCTCATATCACAGTGATTGCAGATCATTTGTGAAAGGGTTGATTGCAGCCAATTTCTGGTCTTATAGCATTCTTGGCTGAGAGACAAGAAAAAGTAACCATAAAGATGTCTTTCTCTCTCTCTCTCTCTCTCTCTCTCTCTCTCTCTCTCTCTCTCTCTCTCTCTCTCTCTCTCTCTCTCTCTCTCTCTCTCTCTCTTTATCTGTGAGAGGAATAAAGATGTAACCCAAACTACACACCTGCACTCTTGTTGCACTGAAAGAGAAACAGGTTGGTGAGCCGTGGACCGTGCACCACGAGTGTGTCTTGGCAGCTGAGCCCCGACTCTATTTACAGCTTTTAACAGAGATCTGATTAAGGGAGGCATTTTAAGCGAAGTGACCCGAAAGACTGAGGAATGAGAGCCGGGAGTGGGAGCCAGGAGGAACAGTAGCTTTCATTAAATCAGCAATCGATGCCAGTGCTCCTTAGAGGCTATAAAATCCCATGCAATTTCCCACATTTGTTTGGTGCTTGGCTATGCGGAGGCGTCCTTACACGAAGCTTCAGATGCAAATATATAGCATGCATTAGTATTTAATACGCTGTATCAGCAAAAATGTCTGGACACTTGAGTTTTCCCAGCCATAAGTGGTTCGTCTTTAAAATATAACTAAAACGTCCGAGACACACGATTGTTCAGGACGTCTTTGGATGTTGTAGGATGAAATATTAACTTCACTTGAACAAGGAGACCCACAAAGCCAGCTCCATGAAGATGCTTTACATGAGTTGGAGTGGAAGAGCACCTTTAAGATGAATTGAAATGCTGAATGCACCCCAGGTCTCCTCACCTTACCCACATCAGTAAATGAGCAGTAAATAAGTACATGAGCACAAATCTTCACAAGTAACATCTTTCCAGAAGAGTTCTTCCTCTCCCAAATTCCTCATCTGGGAGAGGAATTTGTTCATCAGAATTTGTCTAGAAGT
>NC_139583.1:28775744-28828244 GCF_946808225.1 Silurus aristotelis
TTTTGATAATGAGTTAAACCAGTTGCAAGTGTGAAATGTTTTTCTGAAATCTTGCTGTAAATGTAAATCGTGGTTCTCACTTGGTTGAAACTCTTTCACAGGATGGTACTGGGTCGCGTCCCATATTTGGAGCTCCCTGGTTTGGACAATACAGACAATTTTGCTTGACATTTTTGTACGTTTCAGACGTCGCCCTCAGCTTTGTTAAGAAAATAGTGATTTTAATCAAATGTAATGTTTCTTATGTGGAGTCAGCATTAAAAAAAACTCAGTAAAGTGGTTCAAATGTTGGACTTCTGATCAGATGGTCGTGAGATCAAATCTCAGCCCCACCAAACTGCCACTGCTGGGCCCTTGAGCAAGTCCCTTAACCCTCATATGATCAGTTGCATACATAAGATAATTGCAAGTCGCTGGGGATAAGGGTTTTTGGCAAATATTGTAAAACTCATACAGTTTTGGCAAAACAATCAACTTTCTATCGTAGGAAAGAAGTGAGTGAGAATTTGTACTATAGGGCCTTTGTTTTAAATCAAACGTTCATAGGAATTTTCATCTGGATGAAATAAAACCTGTCTCGATTACAGAATTAGGTTTATTTTAAACCAAAAATAGATATAATAAGAGCAGACACTAAAGATCAAGACACATTATGAACCGAGCATTTCTGTCTGAAACCTCAGTGTGCAGGAGGAACGTTTGTAACTGCTGCACATTTTCCCTCTCACTGGGTAAATCGAGGGCTCTGGCACGAGCTCAGCTGTAAGGCTGAGTGAAACCTTCAGCACCACCATTTACTCCATCACTCATCCTGACTGCATCCATCAGCATCACTTTTTATACAGTTACAACCAAGCAGGCCTCCAGCACATGCTTTTACCCAGACAGTGTGTGATTACTGCACAGCAGCTGCTCACCTGCATGACAGACTAAAGCCATGGCGGTGTGGATGACTTTCCTCTCGTTTATTTTTATTTAAATAATGTTGATTTTCCTTCAAAAAACATCTAGCGTGTTACTTGTAGCTGGTACTGCCAGGCTGATTCAGCAATATATCATCCTGGGGCTAATGTCAAGAGCTGCAGAATTGGAAACTGAATCTGTTTACAGGCTAGCGGTACACCGTTATAGCAAAATAATCAGTTCAGGCAATGAAACAGAATTGTGCTTTCCTATAAGTGAACATTCGAAGTGTTTTATTTCACTTATACATCAGAAATTCGCCACTTTTTACACACATGTTGTGGATCATCCATGAAACACGCTAGTTCCTGTTCTTATTTACAGCTATAAATGCTCATTCCCTCACCTGCTAAAACTGCCAAGGTTCGATGTTGAGTTCTCTTCAATTCCTGACTACTCGCTGCTGCTGAGAATTGTTTTATGTCAACAATCTAAAATCTTTGGATGGATGGATGGATTAGGATTGCAATTAATATAAAAAGTCTGCTACAACGGCTCAAAATTTAAGTCTCCACCAGGGAACAGTTGATAACCTCAACAATGATGGAGCTATAAATAAATAGATGTTTTGTGTCACCCAGGTGAAAATTGGTTCTATTTTGTGTCTGGTTCCTCTCAAGGTTTCTTCCTCATACCATTTCAGGGAGGTTTTTCCAAGCCAGGGTCACACATTAGAGATAAACTTACAAGGTCTAATTTATACATTTAAAATGTATATTTGTAGAAAGCAAACACATAAGAAAAAGGAAAAGCCACCACCACCTGGAACATGGAAAAACCTCCAATTCAGCTGCAGAGCTGAACTTATGGCTGGGTTGAAGGCAGTGGCTGGGAACTCGAAGTCGTTGGGCATGTGTGACTGGGGGCCATATTGGAAATATTGGATTCTTGTTTCCATTGCTGGATTGACCCACATTTCTTTTTGAATTATTATTAAATTTTTTTTTTACAAATATACAACTTCTTGTTCTTCTTCTTCTTTCGGCTGCTCCCATTAGGGGTCGCCACAGCGGATCATCCGTCTCCATACCACCCTGTCCTCTACATCTGCCTCTTTTACACCAAAAACATGCATGTCTTCCCTCACCACATCCATAAACCTCCTCCTTGGTCTTCCTCTTTTCCTCCTACCTGGTGGCTCCATCCTCAGCATTCTCCTACTGATATACCCCATGTCCCTCCTCTGCACATGTCCAAACCATCTCAATCTCACCTCCCTCACCTTGTCTCCAAAACGTCCTACATGCACTGTCCCTCTAATAAACTCATTTCTAATCCTGTCCATCGTCGTCACTCCCAACGAACATCTCAACATCTTCAGCTCTGCTACCTCCAGCTCCACCTCCTGTCTTTTACTCAATGCCACTGTCTCTAATCCATACAACATCGCAGGTCTAACCACAGTCTTATAAACTTTCCCTTTCATTCTTGCAGATACTCTTCTATCACAAATCACTCCTGCTATCACTCTTCTCCACCCACTCCACCCTGCCTGCACTCTTTTCTTCACTTCTCTAACACACTCTCCATTTCACAAATATACAAATTATTAATAATTATTATTTTTTTATCTGATTTTGAACCTGGCACCTCTTTGCTGCTGATACACTACGTCCCCATTCCCTCAGCCATTAACACGGTTAGAGACCTAAAACTCAGTGCTGGGTCAAGTGCCTCTTTCAGCCAGCTCATCATTTCACTGCCCACGGCCCAGGAGAGATCAGGGCTTCACTCGGAAAATGTGGGTTAAGCTGATGGTTAACAAAGATCGCCTTGGAAGCATGTTTTAATTTCCCCGATTACCTGTAAGTTTTCTGCTTATCTTTTCATTGAACATCCCTGGAGGAGGGGGGGGAGAGAAGGAGAGCGAAAGTGGAACCCCTGAAGAGTTTAATTACCGATCGGAGTTAGCGCCGAGGCTCGTCAGAAAGTCTGAGATGCCTTTTAATGCCCTCCCCTGCTGCTTTGTTTTATGTGAGTAAAGGATGCAAATGAGCCACTTAGTAACCACATCAATTACCCACCTGGTCTCTTATTAAGGCGATGGTGTTGTTTGCAGAATGATCGTTACAAGCGAGCTGAGATGAATGGGACTCAGATCCGCTTAAGACTGTCGCTTTAAAATGTGCTGTGGAGCCAATTAGGGCAAAAAGCCTTCGTCTTTTGAGACAGAGGGGAAATGAAAAGAGGTGCAGAATAACAAAATTAACTCACTGCTAGTGTGCTGAGCTTAGAGAGTGTGTATATGTGTATGTGTGTGTGTGTGTGTGTGTGTGTGTGTGTGTGTGTGTGTGTGTGTGTGTGTGTGTGTGTGTGTATGCGTTTCACGAGTTCTCGGCATGGCAATTTGTCCCCTGATAACCTACTAGATTACTCGACCCGTGATTCTCAACCTGCTGCTTTTTTATTACATTATGTTTTTGTTGTTTAAACGTCATAAAAAAAAGGCGTGCAAAGTAAAAAGTTCTCATTTCAATTCCTGAATACTTTAATTTAGGATAATTAGAGCTGACCTTCCCAAAAGCATCATAAAAAAATCATAGAAGGAGGGGCACATGGAGTGTTTCAAGTGTCATCACAATGCTGGCAGGACGGCAGTTTAGCCTAGCGATCACGCTACCTTAGAATTTTCATATTCTGCATTGTTTTATTCAATAAAATCAGAATGAAATCCATACCTTGTTTTTCAGATTGTATTTGAGATTGGCTCCTGGTTACCAACTGGAAGGTCAGGGGTTCAAGCCCTGGTATTGCCAAGTTGGCACACTTGGGCCCTTCTGGGCTTCTGGGGCACTTCCTAAAAAAATGCTGGGAAATGCAAAGTAACAAAACTCCAGAAGTTTCCAACTGCACTGTACTATTTCTATATAGACAATAATAAGGATTTCAGCGAGTTTGATGAGGAACAAATTGTGACGTCTAGACGTCTGGGTCAGAGCCTCTCCAAAACTGCAGCTCTTGTGGGATGTTCCTGGTCTGCAGTGGTCAGAATCTATCTAAGTGCTCCAAGGAAGGAACAGTGGTGAACCGGCGACAGGGTCGTGGGGGACGAGGATCATTGATGCACGTGAGAAGCGAAGGCTGGTCCATGTGGTCCAAACCAACAAACGAGCTCCTGTAGCTCAAACCCCTGAAGAAGTTCATGCTGTTGATGCTCGACGGGTCACGACTGTTTTAGCAGTAAAAGAGGATCAATACAATATTAGGCAGGTGGTCATAATGTTATGCTGATCAGTATATATAGAGAAATGAACCAATGGGTGACTCCTTGGATTTGAAAAGGGTTTAGATTTTCCCCTATTAAGCCGTTCAGTTTGAATGCATCAAAGAGTGCTCTCTTGATTAATTCCTGCTTTTGCAATTACACAAATATACAGTATAAACATGTCAGTGCCGAAAGGAAGGAATGCACTTAAGGTAGGTGAAAAAAGAGCAAAAAAAAAAAAACCTTCCATTTTCTTTGCACTTTATCTACTTCATTTAAAATGGATGAAAGTGATTAAAACCTGCAGTCGTTTCTAAGCACTTAGAAACATCTTTGTGATGGAGAGGCGATTCTTAATGCTGAGCTTTAGATGAAGATGAAAGAAGCCTTAAAGTTGGAGACGTAGCACGCGTTAATTGAGCGCCGCATTGTGCAACGCGAATCCGAATCCATTTCAGCGTAATTACTGCAGAGTTAAAGCGGCGTTTATTTTCCCCCAGCGCCACGGTGAGGTGCGAACATGTTGCGCTGTGTTAAACAGGAGAGATTAGCTATAAGCATATATTCATCTGCAATGCAGTGCACGACTGATTCCACCATCAACACCTGGACTGATTGAAGGGTTTTTTATTATTGTAGCAACTGAATGACAGGAGTGTGTCTTAGCGAAACATTAGCCATTGCTAAGCTGTACTTAGCTAAGCTGTGAAATTAATAAACACACAAAAAGCTAATCAGTACAATTTTGAGATCAGTTAGCACACCTAACAGCCTGCACTAACGTACACTTTATTTACAATTTCAGGTAAATTTACTAAAAGTACACCTTCCATTGAATATAGTACAATTGGTATTTCAGTTTAAGAGCCAAATGTTATTTATATAAGAACATTTAGAACCTGCTTGTGTCAGAGAACCACCAGCCACACCTCCATCCTACACTCAGCACACTCGCTCAGCCTCTCCTTCCTACTAATCACCCACACCTGTCTTGCTCATGATCAAATCCACAGTTTGCACTGTAGGTCATCCCTGGACGTCCAATGCTCTGCGCCCTACCCGTTTTCTGGTGTTTGCTACTCTGGAGACTCATGCTTTGTGTACTGAGGCAAATAAAGCTGAATTGACTTTATTCTGGTTTCCGACTCTTGATCCATGCGTGGCAGCTTGTGTGCACAGCATCTGCTTTTTTTTTTTTTACCGCCAGAGCCTTCATATTTATTTGCTGTACATATATTTATATTTTGCGAAATGCTACTATTTGCACTACTGGTAGATGCTACACTGCATTTTGTTGCTGTGCACCTGCTCGTTACAATTTATCTTAAAGTATACATTACCAAAAATAGTGACATTATTTTATATGGATATGCAGACAGCGTCTAAAGTCATGAGCTGAAAAAAAAAAAAAAAAAAAAAAAAAAAAGAAATATATATATATATATATATGCTGCAGCTGTACACCATTAGAAAGAGTAATTTATGCAGATAATCAATTAAACAACCAGCAAATAATACCAACCACTCAGACCTACACATTTTCACTTCATATTTGTCGCATATAGATGCGTTCTTCAGGATCCCTTGGGGTCACTAATTGATGCCTTTCATACCTCTTTGCTGTCATTCTTTATTGTGCAGGGTTAGGGTTAGTGTTAGGGTTAGTGTTAGGGTTAGTGTTAGGTTTAGGGTTAGGGTTAGTGTTAGAGTTAGGGTTAGGGCTAGGATTAGGGTTAGGGTTAGTGTTAGGGTTAGTGTTAGGGTTAGGGTTAGTGTTAGAGTTAGGGTTAGGATTAGGATTAGGGTTAGGGTTAGTGTTAGGGTTAGGGTTAGGGTTAATGTTAGTGTTACGGTGGGGTTAGGGTTAGGGTTAGTGCTAGGGTTAGTGTTAGTGTTAGTGTTAGGGTTAGGGTTAGGTTTAGTGTTAGTGTTACGATGGGGTTAGGGTTAGTGTTAGGGTTAGTGAGAATGGATTAGGGTTAGTGTTAGGGTTAGTGTAAGGGTTGGAGTTAGGGAAGGGTTAGGGTTAGTGTTAGTGTTAGGGTTAAGGTTAGTGTTAGGGTTAGGGTTAGTGTTAGGGTTAGGGTTAATGTTAGTGTTAAGGTGGGGTTAGGGTTAGTGCAAGGGTTAAAATTAGTGTTAGGGAAGGGTTAGGGTTAGTGTTGGGGTTGGGGTTAGGGTTAGGGTTGGGATTAGGGTTAGTGTTAGGGTTAGGTTTGGGGTTAGGGTTAGGGTTGGGATTAGGGTTAGTGTTAGGTTTAGGGTTGGGGTTAGTGTTAGGGTTGGGATTAGGGTTAGTGTTAGGATTAGGGTTGGGGTTAGTGTTAGGGTTAGGGTTGGGGTTAGGGTTAGGATTAGCGAGAATGGGTTAGGGTTAGTGTAAGGGTTAGAGTTAGTGTTAGGGTTTGGGTTAGGGTTAGTGTTAGGGTTAGGGTTGGGGTTAGTGTTAGGGTTAGGGTTGGGGTTAGGGTAAGGGTTAGGGTTAGCAAGAATGGGTTAGGGTTAGTGTAAGGGTTAGAGATAGTGTTAGGGTTTGTGTTAGTGTTAGGGTTGGGGTTGATGTTAGGATTAAGGTTGGGGTTAGGGTTAGTGTTAGGGTTAGGGTTAGTGTTTCGGGTTTGTGTTAGGGTTAGGGTAAGGGGTTAGAGGTTAGGGTTAGGGTTAGGGTTAGGATAAGGGGTTAGGGTTAGGGTTAGGTTAGGGTTAGGGTTGGGGTTAGTGTTAGGGTTAGGGTTGGGGTTAGTGTTAGGATTAAGGCTGGGGTTAGGGTTAGTGTTAGGGTTAGGGTTGGGGTTAGTGTTAGGGTTCGTGTTTCGGGTTTGTGTTAGGGGTTAGGGTAAGGGGTTAGAGGTTAGTGTTAGGGTTAGGGTTAGGGTTGGGGTTAGGGGTTAGGGTAAGGGGTTAGAGGTTAGGGTTAGGGTTAGGGTTAGGATAAGGGGTTAGGGTTTAGGGTTATGAATTATTATTGATAGAAACTCAAATCATTTTTTAACATTTAATTTGCAATTATGAGGCATTAAATGTCACACAAATATTCAGACCTTCATATAATCCTTATCCTTATTCAAAATATACCCCAATTATTCAAAATCTGACATTGGTGCATCTCACATGGAGAAACTCTTCATTCCAGCAGGATTAATTATACTATTTGGACAATATTTTATATCTGGACCATATTATTGAATATTTAAGTAAAAATCCAGTTGCTAAAACAAATCTGTAATACATTAATATAAAATACAGTAAAATGCCTTATTCATTCTTTCAGCCTGAATCCTCTGACCTGTGTGTTTCCTGCTCCAGTGTAAAGGGTGAGACTGTAATTCTGATTTCAGGAGCAATAATTCACATGTATTTTTAGATCTGTACCATACGCTTCCTTCCTCTTTTCTCTCTGTTTCACTCTGTATCTGAGCAGGTGACATAGGCAAGCATCCGGCTCTCTTCTATTTCAGGAGAGGTGATGTGCCTCATATGATCTGGACGCTATATACGGCGATATGCTTGTGCGCTATAGCTCTTCTGGATATCATGACCTCTACATAGAAGACTGAGGCAGGCGGCTGGAGGAGGAGGAGGCAGGAAAACGATCTGGAACCGGCGCGGATGCATCCTCTGCATTTCAGGACTACATTCACAGCATTGGTTACAGAGATGAAACGAAATATTTACAGGATGTAGGAAGTGTGTGTGTGTGTTTGTGTGTGTGTGTGTGTGTGTGTGTGTGTGTGTGTGTGTGTGTGTAGTGCACATGTGTTATTTCTGTCTGGGTCAATTTTCAATCATGAGTGTTCACATCAGAGTCAATCCTGCCCTTGAATGACCAATTTATTTATTTATTTATTTATTTATTTATTTATTTATTTATTTATTTATTTATTTATTTATTTATATAGATAGCATTTGGCAGATGCCCACAGTGGTGAAACTTACATTTATCTCATTTGTTCAACTGAGCAACTGTTTGGTTAAGAGTCTAGCTCAGGGGCCCAGGATTAGAAACTTGGTGTGGCTGGGATTTGAACTCACAACCTTCAGAGCCAAAGTCCATATATGATATTTACTGATATACAGAAATTATTACAGAGGCACATGACAATGAGGGGGATTCATTCGGCAGCTGGTGAACAGTCGGATCTCAAAGTTGATGTGTTGGAAGCAGGAAAAATGGGCAAGTGTGAAAAATTACTTTTTTCATGTTATTACCAGGTCTCAGATTTAATTAGAATAAAATTTTCTTTTTCTTTTCTTTTCTTTTCTTTTCTTTTCTTTTCTTTTCTTTTCTTTTCTTTTATTTGTTTTTATTTTTTATCGATTTATCAAATTATTTTTATTGTATTTTATTTAATTTCCTTTTATTATTATTTTTTAATTAAATCAAATTAAATTAAATAAAATCAAATCAAAATAAATTGAATTAAATTAAATTAAATTAAATTGAATTGAATTGAATTGAATTGAATTGAATTGAATTGAATTGAATTGAATTAAATTAAATTAAATTAAATTAAATTAAATTAAATCAAATTAAATTAAATTAAATTAAATTAAATTAAATTAAATTAAATTAAATATATATATTTTTTACACTTTATTTCAGTGATGTCACATAATCACTACATATTTTACACATAACATCATATTTATTTACCGTTTATTGCATTTACACAAGCAAATCAGACACTAATGTGAGCATATTATATAACATGTTTGTAATAATATAACTGCTTTTTTTGTTTCCTGTGTTTTTAAACTATTTTCCTGTTTCCGTAATAAGCAGTCGCCTCCATATATTTGCTCATGGAATCCGTAATATCGCCGGGTTCACGGTAATCAGCTACGCATTTTATCAATAGAAAAGAAAAAAAAAAAACCCGAACATCTACCGAAGGCTGTTGTTTAAAGCAAGTCTTCCGATGATTAATTACTCTGGGGCTCAGGAAAGAAAAATACCTGCTTTAAAAAACAAATAAGAACAAAACTGATGGTGCTGCACGTTTTCGTCCTACATTACAATCATTGAAAATTGGATTAAAGGACAGGAGGACATTTCATCCTACAATTTACATCTTCAACATCTTCAAAACGTCTGAAATTCAAACGTTCTGTAAAACGAATGTATAATTTGTGTTTCTGCGAAATATTTTTACATTAACATTACAAATGAAAGAAATTATAAATGTATACTGAATTCCTGTACATTTCTAATTTTATTTCTGAATGTACAATACAGAATATGAGCAAAAGTATGTGGACATCTCAGCATCAGACTGATATGTGTTCTTTGTAAAGTTTCATGTTCCACTGTTATGATCACCTCCACTCTTCTTGAAAGATGTTCTACTAAGTTTTCGTGTGTGCTTGACTCGGCCACTTGGTAAAGTCACTGATGCAGGGTGAGTTTCAGTTTATCTCAATGGTGTTTATTAGATTTGTTGTTCTAGAGCAGGAGATCTTCCTCTCCAACCCACATCTGGGTCTCGTAGTTCAAGTGAGAGGAAAAATTTCACAACACAATTGCGCTCCAACTTTGTTGCACAACCAACATATGGCTGTAAATTTCATGAATCTTGATACTTTTCTCCATATAGTAAATGTATTATATTTAACATTCTTACCTTTTACTTAAAAATTAAAATGAGCGCTAAACCAGGAGATGCCACCATTTTATTTACCAACTGTATATATAAAGAACCGAAGGATAAAATTCTCAATAAACGAGATTGATCCGTTTCCACTGCACGCCGATCCGAAATCTTCATCTCTGATCCTGAACCCAGAACAATTCTTTTAATTCGCTGAGAAGTTCTGACAACTTTTTGAGCTACTGTATTAGTCAACACATTTACTCTGATGAACCGAGGGAAAGTGTGGAGTGTGTCGTAGAGAACAAACCAGTAATGAAAAAAAAAAAAGAAAGAAACCCTACGCATCGAACGACTTACCAGTTAATCCTGGTTTTATTATCGCTGCACAGCTGGATAGGAGCAGATTAAACGCAACATGACGTGTTTTTTTATTTTATTTTTTTTACCAGGTTCATGAATCAAGTATTAAGGAGAGAAGATTAGTTTGTCTTCGAGATTAGCACAGGACTTCTGCGATATCGCTGGGAAAACAGGGAAAGGTGTTTTAAAAATGGCTTTGCTTCAGAAGCTTAGGTTTACAGAACAAATCAATGTTGCTGAAATGCTACAAAAGCCACTAGAAAATCGAGAAATCCAGTTTGGGAGGAAGAAATGGTGGAAAATCTGCAGTGAATATTTTGAAGGAAAAATTTTTAAGGTGTAAAAATTGGGCTTTAATGACAGGGTTTGTGACTCTAGCTTTAAAATACATCATATATTTTTTATACAGCTGAAGTGCTGTTCATAAATATTGGCACTCTTGGTAAATATGTGCAAAAAATAAAAAGGCTATAAAAAAATTGTCTTTCTTTTGATTCTTTGTTCCAAAAAATTCACAAAAATATTTTTTATCATTTATCATTCATTTTTGAGAACACGGCTTTCTCAAAAAAATTTTTTTGTTAAATATCTTTGTGTATTTTAAGACAATTATTCACAGTTGTTGTAGTTATATGAAGTGCGTTCAACTTAAACCTGGACTTTTATTATTCCAGGTATAAAAAAAGATGCTAGCATGGCGGTACTACACGCAGTAGTAAGTGACTAGCGTGTACTATTACTGATAGGTACTGCAAGTTTCTTCCAAACGAAGCCGTAAAACCCGGCGATATCTACAGAAGACTTCAAGCACAGTGTGGTGATGAGACGCTCAGCCACAGTAAGACATCTGAATGGTGTAAACGTTTTAAAGATAGCCGTATGTCTGTCCCCGTGGGTCCCTGGTAAAGAGGTGAAGCCCTAGAATGTCTCAATCATACCAACAAATAGATACTTCCCAAGGATGCCAATATGAGTGGAGGGTGCTGTAGAATTTCCTTGAAGGTTGCATGGAATCAGAGCCATTTCGGTGTCTAAAACTGATAAAGACCAATCAGATGTAACATTGAAACCAATAACAGGTAATGCGATTAAAATGTACGCAGCTTTGAAAAGGACCAAATTGTGTTGTTGGGATCAGAACATCTCCAAATTTCCAGTTCTTGTAGATTGCTCTTGGTATGGAGTGGATGGTACCTACCAAAAGTGCTCTGAGAAGTTGGGTTCCCAAGACTCATTTATTCACATGCAGAGCAAAAGCCACTCTGGATCTGTCCATCTGTCAGCAGGGACAATCAAGGACCTGGAGTACCATGGGTTTCCTTCACCGGTTTTACTGCCAAAGACTGAACTACACTTTGGAGATTTATTTATCTTTACTTATCAAGGTGTGTTCTTGAGGACGTGAAGTAAGAGACTCCATGCTCATGTTCAGCGAGCAACCCATTGGCATAAAACCATTCATCAGCAGTGTTACCCCCCATTCTGTTCTATCCCCCTGCTCCCAATACCAATATTAGTTCACACACACACACACACACACACACACACACACACACACACACACACACACACACACACACACACACACACACACACACACACACACACGCCCCCTGTACACCATAATTTAATATTCATAACAACATAACCTTGAAGAATACAACACCGGACTCATTTAAATGCTAATTTGTTTGTTAACATAACATCAAGATTCCACGCGGGACAAGTTACCGAACCAGGCTGTCACTTGATATGTATATTTTATTCCACTTTGTTATTTTTTATTGCCATTTTGATTATGATAATGCGAAACACTAAATAAAACATTAATATAAACAGGATCGGCTCCAAAAGCAGCTGTTATGTATTCAGGTGTCTGATCAGTGGGGAGCTCAACGTATCAAAGATGCAAACACTGTTCCAGGGTGAATTGTGTCCTGTGCTCAATGATCATATATATATATATATTAGAGTATATTTTTTATATATATTAGAGGGACAGCACATGTAGGACGTTTTGGAGACAAGGTGAGGGAGGTGAGATTGAGATGGTTTGGACATGTGCAGAGGAGGGACATGGGGTATATCAGTAGGAGAATGCTGAGGATGGAGACACCAGGAAGGAGGAAAAGAGGAAGAGCAAGGAGGAGGTTTATGGATGTGGTGAGGGAAGACATGCAGGTAGTTGGTTTGAAAGAGGCAGATGTAAAGGACAGGGGGGTGTGAAGACGGATGATCCGCTGTGAAGACCCCTAAGAGGAGGGGTATCTTACACAAACTGTTGCCACAAATTTGGAAGCACACAATTGTTCAGGACGTCTCTGGATGTAACAGAATTATATTTTCCCTTTACCTGCTACAGAATGTAAACCCTACTGAACACCTTTGGGATGAATGTGAACACTGAATGCACCCCAGGCCTCCTTACATCATCACATTTACCTTCATTCACCTGACTTTACTAACACACTTGTGTATAAATAAGCACAAATCTCCACCAAAGGTTATAAAATATATTTTAAAATGCACATTATAATAATTCATGAATATGGGCTTAATGGAGATTATTGGTGCCTTAAGTGTTATATACTGTTTATAATCATCTCTAATCATCATTATGTTTCTGAAACCGAAGTTAATGCACATGTCATGGCACTCAAATATCTAGCTGTTATAACAAAACACAGGAGATGAAACCTTTTGAAAAGAGATTTTGGAAAGTTTATATTGATGTCGGGTTTTATGGCAACATATGTAGGTGGTATTAAGTCTTATAAACAACATCATCAGGTATGAGCATGCGTTCCAATTTGTTTGAGAAATATAACAAAAACCAATTCTAAGTAAGTCACATTTTTAGCTTATAACCATTTGTATGAATAGCCATTGCAATGCCTTTGTGCTGTAATAACATGCGTATGAATATTTTTTATTGGATGTCATTTCAACAAAATATTTTACAGAGTCAATGAATAGCACAGTTATAACACATTACAGCCTCATACACTATGGACATCTACATAAAAGACTTGAGACGTAATTATAAATGCAAATCAGCATTATAATAACGAATGAATATGCGCTTTATGCAGCGTTTTGGTGACTTTAAGCTTTATATACTCTATACGATCACGTCTAATCGATATGTTTCGAAATAATCGAAATAATTTCACAATATTATATTACTTATTGAGTATAAAGTCTTTTTTTTGCAGTGATTATAATATGACTGAAACGTTCCTACACCCTTCAGGCTGTCCAAGTTCTAAAGGTCTTGCTTATTTGGACTTCAGGCCCCACGTAAAGCCGCATACCTGTGATGTGTAGAAACCCAATCCCTGGTGGCTGTTAGTTTAGGTGTTGGCTGGCGGTGAGCGAGGCTGGTTATGATGCATTAGCGGTTGGCTTGATCAAAGCGGCGAGGCTGAGCGTGTGTGCACAGACGGAGGGTGTCGCTGCGTCCAGAGCGTCTGGTATGCACCGGGCGACACAAAGCACTGCCCTGTTCTCGCGGTGAGTGCAGAGTAAACTTCGGCGAAACCTCAAACGCACTGATACGCTTGTTGTGTGCCAGGAATGTTAACAGGAAGTCCACTTTAGCGCAAGAGCGCAAGAGTGTGCGTGTGGAAACGAGGGGAAAAAGGGAGGAGAGCTCTGGCAATTCTCCCGCTTGTCTCGGTTCCTTATTATACGTCTCCAGGAGAAACAAGATCCGCTTATTTGGACTGAACTTCACCAGAAGAGGGCTTTGCATCCATCTGGGCGTCGAAGTGTGTCCTAATGTTGAAATGTGCATTACGGGTCATTGAAGACACGACACCTTACTGAGGCCTTGCACTGTGGTGGTGTCATTTTTGTCTCAAAAAAACCCCAACAAACCCCCCCACAAAAAAACAGAGTGTGTGTGTGTGTGTGTGTGTGTGTGTGTGTGTGTGTGTGTAAGTAAGTGTGTGTGTGTTCTGGCTTGCGCTTGGCTTTGCGTTTGTATATATGAGTGACTAAGTGTGTAGGTGTGTAAAGACGTGTGTGGTCTAAGTTAAAACCTTATTAAGCCCACCCTGAGGTTGGAGCCACCTAGATTGGTTTCACACCACCTTCCTTCCTTTTATTTTTTATTTTTTCGCCTCGATGTACGTGTCTGTACGTTTTCTTATTTTCTCTCACAGAGCAAGTGAGCCCACGCAGAGAGACCCTCAACACAACGAAATGGGAAAATACCTTGTCTGTGATGATCTATGGTGTAAGAGGTTGCTCTAGTCTCTCTCTCTCTCTCTCTCTCTCTCTCTCTCTCTCTCTCTCTCTCTCTCTCTCTCTCTCTCTCTCTCTCTCTCATTCTCTCTCTTTCCTTCTCTCTCTTTGACTTGGGTCCTGTTCAAGCTCAGCTCGCAATATGTCAATGTCACGTGCAATTCACAGAAACATCTGTTGCCCATTGAACATCCCACACCGCCTGGGCCCGTGTTAACACACGCATCTTCGGGTATCATCCTGCACGTCTCTCTCTTTCAAGGTGGAAGCACTTTCTTACACACTAACACTCGCAATCTCAGGGCGATTATGGCTACACCGCAGTGACGGCGCCTCCTTAAAAGATAAATGACCGGGAGTTTGTGGATTCCATGGCGGCTCCATGATTATGGTCGTTAAGAATGGGCCGAGTTCTACATTCGGAAATACTTCCACACACTCCAGACGGCATCTACAAGAAAGAAGGGATTCATAACGCTCTCTATGACTTCCCTATATTCGTAAATCACTGTAAATGTCACAACCTTGTAAGTTGCCAGTAATTTGTTGTAACCATTGATAATGAATTCTTAAAGTATAATAATGTCCTATAAAAAAAAAATGTAGGGGTTATAAACATGTTATAATGCCATACAACCATTTAGGTTTAAGGCATAAAAAAAAGGCAAAAAGAATAAGGATAAGGCAAAAAAATAAGAAGAAATAATAAAAAAAAAATGTAGGGGTTATAAGCATGTTATAATGCCATACAACCATTTAGGTGTAAGGCATTATATAAATGCAAAACTTATTGGTACTATGAACATGTCAATAAAATAATTATGGCACGGAATAATTACGCTATGAACACATGCATATTATATTATAATACATTTATAAGACATTATATAAAGGGTGATAATTACTTAAAAAATGAACAGCACTGGATAGTTAGCTTTATTATGCATTATGAATGGATTATAAGTAGCATTTATAACACACTGCATTTTGAAAACATCATAAGGCAATATAATGGGTTACATCCCCCTTAACCGCATTATAATGCATTATGAAAATAATAATTAATGCTACAAACTGTAAATAAATATGACGTATGTGCAATTATTCCTCATTATATGTTATAATATGTTATTATCAAAGTTATAAAAACATTTAATAACTAACAATATATTCCAGGTTCTTTTAGAAATATTCTGACGATGTTATTAGTTATAAAGGTTTTATAATATGACTATAAATGTACAAATCAGCATTATAATATATAATGAATATGTGCTTTATGCTAACTTTTGGTGCCCTTAACAGTTATATACTGTATTCGATCACCTCTAATCATTAATATGTTTCTGGTACCCATGTTCATGGACCAGCAAAGTAACTTGCATGGAACTCAAATGTAGCTGTAATGTACACTATGAGAATGTTCATAAGGAAGTTATGTCAGAGTAAAGTATTCTATGAGCATGTACATAGAATTTTATAATGCATTCGTTAGACATTACACACAGTAAAATAATTGCTTATGAAAATTAATGGCACTTTAGAGCAATTTTTATTAAGCATTATTAATGGATTATAACTAGTGCTCATAACATGATTCATTTTGAAAAGATTATAACGTAATATAATGTGTTACATCACACTTAAACATGCATCATGCATTATGAATATTATAATCAATGCTACAAACTGTAATAAACCACAAATATTTATTATGTACTTTGTACTATGTAATGCTTTTATAAATAGATTATACAGTATAAATCATTATTATTTATGCAGCCTCACATTATGGAGGGCTAATGCAGGGTTATAACCGCTACCCTGTAAACTGATACATGATTTAATAATGAATTATAATTTGATGATATTTTTGGTTGAAATACTGAAAAGAAAAAGTTGTGAACTGTGATTGAGGACATGACTAGCGTGGTGCAGCTTTGCGTTCCAGTATATCACGTGATTTATTTTCTCTTTTTCCATCTCACACTTTGCACACCTCCAGGTGTTTCCAATAAATCTGAGAGGCCGGGTTTAATTGTAAGTGGCAGGTCTGAGGTCGGAATCCCTGCAGCGTCCTGACGCCCAGCGTTGGACCTGGTGATGAGGAGAAGGGTGTGGGGGTGTTTTTACAGGACGGAGAGAGAGAAAGAGAGAGAAAGAGAGAGACCAAGACCCACCCTGTGGCTCAGGGGTTGACAGAACAGAGAGGGGATTGTTTGCCAGAGCAGCTCTGACAGCCTTGGAGCGGCGTAGCGTAGCCGATGCTTTGCCAGTTTTTAGTCCTGCAGATCTTAACAGCATCATCGCAACTGACGGATGAGTTTTTTAGTCACTTTGGACTCAATTGACGCAATTTACAACTTGGGAACAGAATTTTCTCTGCAATACAAAGTCTTTACACTTTCAACCTTGAATTAATGAAAAAATGAAAAAATCATCCCATAATATTAATAATAAAATATGTGTGCAGTTGTGAATCACAGGTTTACACATTAAATATGCTCATTATATTACAAACAATGGTTTCTATAGCAACAGGTAATTCGTTTATGTAACATTGATGGAGAGGTAAAGTTGTCAAGGTGCTTTATTTTATTAACTCGATGAAGAAGAGATGGAGAAGATGGAGACTCATTCCATAAATGCCAAATAAACACCTAGTGAGAGAGAATTTCACCATATGGACAACGAGGTGTCTAATAAGGATGCATTCCAGTAGAAGTTATCATTAGATCTTATTGATCCTCCATTAAATAAGAGTGAATGAACTTTTCTTACACACAGCAATGTATTGCTTTGTAATGTATATTACTGTAATATAAACCTGCTGCTGGCATAAAAACAAAACAAAAGAAATCATCCTTTTCTGAATTGAATAATTGAATAAAACATGAATAACGCATAGTTTACTGGGTAAAAAAACACAAAACAGTTGCTGTAGGTTTTTTTTTTTTTTTTAATAGATTAATAATGGACCAGAGAGAATCGTCTTTCCTGACAATCCAAACCGAACACAGTTTCACTTCATGCATCCATCTGTAATTTTCCAACACACAGATCTTGGCACATGCTATATAGACATGTTGTTTTTTTGTTTTCTTTTTTGCTTTTAAAGAATTAACCTCACAACTTTGTTTTGCAAGATAACTGTGGAGCAGTGTAAAAACACGGGTCTGGTATGTTATTTAAGTCAAATCACAGTTATTATTCCAGTCACGATATGGTTTCTCTGAAAATAAGTCATCGTGGTTTGTGGTTTCTGATCTGATCATAAAACAGAGGGGAAAAAAATTGGAAACACATTTCAGTGCCGCACTACGGAACAAGTCTCATGGTTTATCTATGATACGTAAACACGGATATGTATCTTTACCAATGGAAAGACATCCTCAGGACTCTGTGGTCCACTCCAGTCAAACAGGATTTTATATTTATATTTATATACACATATAACTGAGGTCAATGAGATTCGCATCTCCATGCATAACCAATGATACGATACATTAAAGATACATATGAAGCAGTTATGGATGCAAAACGATTCACCACTATTCAGATACAGATACTGATACAGATAGCTTTTATTTCTTTGGTTCAGACAGACAGCAAATCATCAATTTACTTAAGTGCCTTCTGACTTATCGTATGGCCTCTTTCACAAACAGGCATTTACAGTGCAAAAACATTTCCTGTTGTGTCTGCAGAAAGTTACAGCTCTACCTCTGCCATGTTAATCTGTATTCTATGTGACTCTCAGGACACGCCTCGGCCTCCGAAGTGTTGTGATACGTCACATTCACATAGCAGCAGCGGTGCTGAGAAACAGTTTAGTGAGGAAAAATCAATCAACATATCATATAAACTTTCTTTCGGCTTCTCCAGTTAGGGGTCGCCAAAGCGGATCCTCCGCACGTTTGATTTGGCACATGTTTTACGCTGGATGCCCTTTCTAACGCAACCCTCCCCAATTTATCCGGGTTTGGGACCGGCACTAAGAGTGGCTGGGGATGGTTCCCTGACCGGGGATCGAACCCGGGTCGCAGCGGTGAGAGCGCCGTATCCTAACCACTAGACCACCAGGGGACCTAATCAACATATCATATATTGGGCATAAATTATTGATCACTTACTAATTAATAAAAAAATAATGTGCATCTACTAATAATGTTAATCAATAGTTTTTTTTTACCGAAAAACTGTCAGGATACAAATGGCAACTTTTATCCAATGCACACTTTTACAAATCTATGCATTACAATTAGTCTGGAACCAAAAGTTCTCCAAATCACCGTCCTTTTAAAAGGTCAGCCTTTCATAGGCTGAACTCCACGCCTTGAACACAGTGAGGAGCTGCCACTCTGAATAAGCTCCAGTCTTCAGTACGCTACGCTTCCTTGTCCTCCGCACTGGGCCACGCCTCCTTGTCCTCCACACTGGGCCGCGCATCCTTGTCCTCCGCACTGGGCCACCCCTCCTTGTCCTCCACAATGGGCCATGCCTCCTTGTCCTCCGGCACTGGGCCGCGCCTCCTTGTCCTCCGCACTGGGCCACCCCTCCTTGTCCTCCACAATGGGCCATGCCTCCTTGTCATCCGGCACTGGGCCGCGCCTCCTTGTCCTCCACACTGGGCCATGCCTCCTTGTCCTCCGGCACTGGGCAGCGCCTCCTTGTCCTCCATGCTGGGCTGCACAACCTCAGCACTGTCCTTCTGGCGGTTAAGTTCAAAACGCTTGCCCCTTCCGGTACATGATTTGGAGGCCCATCGTCACAGTATATATATATATATATATGTACTGTGCACACGCCAATGGTCAGTTGCTTCATGCATTATTGGTCAGATGAGCTCTAAATGTTCTGCATTTGACACAGCAGTGTTCACGCAGCACCACACAGGCGACGTGTCTGTAACTGAACATGATTGGAGTTTACATATTCGGTAAACATGGCCGAATTTCAATGACAGATGTAACTCTATCAGCTATAATCATGAGTAAGGACTGTTAAACTTTCCCAGATTGTGGTAGAATAGTTTATCCGGATTCCTGAGTGTCAGACGAGAGTGCTCTAAACCTCAGTGTCATGCTGTCGAAGGAAAATAATCAAACACACGATTACTCTTAATACCCTGAAGATGATTGTTTTCCATTTACGGAACATTCTGAAGCTTACTTTCGGTGCCTTGATAGTTACATTTAATGTTAAAAACGGTCTATGAAAAAAATGACTAATAATCATAATACATAAACAATATGGATAAAAGTATTGGGACATTAAACTTTTTCAGCCATATGCAGTTCTTCTCCAAACCAGAGTTGGAGACACACAATTGTGTCTTCAGATGCGAATATTCTCTGCACTTGAACGAGGAGACTCAAACCTGTTCCAGCATAACAAAGACCCTGTGCACAAAGCTCCATGAAGATCTGCTTTCCATTTTTTGGAGCGGAAGATCTCCTGCTCCTGTTCTCTATCATCTACACTGGCTTCCAGTAAAATATCGAAAAGAGTACAAGATTCACTTTTAAAGCTCTTGATCTCTCTGACTTGATTCATAGTTACATCCCTGTTGCATGTTTTTGTCACATTTTCTTGTATCTATTGTTTACGTCTCCACTTATTTTGCATCGAGACGTTTCGTAAGAAATCAGACGAATCCATTCTTTTCCTGATGTTATTGTCGTTTTGAAAATCCCGAATCACGATGGAATTCCGCCCAATTTCCGCACAGTCCGAACACTGCCAATGTTTCGAATTTTCCCACTGCATATATTGAATTCTTCCATACGCTCTCTCAAATTCTAAAAAGAAGTGAAGGCCGCTAAGCTAACGATTACGATACGTGTAATGAGACACAGGTTTTCTCGGTTTCTCAGGATTAGTTGAAACCAGATTACCTTCTGCTTTTGTGTCTAATCTTTAAACATCCCTTCATCATGATCACCCACCTCACCCACCTCTCTGTACTCCGATCTCAGGGGTCGAGCCGACCGAGTCGACCGAGCTGTCCTCGAGGGTCCCTCATTAGATTTTCACAGACCTCACTGCCTGTGATGGATCGGTAGTATTTGTTCACTGCGGGGTGTCATTTATGCTAATGACTCATTTAAAAGCATTACATATTCATGGTCAGGGATATTTCAGATTGTGCATGGGAACTCATAATTAATGGAACAGGTGGTGGGAGAGAAGAGGATACGGGACTCTCGGGTGGTTCTTTAGGAGCCAGAGGTTCCGACAAAAGCGCTGCAAGAAGACTTTAATGGAGAGAATATTCAGATTTTGGCCCTGGAAGATATATCTGTGTACAGGTCTGGAAGAAGGTTCCACATGGTCACAGTTACTACTATCTAATTGACTACTGAATCTCCAAGAACATCTTCCAAGAGGAGTGGAGGATATTATGAGAGAAAATGTGGATGAAATGTGGTATGAGAGGTTCAAAAAGAAGAACATACCAACCTTATAGCCAGCCACTTAATAAAACCAGGTACTGATGTAGGTGAGAAGCTGAGGAGGCCTGGTGTGCAGTCAGCATTCACATTCATCCCAAAGGGGTTCAATAGGGTTTTGAGCTCTACAGCAGGAGATCTTCTACTCCAAATCATGTAAAGAAGATCTTAATTGAGCTGGCTTTGTGCAAGGGGGTATTGTCATGCTGGAACAGGTTTGGATCTCCTAGTTTCATGCTACTGCATCCAAAGACGTCCTGTACAGTTGTGGGCCTTCAACATTGTGGAAACAGTCTGGGGAAGAACCACATATGGCTGAAGAAGCCAGACATCCTACTACATTTGTATCTCTATAACATGTATCTCTACATTTATAACCTCAGTGTTCTCATCCAGGGTTAAATGCACGCCTCATTCCTCGTTCACTTCATTGTTCTCTGCTACATTCTCGAGGTATTCAGTCGTTCTTGGTCTGTTACGTGTTTTCACTGCCTTTAATAGAGAGTACAGAGTACACCACTTCCCAAAAACACAGCAGACAGCAAGATCTGATGGGTTTTTACAGACCACCTCACACACACACACACACACACACACACAGCTCTGTATTACACCCACATGCAAATATTCACACACATGCACTGAGCATCAGTTACGCATAGCGCAGCCTGAGCCGCCATGTGTGCAACCCACTGGGACGCTTTCCAGCCATGCGAGCACTCGGGAATCACGCAAATCTCACGTACATGTTGCAGTTGAGTGCAAAAAAAGGAAAGAAAAAATAGAACGAAAGAAACTCATGGGGGAAGGAAAGAATAAACTCTGAATAAAGTTATTAAGGAGGTTGGACTTGGAGCTGAAGATGAAGAACATGTTCTCTTGTGTTCTCTAATTTGGGAAAAAAAAAAAAGCAGTAACTTTTTCTTTCTCTAATAAATCACTGTTTGCATTCATACCATGTAATAATACATTCATAAACTATAATTATTATTATTATTATTATTTATATTTTCTTGTATTATTTGTTTTTATCAGTTTCTTTATGAATTGTGAACAGAATGCATTATTTGTAATCAGTCTTAATATCACATTATGCCACTTTCTATAAATCCTCATCTGCTTGATTATTTGATCGCTTTTTATCTTAAAATATTAAAAGATTATCAGAAAAATTGAATTAAAAAGAAAATTAGAACATCTTCCTGAATTCTAAATAAATGTTACATTTTAATAAAATTTTTTATTGTATTGCTTATAAAACATTAAATTATTTAAATTATAATTATAATCAAAATTACATGAAAATATTATTATTTATCAGTAAATTATAAAACTCTTCAATCATTTATAAAAAAAAAAATTGTTAATTTGTATGTAATAACAACTATTTAAATTGGAACCTTTAACATGCCATTTGCTTAATAAACTTAATGAACTACATACTGTATATATATAAATATCACCAAGTTCCCACTTCCCATATATAAGGCATTATAGTTCCACTTTATAAATATATAATGTATGTATAATGTATGAATTTATAAAATATTCTAAAGGTGTTCACAGGTCATTATGGTTTACATTTCAGAATTAACTAAAAAATACCTCTCATTGTGATTCTCTATAAATCAACCCTGAAAATGTTTAGCGTAAATTCGTGCTTTAGCATGAAGCATCCTGCCGAGTGAAACGCTTTCGTCCATCTTGTAGGCATTTTTTATGACTTTGTGGGAGCTCATGAATTTCACCCGGAGCCATGGGAGCTCATCTGTAATTGATGATTGGACCAATATCATGGCCGTGATCCCTCTGGTCCAGACACGCTTGGTGGTCTGACACTGCCACCCGTCTGACCATCAAATCACTGTTTCAGACATGGTGGAATCTGCAGTCTGTTAGAATGAGTTGTGTATGTGTGTGTGTGTGTGTGTGTGTGTGTGTGTGTGTGTGTGTGTGTGTGTGTGTGTATGTGTGTGTGTGTGTGTGTGTGTGTGTGTGTGTGTGTGTGTGTGTGTGTGCGCGCTCACTGGCACTGAAATAATATTTCACGTAATGCGAAGTGACAGTCAAAATTATGGTCAGGTTCATTCTTTCCCTCACTTCGCTCTCTTTACAGCACAGGGTCTCACTTATTTGCCAAGTGCTGGTAATATCTCCATAGAAGCTGTAGATTTCTGGCCGTCAGCAGTTCCAGGCCGCTCAGCCGAGGGCCGTAACCGCTCAGGGAAGCACGGCATCTCTGCCAACGCAAATACAGCAAAAAAATAAAAAAAAGAACGAAAAAAAAAGTGTGTGGCTGTTAATAGCAAAGAGCCATTAATGGTAATGACAGAGGCAAGAGATGCTTTATGGGAGACGCTTCCACTGTTTACTGCATGCATTTTACAGTAGGTACTTAAAACATGGACACTTTAATGGATAGGTTCAGTATATTGACAGCAACTTACTAATTAAGGCTCTGTGCAAGATCAGAAGGTTGTGAGTACCAGTCCAGGAGACGGTTGGAAACAGCCTTATGACCTCTAAAGGAAAAAATCCACTCCGAACTGCGTTAAACCTGCGTTAAACCTGCGTTAAACCTGCGTTAAACCTGCGTTAAACCTGCGATCTTCACTTTTGAGTTTCTATTTTTACACATTGAACTGTTTTTTACATCACCCATAATGCTTTTCTGCCATTTCAGATCTCTCTCTTCATCATCTGTACGCTCTGCTTCAACACAGAGGTTTAAAGAGGAACTGAAAATCATGCTTGCGACAAATGATAAATACTTTACTGCAAACTTGCTCTTTTATTCAAAGTGACCAGTTTTTAATATGACTTAAGTAAAAGTGTTACAGCATCTGATTTGTACAGAACTCAAATATTTGATTTATATTGACTGCTATATATTTGATGGCTGACATTTTTTTCTTTTTTTTTTTTTTTTATATGTAAATATCTAAATATTGAAAGGAAGAAAGAAAAAAGAAAGAAAGGATAAATCTACTAAGTGAAGAAAGAAACAAAGAAAGAAATAAAAGAAAGAAAGAAAGAAAGAAAGAAAGAAAGAAAGAAAGAAAATAATGAATGAAGCTACTTAAAAAATAACAAATAAAAAAAGAAGCTACTAAAAAGAAAGAAAAAGTCTCGAAAAAAAGAAAGAATAAAACGGCCTTATGATTTAAAAGACACCGATTTCAACTTAACTTTAGAAAAGTCTTTGAGTATCTGATTTGAAAAAAATAAGACAAAGAGTAAAGCAATATTTCAAAAGTGGATTTTTAATTTACAAATAAAATTACAAGATTGAAGTTAATCATTTTAGATAAAATAAAACCAAATATTCAGAGCTGATTGACTGACGGCAAAATGTACAGTAATTGACATTAGTAATTGATTGAATACTTCAATTGATTGAATCATAAATGCAGTTGAGTAGAGAGTACAAGTTGCTTTTCAGTAAAACTAGAAAAGTCAAAAAATGACTTAAGACCTGATTAGATTAAACTATATTATCATTGTGGAAAGGACATGAACAGAGCCAATGAAATGCAGTGAGCATCTAACCAGAAGTGCATAAGTGACCTATTTACAATAAATAGCAGTATGTAAAATGAGGGTATGGGGTGAGAGTGATTAATGTACAGGTGCAGTAGGTAATTAAATATGGTATATACATAATTATATACAGTATAACTTTGCTAAGGATTGTGCAGTGGATACGACACGTCAAGACAATAACATGCTGAAATAAAATGATATAAAGTCGACCCCCGATAAACCACGCTTTCGGAACTCGCAGTTCGGAAAATTCTCAATTATAACCAAACTAACAGCAAGGATTGCGGATTATCTTAAAATTTGCGAAAATCCACATGTTCAGGAACGTTAGGAATAATATTTTAAATAGTTTTCACTTACAAATTTCATAAAATAGTTTAAAACACATTATTGTATTAAAGTGACAATATCTAGTTGAGTTCACTAAGGTACCATAGGGGCTGCGGGGGTTACGTTCTAAGACCCCCGAAAGTTCGGAAAATCTGTGAATTTTGTTCCGGAATTCCGGGGGATTACTGTAAATATGTACATTTATTAATGTTTGAATGATACAGAATATACAGAATAAAAATGGATGGAATATACGAGGTGATACCAAAAGGTTTCGCGACTCGCTTTGTTTTTCAGAAAATCACGCTATCACCTTCAACGTAGTCCCCCTCCTCAGCGTTACAGCAATACAGCGCCCCCAGCGTTCCTGCCGCTTCTTTAACGTGTCCTGAAGGCTTCTTTTCGAAGTGTGTCAAGCACCTTCGGCAATTCATGTCTAATCTATGCAACGGTGTCGAAACGGTGACCTTTGAGCTGGAAATTCATTTTAGGGAAAAGGGTGAAGTCCTCAGGAGATAAATCAGAAAAGCAGACGTGGAAACGCACGTGGTCAGAATAGCAGACGTGGTGATGCACGTGTTTGGAATAGCACCAGCTGCACAGCTCCGGATGTACACAGGACTGACTTATGAAGGTCGGTGCTCCTTGTGGCTGTGCGTGCTGCCTTTGATGCAAACGGTTTGTGTGTTACAAAACGTACATTTACTTCAATACTCCAATCACTTTTTTAAAGTAAAAAAAAATATTTTTTGGATTTTTAATTACCTGATTGTTCTCATACACTCTCTCATACGTCGTGTTTGGATTTTAAAGAAGCTCATTCAGAAGTTCTTTTTAAATTTTATCATGAAAGTTTATTTATTTTTTTGCTCTTTTTTGCATTAAGGAACATAGTAGCATCATAGTTAAGGGGCTTTGGTTCAGAGCAGACGATTGGAGACTCAAACTCCAATGCCACTATGCTGCTCTGGTTGGGCCCTTGAGGAAGGCCCTAATTCCTCCTTGCTCTGGGGTGCTGACCCTGTGCCTGATCCAAACTTCCTAACAAGCTGGAATATGCAAAAATAGAATTTCACTATGCTTTAAAGTATATATGACAAGTAAAAGCCTCTTTTTATAACTGGATTTTAACATCACTGGAAAAGAAAACGTTTCATAGGATGGGATAAAGCCAGAGAAAACTCTCTGACAGGATGGACTCGGCTCGTGGGCATTCATCTAATGATCCTCGGGTATATAATTTATGTGTCACATTCACTTACACTCAGTTGTCCCTAAAAGTCAATAGATTTTACCTGATCTGAGAAAATCCAACAATATGGGCATCGTTTTACAAAATCTACAGTTTTACGTTGAATAAAACACTTACATATTGTAAGCCTATTTCTTTTTTCTTCCACTGGAATGTGTTTACTCTGTAAAAGCAAGCATTGTAATGTTCCTCGTCTGTGAGCGGACATTTTTATCCAGTTCCTAATCCCGCAAGGCCGAGCATGTCGGCCGGTGTGGCGTTTATTATCTGACAGGATTAACTATAGGAAAAAAAAAACAGGACAAGGTCACAGCTCTGATACTGAACCTGGTTTGTCTTTTGTACTATAATAGTATCATATTATGTTACCTTCGAGAATGTGGGGTTTGTATTTTAACATGGCGTCGGAATTTTTTTAAGTTTTTGGAAGTAACTTTAAGAGGGAGAAGCGAGGAATTAGGCAGAGATTTACACGCCGCGGTTTTAATGCCGCCTTCAGAGTTCATGAATAAATTGTGGAAATCATTTACAAATATTTATATTACTGTACAAGGACAGATGACGGAGTGATAAAAAAGAACGAAAGGAAGAAGTAGGCTAAGAAGCCTCCCGGGTTATGTGTTGTGTGTCCATGTTTTTTTTTTTATATCTTTTCATCACCCATATGAAAATGTAATCATGTGTGTTTCACGTGCCTTTCGCTCACAGAGACCATAATTGAAACGCCAGATTACAGCTCGAGTCTCGAGCGCCGAAAGCTGAAGCAGGAACTGAAAAATGCTACAAATATTTACATCTCTATTACTTTTTCAGTGTCACTGTTGTAGGTTTTAATCTACTAAGGCGTCATTTACAGTCATATATTCATACATGGGCTCGGAGTGAAAAAGTATACCCCCCTATGCACCCCCCCCCCCCACATCCCCCTGCAACGGGATTTTTAAGTCAAATTGACATCGTGAAAAAAAATTACAAACAAATTGTATTATAATGGATAGATAGCTGTATGTAATATCAAATATATTGAATATCAATATTGCAAAAAACTGGAAGGTCATAGTTTTCTAAATTATTTATACAAATATATATATATTTTTTTATATATAAATGAAACAAATATCAATACTTATATTAGTAATTGTGCCAGTATTAATATTAATATATAAAAAATATATATAATTTAATTGATATTATATTAATAAAATTTGATTTGTTTTTATTTTTTCCCTGGACTGAACTTTTCAAAGCAATGTTTAGTGGGTTTTTTTTGTCTTTATTTTAATTTCTTTTTACTTTTTCTAATCATTTCCTATGAACACCAGTTATACTTTTGAATTTATAGCATTTGCCAGACACCCTTATCCAGAGTGACTTAAATTTATCTCATCTATTCAGCTGAGAAGCGATGGTGGTTAAGGGCCTTACTCAGGGGCCCAGAGGGGATGGAGTGGCTATGTTTAAAAGACCAATGTCTTAACCACCTCCACTTTTCTTAACAATTCATATTCATAATTAATTATAAACATGGCTAAAGTATGAATGCTTTTCCATAAGTAATTATACCTTCAATAAAAGTCTTAATCATTAATATTTAATCATGAATTAATTCATAGGTCACTATCCATATGTCCTTTATAGAAAGTAGAACCACTTGTAATACTTGTGGTTAACAATTTATAATGCATTATAACCAGAGCTGTACAGTAAAGTCAAATGACATTTGAAAAGTAACTATAACCAAGCATAGTTCATGAATGTATTCATATGTGAATATTCATATGACATTAAGTTCCTTTGGTGTTTGTGACATAATACATTTCTATATTAATAAATGAAGTGGTTAAGAAGTTATAATGCATATAAACCATTTCTAATTCTGTAGACTTTTAATAACCATGTAACATTGACCAACTATTAACGCATCTCTTAAACATAGTCTTCATAAATGTATTTATAAATGCACTCACTATACATACAGGCCACTATATACAGCTGGTCTTCATAGAAAGTATTTTTTTAATATTGTGGTGATTTAGAGGCATATTTCAGAATATTTTCTCTCAGTTATATTTGCATAAATGCCCCACAATGGCCCCTGTTTTAGTCATGACACGTTTAAACATTTCATGTAGTGTTTATGGCGTGTGAAATGCACTCCTGGAAACGATCCATTTCACCACGCAGGAGGAGGCAGGTTTTAATTTAAATCCAACACATTTCACAGGTTCCTCAAAAAAAAAAAGTCCTGGCCTTATATATGATGTAAAAGCCAGATGCTGCAGCGACGGTTCCGGTTACAGACAACTGCAACTGAGAGAATTCACTCCATCGGCTTCAGTTATTGCTGAAGTCAAACACAATCACACTGACTTCAACAAAACACACACCAGGTTGAGATTAAATGATAAATTGCCGAATGTTGTGAACATGTTTTGTGATGATTTGCTTGTACACGTGTTTCAAACACGAAAAGGGAAACAGTGAAAGCTGCAGGTTACGGTTGCCATTAAGTGGTTCAAATGATGCGCAGGAAAACAAACATGTGTTGTTGAATGTTATTGTAATGAAATAATATGCTTTAAAAAATGAATTATTTTTACTACAATATGAAATAAAAATTATTTTTGTATGTATATAATTGTTATTATTTAAATGTACTGTATGTATTTTAAATTGTAACAAGTGACTTATTTTAAATATTACAATATTTTAGAAAATAAATACAGAAATATGTATTAAATAAAAAACACCTTAATTCATTGATATTTTGCAATTAAACATACTGTGCAGATGTAATTAAATTTTTTTTGAGAAATAATTAAAACATTTTTCCTCAAACATATATTTAAAAATATATTAAATAAGATTTTATATAATAATTATAATGCACAGTTAGTTGGATTTTGTAGTTAATTCTACACACCACAATATTTTTAGAAAATTAAAAGTGTGGAAAAAAATAAATAATAAAATAAATATTCACCTTCAGATGTATTGGAACCCTTCAGTAAAGAGGCAAAAAAAGTTTTGAGCCAAGAGAAATAGACCAACCAATCAACCAACCAAATAACCAACCAGCCTACCATCAAACCAACCAACCAGCCAACCAACCAGCCAACCATCTATTCAACCAACCAACCAACCAACCAACCAAACAACTAACCAACCAACCAACCAACCAACCAACCAACCAACCAACCAATCAACCAACCAACCAACTATCCAACCAACCATCAAACCAACCAACCAGCCAACCAACCAACCATCTATTCAACCAACCAACCAACCAACCAACCAACCAACCAACCAACCAACCAACCAACTAAACAACCAACTATCCAACCAACCAACCAACCAACCAACCAACCAACCAACCAACCAACCAACCAACCAACCAACCATTTATTCAACCAACCAACCAACCAACCAACCAACCAACCAACCAACCAACCAACCAACCAACCAACCAACCAACCAACCAACCATCTATTCAACCATCCAACTAAACAACCAACTATCCATCCAACCAACCAACCAACCAACCAACAAACCAACCAACCAACCATCTATTCAACCATCCAACTAAACAACCAACTATCCATCCAACCAACCAACCAACCAACCAACCAACCAACCAACCAACCAACCAACCGACCAACCAACCAACCTACCTACCAGCCAACCATTTATTCAACCAACCAACCAACCAACCAACCAACCAACCAACCAACCAACCAACCAACCAACCAACCATTAATTTAACCAACCAACCAACCAACCAACCAACCAACCAACCAATCAAAACTACCATCTATTTAACCAACCAACCAACCAACCAACCAACCAACCAACCAACTACCCAGAAACCTGAACAGTGAATAAATAGTCAACTCCAGAATTAATGGCACCCTTCAGGATCTATTCTTTCCCATAACCAAATAACTGCTAGCAACCTGTTGAAAATTCACTTATCAATCATTACTTTTGAAATCAGCTGCTGTTTTTCTTCTCAGCTGCACATGTTTCGGTTCCCTGCTGTGTGAAATGTGAGCCTGAATTAACGGAGTTCTGTTACAATGGATCAGCAAGTTTGCATCTTTTCCATCTGCCTGTGCGGGAATTTGATTAACGATTTCTGTAACGATTACGCGGGCAGGATGTATTAGCTCACATGATCTGAGACATATGTTATAAATAAATTGTGCTAATCTGTTTAAAGGGTGTTTTCTGTTATTAATGTTTACGATCAGAGCTGATGCGATTCATCATTCTCTAATTGAAACACTTCAGCGGGGACTGTTTTATTGGGAGTTGATCTCAATCTTCAAGTCTCTTGATCATTTAAGTCTCTCCAGGGGAAGGAAGATTCGTTCAAATGTGCTCATTTGCATAAACTGATGCTTATTTAATGTTATTATTGTTTACATTTTTGGTTTAACTATACGGATTATTGGGACACCTGATGTTTCCACCTGTATGCGATTCTTCCTCAAAATGTAATTTGGGGAAGTCTTTGGATGTAGCAGCATGAATTTTCCCCTCATTTGACTTAGGAGACCCAAACCTGTTCTAACATGACAATGCTCCTATGCACAAACCCAGCTTCATGAAGAGCTGCTTTACATGTGAAAGATCTCCTGCTATAGAGCACCAAACCCTATTAAAAAACATTTAGGAAGATTGTGAACACTGGGTACACCCCAGACCTCCTCACCTTCTCACCTACATCACTATCTGACTTTGTCTGACTTTTAACACCTTGTTGTGGAATGAGCACAAATTTCCTTAAAATCTAGAGGATCATCTTCCCAGAAGAGTGAAGGCTATTATAACAGCAAATGGGGATTACATGTGGAATGACAAGTTCGAAAGGGACCAATCCTACTGTAAGTCCAAAACTTTTGTTCATTTGTTTAAACTGTTGTTTTTTTCTCGATACAAAAAACCCCCAGAAAGATCTGAAAAAATTGCCCCCATGCCCTGATTACCCCCACAGACCAGCGTTTATACCACCTTCCACCCCACTCGGTGTGGTTTGGTGTGGTCAGCACTCTATGAGTTCACTTTGAATTGCAAATCGTCTGGATAACTAAAAAATAATTCATGGTTTGATGTCACGCCCCTGTCATTTTTCTGCATTTGGTCACGTCGGGGCAGGTGTGTGAGGGGCTTCCCCTTATTGCTTTCGTCTCTCAGATGATACGAGTGCTTATTGTGGGAGAACAAAGAGAGGTAGAGAAGGAGGGAGAGGAGAACGAGGAGGATAGAGAGGAATGATCTGTAATATTTCAGCTTCACCCTGGTTCAGAACATTTTGGCCTTTTCTTTTCACAAGACAGCAGGAGATCCATCAGGTCCAAATAAAAACTGTGGAAAAAGTTGCAAATACTGCGTTTTCTTTTTTAACTATATTCTTACACTTTTTAAAGATTTATTTACGGGGTGAAAAAACCCTATATATATATATATATATATACACAGTGCAACCCCACGTAAGTAACAAAAAAATGCCAAGGTTTTGACTCTCCTTTTGATGTTTCCTTTTTCAAGCGGAATTTATGTATGTCATGTTCTGTAAACTACTCGTTATAAATGTTTTATGTACTACTTTGAATGAATAATACAATAATAAAATTGTTTTTCAAAATTTTTATGTCATTTATTGGTACAAACTCTGTTTTAAAATGTTACTCCAAAATTTCGAGTCACTCGCAGCTTCTTGCAACTTTCTCGCAATTCTGACTTTTTCTACCCCTCTGTAGTGCCAGAAAGCTTTACACATTGAAAATTAAATTGCTACAGTCAATAGAATCGCATGTCTCAAACTAATCCTCTATCCCTGGAGAGAACTCTGTCTAATACTTAGCGCTGGAGGAGACAGAACAAGTTGCATCAGAGGATCTTCGTTCATACACCAACAGCTTCAAACTTCAGGCGACGTAAGTTACTGGTTTATGCACCAGAAATGTTGGATGTTTAATATACAAAAAGAAAAGTCGCAATTGTGAGAAATAAAGTTGAATTAGGAATTAAGCAACTGTTTTTTGTACGTGTCGGAAATCGGTTTTCATACAACACAGTAGAATGAAAAATGGGGGAACGGAGAGAAAACAGCGAGGGGAAAGAAGAAGAAGATCCAGGCCAAAGAACACAACAGATGTTTCCAAAGTTTTAAATCATTTCAAACTAAAACATAAAGAAAACACTGTAAAGTGCATTAACACTTTTAAAAGTCATTTAAAATAGATTTTTATGTTTTTATTATTTTTATTTCTATATTTGTATTTGCATTTTGATGTAATATGGCAATTAAATGCATTCAATGGATGTAGTTTTCACAGATATTCTTGTATGTAATTTCAGCAATAAAATACATTTTTTTCTTACAGTTATTTCTAAGGGACCTGTTTTATTATCTGAATACTCGATTAATTGATGGAATAATAAACAGAATACTTGACTACTAAAATAATTAATAGCTGTCAAAATGAATGTCTTAATAACAAATCAACGCAAAATAATGATTAATAAGATTAATGCAGCACGTATTTCTGTTTGATTAATAAATATAAAGTAATATATACGTATAACTCTATAAAATATAACCTCCACCATAAAATAAAACTCCACCAAAATGATTTTTTAAATTTTTTTAAATACTAAACATTTGTTTTACTGATGCACCAATTCCTAAATCAGCACCAAGATCCGGCAATTAAATCCGTCCGTGTGGAAAAATAGCGAAAGTTCCATTTAGTGTCCTGATGATTTATGTAATTAAAACCTTATAATCACTTTAAAACATTTTGAAGAATATGTTGTCTTCATGCTCTATGTTGAGTTTTACTAATAATAAACATAACAAAAAGCATCAATATTTGATTAAAAATTATTTGATTACAATATTAAAAACTTGAAAAGTATTAATTTCAGGTGCATTTAGAACAGATACGAATGTGTGATTAATTTGTGATTTTATATATATATATATATATATATATATATATATATATATATATATATATATATATATATATATATCATAAATATACCAGTGTGGTTAAGATATTGGATGTCTGACAAAGGTCATGAGTTTGTATACCAACACCACTACTGTTGGGCCCCTGAGCAAGGCCCCACTGCCCAGCTGTATAAATGAAATATTTGCAAGTTGCTTTGTTTATGGCCGTCTGCCAAAAGGTGTAAACGTAAATGTATAAACACCAAATTTTTCAAATTATATTTTCCATACAGTTCTTCTAGTTTTCATTCAGTATAAACCAAACAAATAAAAAATGTGAAAATACATTGATTTACAGCAGCTCTATTTGACAACATACTTTCATTTCACAATGCTACGCTTGAAAGAAAAAAACCCTATAATCTTCCCATTAGCTCCTAATCAGCATTTTTCCCTCTGCTGCACGGATCATTCGTTTGCAAATTAGCTTGTTTCGAGATGTAGCCAATGTGGCAATTTCATGCTTTGACGCACTTATACCTAGAAGTTAATGAGGAAAATGTGTTGTTTTGTGGTGTGCTATTAGAGACCCAAGATTCACTTATTCAGGTCTGTGTCCTGAGAGGACTGGATCTGACTGAGTGATGTTTCAAGATCACTTTTCTTGAAGTGCTCAAACTGTCACTATCGTCTGGTCTGGTCACTATCGTCTCGGGTTATTTGGATTTATTTATGCACAATTCTAGTAGATTCTTAAAAAGTTCTAGAGCACAAACTAGAACAGAAATAACAGCCACCATTTCTATGTTGCTTGATTTACAGTAGGGATATAAACAAGTTGTAGCATGTTATTTGGATTGAACAAACGATGGGTTTGAATTATATAATATCATTTTAAGATTTTACTTCGATTGCAGAATATTACACTCATGAAGAAAAAAAAGGTCATGGAGCAGCAAAGCATGTAGAGCAATAATTTATTTATCTTTAGTAGCTGCCTGGTCAGGGTCACTTTAGTTTAACCTGTTAGCCTTCGCCACAGATTTTGGGGCTCACAGCTGAAATGCCCTACCTAGATTTAAATGTTACAGTTCCTGATAAAAGTGGGCTACATACACCTTAATCTTCAGTGTCTATTATTCAAAGTTGATTCTGCTCAAAAAGTTAATGTTATAGTAAGTTATAAATGATGAAGTACCATGAAAAAAGAAACTACCATTTAGTTTTTTTGGGAAACGAAACCTGACAGAGACTGTCAGAGGGGAAGGTACAAAATATAATAACTAGGTGACTCTTTCTGTTTAGGTCACTGTTGCATTGTTAGGCCATATCTAGGTAAGTGGTAGCTCAGTGGGTAAGACATTGGACTTTTTGAGGTGGTACCTTAGTGATTCAGGGTCTGGGTACTGGTCGGAAGGTCAGGGGTTCAAGTCCTGGTATCGTCATGCTGCCACGCTTGGGTCCCTTTAGCAAAGCTAATAGAAAAGAATTGTGTTATAACGTACATGTGACTACTATAAAGCACTTTTCTTTCTTTCTAATCAGAAGGTCATGAGTTCAAATCCCAGCACCACCTAGCTGCCACTGCTGGGACCCTGATCCTGGCCCTTAATTCTCAACTGCTCAGTTGTATAATTAAGATAACTGTAAATTGCTCTGGATAAGGGTCTGCCAAAATGACATAAATGTTTAATTGCCGAAATGTTGCATGCACATTTACAGAATTTGGCCAAAAGGTGAATTACAATTACCTCATTTACACAATTGAGCTTTTGAGAGTTAAGGGTCCTGCTCAAGGGCCCAAGTGTCCAGCAGCAGCATGGCATGAAGAAGAAAATCCAGCACGAAGGTCATCGTTTTGACGGTATTGCGGAAATCCAGTGCGAATCCCAGAAGGTGCCTGACACACATCAAAAAGAAGACTTCCAGGACATGTTCCAGAAGTTGCAGGAACACTGGGGAGCTGTATTGCTGTGCGAGGGGACTATTTTAAAGGTGACAGTGTAAAAACCTACATAAATAAAGTACTTTCTTGTAAACCACATCGTCCTGTATGTACTGTTAGGCTTTAAACAGAGAAGGAAAGAAAGAGACTTTTTATTTTTAAATGTACATTGCAGCACAGTCGATTTCTTTCTTGGCATATCCCAGCTTGTAAGGAAACTGGGGTCAGTAATAATACAGCACCCCTGGAGCGGAAAGGGTTAAGAGCCTTACTCAAAGGCCCAACAGTGGCAGCTTGGCAGTGTTAAAGCTTGAACCTCTGACCTTCTGATCCGTAACCCGGAGGCTTGACCAATGAGCTAACACTTCCTCATAAAGTGCTCAGAAAGGGTTCATATGGCTACATGGCTACATCCTGAGTGGATATTTGACTAGATTTGATTGCAAAAACAAAAATCTAAAGCTCATAAGTATCTACTTAGCTTATGGTTAGCACACTTTAATGGATTTTCATGGCTTTTTTTCCGGCTTTGTTTTTAGCTAAAATCATTACACGATACTATTCATGCTATAAACACATCTATAATTTCTGTGAGCAAAAGCGTAAATGTAGGTTCCCCTCCATGCCCTGAGACGCAACTCAACTCCTCAGACGACTCTTAATCACGTCTCCGAACAGGTTACGCCACGGACCCGAGGAATCCGCGCCTAATCTCACGGCCTAATCATTGCCATCTTGCGAAGAACGTTTTCAGATTAGCTGTTATTAGCATGATGGATGGAGATATCAATCTCATCATAATAAATCTAATGAGAGGTTCTTCTCCCATCTCTCTGAGGCCTGTGCTGAAGGTGTGATCTTTAATTAGGGAGCTGAAGATGGGCTGGTGTGGGAGAGAAGGCGGTAATGGAGGAGTAATGAGAGGAAGAAGGGGTCAGCGCCTGGCCCTCAGCGTTTGCCATTTTGATTAATTAATTTCCCTTTTTCTTTCTCTTATCACCTCGAGCCTCCTTCACTGTCTCAGGCTGCGGTGTTCCATTATGGTAATCATTCACTGGTGTTTGGGTTTTGACTCTCTGAGATACAATTGTTATGCAGAATTTTTTTGGCTTTTATTTTTTTATAAAGAATTTATCATTAAAGGTTTTTTTTTCTAGATGTTACATCATTTTGGTGTCTTTAATAATGGAAATTAATTAATTTAATTAATTAATAAAATTTTTTATTTTTTATATTATTTATTCAATAATTGAAAATATTTATCATAATTATAATTTATTTTATTAAAGAAGAAGAAGAAGAAGAAGAAGAAGATAATTTATTTTATTTATTAAAACGGTCATGCGACATTTGCAATTAATGAATTATCTACAATTTATGAGTCCACATACAGAAAAACGCAATTGCAAATACAATTTACAATTCCTTTTTGAGTATTGCTGGGATCTGGACTTGATGTTGATATCCCTTAATGCATACTTGAGGCACCGATGAGACTCAATGGGATGGTCAACTGAGTGATGGCACCCTTTGGGTTGTCAAGTGGGCGCCCTCCTTCCTGGGTGTTTCACTGATAGGCCCACGACGCCTCCAGAGGGTTCAGCAGTGAATCCCAGCGTCCCAGGTTCACTGGGAATATACTTCCATATAAAGCAATCATTATAATTATAATTAATTAAATGTATAAATATTTTGTTGGTCATAATAATCTGATGGCCATTAATGTAGAATTTTGAAACGTGATATGTTTATGGAGACAAGTGCAGCTGTACAAAAAAAAAAAAGAAGTAAAAATCAAACGAAATGAATCCAAAATGATATGATGACGAAACAACCAGAACTGAAACTGTCCATTGTGTGATTGTTATTATTACACTTTGTAGAAATCTTCTTGTTCTATTTCAATAGTAACCAAAAAACCTGAACCCAGAACAAAACATCTCGTTATACAAAAAAACGTCTTTTTTCCCTTACCAATCTAACATCTAACAATACTTCGGAACACGGTTCCTCACTGGGAAATGAGAAGGACTGGTTTCTTCTGCTCCAATCCATAAGGTGACACCTGAAAGAAAACAACCTAACAATAGATCCTTAATAATATGAATTGAGCTCATTCCCAAATTCTGTATGTCTCCTTCGGGGATTGAAAAAAAAGGATCGAGCCTTACTGTTCAGCGCTTTTGTTTCACTGAAGAAACTTTAGTGATGGATCAGTGTTAAATATTTAGATCCTGCTCGTGTAGAACCGTTTGCTGCCTGTTTGTGTGCAGCATATAATATGATCCAAAACGATGTTGTGTGTAAATCACTGTAATTGGGTAGTAAAGCGTGAGGAAGCTCCTTAGTCACATCTCAGGTTGCACATTGGTGAAAATGGGCTCTAAATAAGTACCTGGTGTATCCTCGGAGCTCAGTTTGAACTCGCATTGAACTGCACTGTGCCTCCCTTAGCGCTTTATAGTAAATAAAATAAATAAATAAATAAATATATATATATATATATATATATATATATATATATGCTAAAAGAACGAGCAAAAGATGCAAAATAACAGGGAATGGAGCATGCTCAGACTCTAGAGGCATCGGCATTTATAAAGACAGGATCTCAGGCTGCTGGCGGCCATTGTGTAGCACTTATTTGGAGTGGTAATTTTCCAGAGTGGAGCCCCGTCTTGGCCCCAGGAGTAAATCATTTGAAAGGAGCATTGTGGCTTGGGCTATTATGGTGGTCCTAGAGTGTTGGAATGACTGTGGTCCAGCGCATTTTCCAGCATACATCCAGAAATGTCTGTGTGTGACTAGCACGTACTTTACAGCTGTGGTAAGTGTGCAAGACCAGACCTTGAAGACTTCTGTTACTCAATATAATCTACTAAGAAGATCTCATTCAGTGGATTTTTTTACCAAATATGAACTTTTTTGGAAAACTAATAACTTGTAAGTCGATGGAGAAAATTCGATTAGCTTGATGAGGTGCAGAAATGCCATCCGTCTATTTCTGAACAATGCAAGGACGCCAGAAAAACACCACAAAGCTGAGAAACACCCTAAAGCTCAGACCAAATCCGCACCACATTATTAGCCTCCTGCGTCTCGGAGCCAATGGGGAATTAACCGACCACATTCCCAAAGGAGGAAGAAACCGGATAGGACGAGTCACGAGTCGGATAATTTTCCAAATAGATCTAATGAAAAATGTGTATGACTTTTAAGCATGTGAGGGCGATAGGGTCGAATCTCGCCCTTCAGCTTACGCTTATTCTTGCATCCTTTTTTTTTTATACATTTTTTTTATGAAATATAATTATTTTTATATTTATTATTATGAAATATTTTATATTTGTAAGAGTTTTGTAATGAATATTTTAAGGAAATAAACTATAGTGTTAATAAAGTAAAACAAAATTAACTATGTGATCAAATCTAAACATTTTTTACTACAAAGTTTCTTTTAGGGATCAGAAATTAGCCAGTAATTAATGATTAATAACTGCGTCTGTTAATGACTAGTTCTGGATGTGTGTGCTATTACTAACTAATTCCAACGCCTTTATTGGTTAGTCTCTTATTTCTGTCTTATGTCCCCTTTACACTTGTTTCTGTCATTAATATAAGATAAACCTTTATTTGTCCCACCGTGGGGAAATTTCTTAATTACGATAACCTTAAACACTAGGAATAAAAGGTATTAGTAGCTTGTATAGGGGAAAGTACACACTTTATAAGTTTCCAGTTCAGTGTAAATATGTAGCTTATAAGTATGAAATTAATATAAAACATGTTCCCTGTTCTAAAGTAAACATTTGTTTTCTTTCTAATAATAACCATATGCTGTAAATGCAAAAAAAAAAAAAAGAGGCATTAAATAAATACCGCACTGAAGAACTCAGTCTTTATTGTTTTATAGGAAACAGACATCTTGAATAATCAAAGTCAATTTGCAAACAATTTACATATTGTTTTCAAATGTAGCAATTTTTAACATAAATTCAAAGTTTAAGTACAATTTTAACAACCATGCACACAGAACGGGGAACATGTTTAATATTTATTTCATACTTATAATCTTCACATTCACACTGAACTGGAAAATTATAAAGTGTGTATTTTGCACTATACAGGCTACTAGTATCTTTTATTCCTAGCTAATAAGGTCATTGTTATGACAGAAAACAAGGTTGTGCAAAAAAAAATAAGAGAATAACCAATAAACGGCTTGTAAATAGTTTGTAAAAGCACAAACGTCCATAACTAGTCATTAACAGACGCACTAATTTCTTATTCTTAAAAAAAAGGGTTATCTTTTTTTTCTCTATATAATCAACCAAATTGCCCCCAGTGCCAGTAGATTCAGTAATTATCAAGGTATTTTGTAAATAAAAAAAGTTATATTTTATTGTTTATCCTGTGACCCACAAAATCACAAAGCGTAAATTTCCATGTATGATGACGGATTTACAAACACTGCCATTGGAGACTGCTTTCATACTACTGCTATAAGAAATAAATCAACACTTCCTGACCAATCAGAATGCTGAATTTATCAGTTATGTTATGTTATGTTTCCATCCTTTAATGTAGCACACTTGAATGACTTCCACCAATTTGTATAACTCGTAGGTCTCATGACCATTAACGACTTGTTTACACGCCACGACAGCACCTCTGTGTAATCTGCTTTTGTCCACTTTCTACATTTTAATTAGATCAGGAGCAGAGTTGCTTCAATACTACTGTAGCCATGTCCTCATTTTCATATCCGAAGGGGGGAATGCAAAATAACATGCCCTGAGTCTCTGGTTGTTTTTGCATCCGTTTTCCTTTCTTGAAAATAATCTCAATAAAAAGCAAGGCAGTGGTGGAAATCCATCACTAAACTCATAACGCACTTGTCATACTGACGTGCTGATTACTTTTACATTCGGGGTCCCAGTAAGGAAAGGCATGCATGCAAAGAGTGCAGTTTAATGATATAGAGGGCGAAGGGGCCACGCTCATAATTACCATTGTAACCCTCCAAGGTCAAAGCAGATTTGACCCGAGCTTGCCAAATGATTATTTCAAAATAGTACCCAGAGATTTGCTGCTTCACTGAATCACTGAAGCAATTAAATGCAGGCATATATACATACGTATACACACACACACACACACACACACACACACACACACACACACACACACACACACACACACACACACACACACACACACACACACACACACAGTATAGATTTACATTTAAAAACATTTAAGGATCCAGTTCCACATTTTGCCTCATTTGTAGTAACCTCCACTCTTCTGTTCCACTGGATGTTGGAGTGTGCTTGTGGAGGTTCTTTCAGCCACAAGGGTGTTAGTAAAGTCAGGTAATGATGTAGGTGAGAATTTGAGGAGGTTCCTGGGGTGCAGTCAGCGTTTACATTCAAGGACCCAAAGGTGTTCAATAGGGTTTATAGCAGGAGATCTTCCACACACTTTCACGCCATGTAAAGCAGATCTGGAGGAGCTGGCTTTGTGAGCAGGGGCATTGTTATGCTGGAACATGTTTGGGTTTACATTAAAGACACAACAATAAAACTTCAAGCTCCAAACATTTGCATGGAAACTCCAGGAAACACATGAGAGCCAACATGGTGGCGAATATCTTCAACTTTAGATTTATTATTCCAGTGTGTAATTACCCTCTACTACAGGTGTTTTCTAGTTGCTATATTTTATATCGAATTCACTTATTTCCAACTAAATTTATATAAACTAGCAGCATAATTTAAACTCTTATTACTCTGACCAGGCAGTAATTAAGAATGAAAATAAACACTAAAAAGGCATAAAGTTTAATTACACCATGTGAAAGTAAAAACCTCTTTCTTACATCTTACATACGTCTTGTTCTGGGGCCCAACAGTGACATTTAAACTCACAACATTACAAGTACTCTTGGGCCCTTGAGCAAGGCCCTTAACCCTCTATGCTCCGGGGGTCCCTTACGATGGAAATATCAAGGTCCGTGACGTCGGAGTGACGTGGGGCCACCTTCCTGTGGGCTCACCACCTGCAGGAGGGACGGTAAGGGACGGTGCTGTGAGAATTGGGCAGCAGTCGAAGGCGGGGGCCTGCTTAGACTGTTGCCCCCACGACCCGAATTACAGATAAGCGGGAGAAAATGAATGAATGAATGAATGAACATTACAAGTAATTTTTTCTCTACTTTCTAGTTTTACTGAGCAACTTTTACTGTCCACTTAACTACATTCATGTCTTAATATATGAACTTTTTACTCCACTTTATTTTAACATTTACTATTAACAATTACTGTTTTGCTTCAGTCAGTCAGCACTGAATATTTGGTTTTATTTGATCCAAATTGATTTACTTTAACCTTGTAATTTTATTTATTAATTGTAGATCCCTTTTTGAAAAATGTATTTACTACTTTGTCTTCGTGTTTGATCGACTTGTTTGATCTTTGTTTTATTCTGCCATGTTAAAATCAGACACTCGAAGACTTTTACTCATATTGGAATTGGAGATTTTGTAATGAGGATCAGCAGTAAAGTGTGTTTTACTTTAATTCAAGTATGATTTTAATGATTTTCAAATAAGATAAACCTCTGCTACCACTTCCCTTCTTCTTGTAATGTTCTGCCCTTCCAGTTCCAGTTCACAGCTCTAAATCCAACCAACTAAACCTTTCTGTAAAAAAACAAAGAAACAATAAATACAAATAAAATAATAAATAATAACCCTAAACAGTGCACTTTTCTTTATTTCTGCATTCGTATCAATTTATAACTCCTTATCTGTTATACAAATCATTTCTTCATTTTTGGGGTACATGCCAATTCGACAGCAGCTTTCATTTTTCAGCCATATTGAATTTTTCATCATCGTCATCATCATCATCATCATCATCATCATCATCATCATCATCATCATCATCATCACCTAAATGTTGACATTCATCTATGTGGGTTCAAGCGCTCTGGTTTTCACTTGGTGTATGCAAGTGTGTTTGTGTGCGTGTGTGTGTGTGTGTGTGTGTGTGTGTGTGTGTGTGTGGGGGGGGGGGTTATTCAGCGAGGGATTTGCCCACTTTAAAGTAGGAAAATAGAGTGTCTGTAACGTACGTCTTGTTCTAGCTGGCTGTGTTTGCTCAGCTGTGAACAATGTTTGCCCACTGGATGGCAGGATAAGTGACTTTCTAATGTACATACAGGTCCAACAGGGACTTTGAAGGAAGTGTTTGGACAGAAAAAATGTGGGGATTTTTAATGTCAGATGAAAGAGAGAGTTGTTTCTAAATATTCCATATTTTGGTGAGCCATGCTTTGGGCTTCTCCCTCCCTTCCTATGTTTTGTTTAACTCTGATGGACTGATGCGTATCAACCATCCACCAATGAAATAAAAATATTAATATGAGAGACGGAACATAAATAATGTTATGCTTTAATTTAAAATTAGGTTTGGAAAGACTATGAATTAAAAAGCATTTCTGTAACATTAATCGTATTGTTTAATTTTCATCCCTAATTTATAGTTTATTTTCATTTTAAAAGTGAAGACTATATTTTTTATTAAATATTTATATTGGAATAGACATACTGTATGTATATGTACAAGCATTGATTCTTATGTACTGGAATATACACAATAGGAATACAAGTTTGTGGACACCTGACCATAAGATTGGTATCCGCCTCATTTTAAACATCTTTTTCCACATTTAGTCTTTTATTTGCGCCTAAAATTCCCTCCACTGACATCAACCGTTTCACATTGCCACTGTGCCACATCGAGACTAATTTCCAAACGATTTTTTTAGGAAAAAAAAACAAAACACTTAATTAAAACAAAGAAGACACACAAGTCCGTCATTTTCTGGTATTAGGGCTGCAGTCAGGTTTTGGCACGGCTAATCTTTTACACGAGTCTTATGACTCCCCAGGAAAAGCAAGCAGCCAAAACAAACACCAAATTGAGGTTCAGATGAATGAAACAGGCAAGTGGTTAGTTCTTACTGCCTCAGAACCTAAACGCCACTCGCACCAAATGACCACAGAGCTTATTACAGGCTGCCATGGAGGGCATCGGCGCTAGCCCATGAAGTCTAGATGACATGACCGCATCCCATCTGAATGTGCTAATGATAGTTGTTGGACCATATTGACGTCACACACACACACATCTGCAATACACACACACACACACACACACACACACACACACACACACACACACACACACACACACACACACACACACACACACAAAGCCATGCCCTCACTAGAATTTTCAGTTGTGGTTTACAAGGACCGAGTGCCTGAACGGTATTCTGCAGTGTTCTTATCTGGCAGGAGGTTGAATGCCTAAAGCACCATCCTGCCTCTTGAAAGCTCCTCTGGGAATCTTAGGGCACTTGTAGCCCCCGGCTGTCCCCAGGCAGGGTGGCCATCCTGCCAAAAGCCATCTCCTTGGTCTGTAGCCAACTCCTTCCTCCGTAAGTCCTTGCAACGTTCCCTCTTCCCATCTCTAGTGGTTTCTCATCTCTTCTAAGGATTAAACCCTCAATTCCTTACAAGTCAATGTGACCTCCACTGACAGAAATGGTCAGCCTCATGGAAACTTTCTTTGAAGGTGATGGATTGAAGGAAGGATGTTGTGAAAAAGGAGATAATGGAAAAAACATTTGGCCCCAGGAAGTAAGTTGGCTGTCATTACAGTTACATGTTTGCAATGGCAATAATTTTTTAGTATTTTTTTTTTACACAGCAATTGGGATAAACATGTACATACAGCCATATGCAGCGTGCCCTTAGAAGGGTTATTGAAATTACCCCCCACCTGTTCACAGGGCCCAAGTGGTTCATATTAACCTTTACGTGCCCTTTATTAGAATGCTGACCCAGGGGTCGAGTCCCAATAGAGGATCTTCAAACTTCTGTTTTTATAGAATGTAACACTGGAGTCTGGTGAAAAAGGTGTGTATTAAACAGAATAAAGTTGCAGTGACTTTTCGTGATAAAGTTATAAATTTGCAAAGACAGAAGGAAACTCAATGCATGACACCAAATCCACAATGGACTATTTACTTATTTAACGATTTCAGTACACACCTGTTTTCATTCTCAGTATGTACTTCACCTGAAGATGGGAAGATGGTAGCTTAATGTTTAAAGTGTTGAACTTCAGAGCTGAAGGTTGTGACTTCAAATCACAGCCACACCGAACTGCTACAGGGAATCTGAGCAAGGTCCATAATCCCATAGCTGCTCACTTGTATGAATGAGATGAATGTAATTATCACGGAGAATCTCCAGTGACCTCATGATTAGAAATCAATAGTGAATGCGTAGCAATTTTTTCTTTTTTTCTACCGCAGTTGTTTAAGGGGCAACTTTCTAGATCTTTTTTTCAATTGTCAGGATTTTTATGATAATCAATAGAATAGAAATTAAGAGACTTTACATACACAGCATTTGACAGATTTCCTTATCCAGTTTAAATGACACCTGCCCAGGGGAGGGTTAAGGACCTTGCTTAAGGGGCCAGCAGTGGCAGCATGGCAGTGCTGAGATTTGATCTTGTGACCTTTCAATACAAAAAGTCGATGCTTTAACCACTGAGCTACCACCTCTATAATTTTTAATGGAACAAAAATTCTATGGACTATTGATTTCTAATCACTGCTAGAAGATTTTAAGATGTGTTTATATTATTACAATAGATAGTAATGTAATTGTTCGACACATAGATTTTGAGTTTCACACATGTGGCCCGAATTAAAATCGTTCCCAGGATGCAGACTTGCTGCTTTTATTAGATGTTTTTTCATCGATCAGGAAAACATACCTATTTTTATTCAGGCCTTTCAGAGGTACCTCAGTTTTTATCCTGGTTTATGTAAGGCTGAACAGAAATTCACATTTAAACTTTTACAAGCCATTACAGTATAGACTGGGCTTAATCAAGCATTACGTCTTAACATCCTTTTTCATGAGTAGAAAAGATTATCTGGGTCTTTCTTATTTCTATCATGGACATTTACACCACACACCCCTCACACTCTTTTCACTCTGCTGCCGTACCGAAGCATCCAGGTCCTCATAAACAGACTGTGTAACAGTGTGTACCCACAAGCTATTTAACTCTTCAACACACACACTATATTTGTGCTTATTGTCCCATTGTGTCCTGTTGTTTGCACTTTATATTGTTCTATATCACTGAATTGCATTTGCCACATATCTCATTAGTTTGATTTTCACGGTCTCTCACGGAGAGCACAATAGACCAAAACACTGTTGTTTTTATGGACTTTTATGATAAAATAATGAAATGTATTAATACAAAAATTATTATTAATTGTAAAATAAAGTAAAATGTTAATACAGTACAGAACTGTATACATAAAATAGCATTTTTGGGGTAGTGTCTGTTTATCGCGTTTTTTCGTTTATCGTGGGCGGTTTTGAAACATATGGAACGATAAACGGGGGATTACTGTATTTGTTTGTTCGAGTTAGTTTTGTGTATACGGTTGAAATGACAATAAAAGCCACCTGATTTAACTAAGGCCATGTCCACACTATTACGTTTGAAGTAGCTTTTTTAAAATGCTCTCCAAAGTGGATACATTTCAATGGGCCGCAAAGTAAATAAACGCCGGGCGTAAAAGACGCAGTTCTAAGCGTCTTATGTTTTGCTCATGCGCAGTACATGGACGAAAGCGTTCTTTAGACGTTTCAGTGTGGATAAGCAACTTTCAGGAAATGATTGAATATTGTGGATATAGTGAATAGTGTGAATGCGGAGTGTTTTTTTTGGTTGTTTTTTTTGTGTAGACGTAGCCTCTTATAACACGTTCTATACAAAATTTGGGTTAAAAATGACACATTTATACTAATTTTGACCTGTAACAGAATATCGTCAATAAATCAGTGTAATTCCAGATATGTACGTTTGGCATATTTGGTATTTTTTTCTGTTTCCAGATGGTTATACCTAAATGTCAGTGCACAAATCGGGAATTAAACCGCATCGAAGAATCGATTATTTTCCACCTTTCTACCATCTAAATCGCTTTCTTCTCTTTTTGTTTGGTCGTAGTTGTGTTGTAGGAGCTCTCTGAGGGGAATGGGGGGTTGGCAAGGGAAAGGAAGGGAAGGGAAGTCCCTGTGGATGTCAGAGTACATTAATTCTCATCAGAACCCAGACGCTCTCAGGTGTGAATGGCAGCGAGCAGCTGTCGATGGGACTCTCTCAACCCTAAAACAGCTCATACATCATTCAGCGCATTTGCACAGAAGCGCTGTCACCGAGAGGCGGCCGACGTAAAGACGTTCTCTCTCAGAAGAAACCGTTGCCCTTTTTAAAGACTTTGCCTTGCCTTTTCCGTTTCACACAGGGCTAAGTGACAGCTATCGTAGGTGGTACTGTGGAAGTTCTAACATTATTATTATTATTAGTGTTATTTGGCATAGCTACATAATTATTTGAATGGTGCAGGTTTGTCTTATAATTTGTGCTACTTGTGACTGTTACATACTGAAAATACGATTTTCATTTCATTTAAAATGCAACACAATGACACACAAAAGGTTTCGATTTCACATTGTTTTAACTGATTTCATTTACTTTGTCCTCCATGTTTGTTTTTCTTGTTGAATTCACAACCTGTGACCCGATTGAGTCTGGATTTATACACAAAACCAATATACAGATGGTCCTCAAGTTACGGTGATTCAGCTTACGATTTTTTATTCTTATGATGACATAGCGATAGTAAATTTTTTTTACAAATAATTACATTTTCGTGCAGAAGGGTCCCTGGTGGTCTAGTGGTTAGGATGCGGCGCTTTCACCGCTGCGGCCCGGGTTCGATCCCCGGTCAGGGAACCAACCCCAGCCATTAGGGTTGCCCAAGCCTTAGTGCCGGTCCCAAGCCCGGATAAAGGGGGAGGGTTGCGTTAGGAAGGGCATCCAGCATAAAAACATGTGCCAAATCAAACATGCGGATGGTCCGCTGTGGCGACCCCTAACGGGAGAAGCCGAAAGAAAGTGCAGCAGGAAAAAATTGTATGTGGTACACGATTTAAACTTTTTATCATAAACAGAGCATGTCTGGCTCCGTCCTCAACTTGCGAATCAGCCCTCGTTCACGACCCGCTACCACATACATAAATTATGTAATGTAATTTGTTAAATTATTAACAAATCACAGTTTACTTCCCCATACTGATCACCATTCAAGACTCTGGGTAGTCTAGGCCATTTCCATCGTAAGTCTCAGACTACTTGTATACATTACATGCTATTAATGCTTTATTAAAATGATTGACTATGATTGGTAGATTGTTTGTTTATTCGTACAGTCTCAAGCAAAGAAATTTCCCTCAGAAACCCCTTGATCGTATCACATCTCAAAAAGTGGGAATTTTGTTCCGTTTTGTTCAATTAAACGATGCCCAGTCGGATTTTTCCACAAAAAGATAAACTCATTAGCCCCTTTCGTATTCACCTCAGAGACAATTCACAGTAGGCTGCAACCTCTTATTACAACTCGGTCACTTCAAATGACTTTTCCTCTGGACACGGAACTTCCCAGAGTGCCTGCCTTTTTTCCCCTCTCTTATTTAGTAATTATGCGTAATAATTTCTCCCAGTCTGGTTGTTACACAAGTCCCGAAAGAAACATATACAAATTGCTGGTATCTGCACAGCAGTAGTGACACTGAGCGCTCCCCGAAGACCAGACGGGAAACAGAAGATAATAAGAGCTTTGGCTTGGCTATTAAAACCATTCGTTAAGGTTTTCACTCAGCTCCGCAGGGCTGCCAGAAAGTTCGCTGCTTCAGACACGCTGTTAATTAATGCAGTTTGTTCCATGGAAGGATCAGAAACCAAGCCAGAGATCCTGTCCAAACCTCTCGTTTTCTTTTCTTTTTTTTCTTTCATTAAAAAAGTCATGACACGCATAAGTGCCTGTTCTATGAAATTCAGGACACATAAAAAGCTGTCCACAAGGATTCCTCTCTTCCTTGATCATTTTGTCAGCGTGCTTTATTTTGTCTTTCCGTTTTGCTAATTTTCCACTCACTAGACTTATGACTTATGAGTTACGTCCTCAAAGGAAGAAAAACGCATCCGTGTGTTTATGAAAATGGTGTGGAAATACTGAGCAAATAGACATTATTACTGATTTTGGATTCGGTGATGTTTTCTAAAGGAGCTCTTGACAGTTAAAGGAGTGGATTGTGAATAACATGTTAAAAAGTTGTACAGAAAAACATTTCGAAAGTAACCGTGGTGCTAAAAAAAAGGTCACTTTTGTTTTTTTAAATAGAAATCTACAATACCTGTTCCTGCTCTACAGACCTGCCAGATCTCATAAATTCACATTCATAAATTCATGAATCTACTCGCTGCTGCTGAGGAATGCTCCACACGGACAGCTTGAAGCTCCTAAACATTACTGAGGATGATCTTCACCTAATGTTAGGGCAGTGGTGGTCCAATGGTTAAGGCTCTGGGTTACTGATCATAAGGTTGGGGATCCAAGCTTCAGCACTGCCAAGCTGTTAATGTTGACCACAGGAAGCTGGGGTTAGCCGGGGTACACCATCCCTGGAGCAGATAGGGGTGTTGTACCCTGGCTGACCCCAGCTTCCTGAAAAGCTAGGATATGTGAAAGACAACAATTTCCCTATAGGATTATGATTCCTGTAAAAATCATGCAAATTAGCTGTAGTTAATTAGAACAAATTGCTAAGGAATACTAGTCAAATAGACTACAAGTATCTAACCAACAACATCAACAAAGATGGAACTCACAAAGATGGGAGAGTGGTAGCTCAGTGGTTAAGGTGCTCGGTTACTGAATGGAAGGTCGAGTTTCAAGCCGCCACTCTTGAGCCCTTGAGCCCCTTAACTCTCTGTGCTCCAGCTCTGACCCCAGCTTCTAAGCAAGCTGGGATATGCAAAGAACAAATTTCACTGTGCTGTAATGTATATGTGACAAATAAAGGCTATTCAATTTTACTTTCAATCCAAGACAGATGAGGAATGAGTTCCCTTTTACATCTCATTTCTCTCAAGGTTTCTTCTTCATATCATCTCAGGGATTTTTGCCACTGCCACCACTGGCTCATGAATCAGGAATAAACTGATAGGGATGAAAATATGAATGAAATATGTCTATTCTTAATCGTAGTAAAATCAGATACTGAAATAGGTGAGGTGAGGAGCCTGGAGTCCTGTCAGTGTTCCAAAGGTGTTCAATAGAGTTAATAACTCTATAGCTTGAGATCCTTAACTCCAAATCATGTAAAGTAGATCTTCATGGAGCTGGCTTTGTGCACAGGAGCATTGCAATGCTGGAGCAGGTTTGGGTTTACAAGTTCATTTGAAGGCAAATTTTTATTACATCCTTTTTGAAGATGTCTTTGTTGTGTGGAACCACATAAGTTCATAGGGGATGGGGGTGGGGTTGAGCTTAGTTAAATCGTTATAGCATTGGGCTTTGGATCCAAATGTTGTGAGTTCAAATCCCAGCCACACTAAGCTACCACTCTTGGGCCCTTGAGCAAGGCCCTTAACCCCAATGCATTATGTATGAATAATATAAATGTAATTTGCTCTGCATAAGCGCATCTGCCAAATTTTGTAAATGTAACATTTTCGATTCACACATTCGATTTACACAGATTTTATAAGTTATGAAATTATACTGTAGAGATGTATTTTAAAGTAAACCAACGGACCATGAACATGAGTTTCTGCTACAAAACACTGTGGAAATATTTGTAAGTGTAATGTCACTGACACATAAATGGCATCTGGATCCTGGACTCAGTCTTAAATTCACCCTGACATCTCAAATAACTATGTAAAAACACCACGCAAAACATGAACTTCTGCAGACCTCTAAAAGTTTCTCCACTTCTCCTGAAAGATGCATATTGGGCTGGCAGGAGGCCAACCGTGTGCTAAACACCTATCTCACCACCTCCTGCTCACTCTCTCGCTCTCACTTCTACACCACACCTGTTCCTGCCCTGTTCCTGTTGCCCTTGGAACACGGTGGTCCCTTGTGACCTTCATCAGGGTCAGGAATGTGTTCTCCATCCAAGATCTAACCAGAAGCCTGAAAAACAGCAGCTCTCAAAGAAATAAAGTGTACGGAACACAGGATGTTCTTTTTAAAGTGCACTGCAAGGGCACATTTTTTTTTTTTTCCTGTCATTTTATTAACCAATGGCTGACTGACAAAGTCCAAAATTATTTTCTCTACTTTGGTTCCATCTTCTCAGCAACTTCAGAGACAATTTCACTGATATAGTAAGCAAATCAGCAAGCTTCTGACCAATCAGAATTGAGTAAGAGTACTGTAAACTATAAGTGTGCTAGACAATTCATCTTCAGCGATGGATCGAGATAAAAGGTGTATCCGTAACACTACAGCTCACGGCCCTGGAACAGGAAGCAGGACGGCTCTATTATAAAAAGAAGGACGATGAGGACAGGATGGTGAGGGCATGAGAGGAAATTAGAGAAAAAAAGAACAGTCAGAATATGATGAATGACAGTCTGACTTTCACATACATTGCTGTAAAAGTCTGCGCAGAACGTTACTTGATGGCGGCTTGGCGCCGAGAGCACACGCCTGGTCCCGTGAGGAGAGCGAAGGGAGGGAAGGAGTTGGAAGGAGAGGTGAACGTGGCTCCCTCAAGGTCACGCCGCGTGTTGCGTGAATGATCTTGGAAACACTCGCGTTCTGGAACCGCACAAACACAAGGCAGCAGGCTGGAGGAACGTTCTCCTGCGAAGAGCCACAAACTGGAACCCAAACTCGTGTTACAAATGAATAATTAGGTTTGATGGAGTTTCTTTTCGATTTTGAGGAATTCGGTTTAATTCTGTTTATCTGTACCTTCTTGAGGGAATTGTCTCGACTGCCAAGAACAATTCTTGGCGCTGAGCTCGGCGCTAAAAATCAGAGGGAAAATGTGTCTAACAAGGTTGGCTGGATCTCGAGCGTTGATATTGGATGTGATTTTTATGTAATGTGCCGTGAAGATAATCTCCTGCTCTGCCTCAGAAATTGTCCTGCTGAATTAGATCAATTATAAAGGGTTTTGTGGAGCACTCTATTAAATCTGTCGGGCTTTTTTTCTGTGCAGTTTGGATGGAAGAGAGAAATAACAAAAATTAAGCGCACGCTTCAGTTCTTTAAAATAGTGTTCATAAGGCTACTTAGCATCTACATAAGCTAAGAAATGAACCTGAATAAGATGCCAGATAAGCCTTTATAGACAATCAGCACTTAAATGTGTGATTTCCATGAGAGTGCATAAGGCAGACATAAGCCCTTTATATTAACAAGTCTACAAAAACTTTCTACTAAAGAATGATCTCTATATAGCTACATAACATCTACATAAACGATTCGTGACAGTAAACCTACATTAGTGAGAACAGTTACAGACTAAATTGGTTTTATAACACTACTCTACATACGCCCTTAATGGCAGCTCACCTAAGCCTACATAAACATTCACAACACCAGCACTTATGTGTACTTATCATGTTTATAAGGCTAGATCAATCTTTGACAAATCACAATGTCAGGACAGCATTTATAAGGCTTCATGACACATGCATAAGCCTCCTATGCTGATTACCATAAAACGATCTGAACAATTATAGACAAAATCTTAACTTAAGCGTAATGTTCATAAGACTTTATGACACGTTCATGGCAACAGACAACCGATCGGATATTTCAAGACGGCTTTCATAAAGCTACATAAGATCTACATAAGCCTGTGAAGATATTGTGCAGTAAATTAGTGTTCAGGCCAGTTTTAATAATGCTTCATAACACTCATAATCTTTAAAATCTAAATAAACATCTAAACAGACCAGATCGTATGCGTACATATGGTATTTCCTTGAGGCGACATGACCTGCATTTATAGACAAACATTTATAGACAAAATCAGTGCACAAGTGTGATGTTTCTCTGTATTTAATCCATATATAAGCACTTTATGTCAGTGTTCTTAGGGCTACACAAACATAGCACCTAAAGCTACATGACAGCTGCATAAGGCATTCAAAGCTAATGGTATTAATATTTTACAAGTTTAACACTTGACAGAATCAGTATTTAAAAGCAATATTTATACGACTTCATGCCACCTACATAAGCCCTTAGTAGCAAGTAACATAACCAGTTAATATGGGCAATTTCTTTTTTTTTTTTTGACGAACATTTCAGAAACCCAGCCATCCTGCTGTTATTTTATATTGATGATGATATAATTTTTATGCCCTAATTTACTAATAATTATTTACGCTCTTTATTGTCACAGTAAACATTACACACAAAGTTTTTATTCGGCTATGATACCTTTATAAGCCTTTCATGGCGTTATTCTACTACATTATATACCATGGAAATCTATGACACTATAATAACAGGGTTATGTATATTTCGTTTGTGGGAATGAAGCTTCATACGTATAAATTAGTTATTGTGTGGAACTGTACGTGTAGGTATGTACTGTGTAATCCCTATAAACAACTATTTTAAGATGTATGGTGTTAAATCCTTCACTGAGAGAACCTTACTCAAGTTC
>NC_139583.1:28830744-28876184 GCF_946808225.1 Silurus aristotelis
GCTGCTATATTTATACATTTATACCAGCGTTTAACTGACACCTGGAAAGATTCATCATAGAAAGATTTGTCAGACATCCCGCTTCACTTCTTCACCAGGGAACCACCAGTACCGAGATCGTCACTGACGGATGTACGGCCATCTTTGAAACGTTTACACCATTCATTCATGTCTTACAGTGTTTCGAAAGAACGTGAAAGAACGTGCCGGAAAACCGAAGTGCAATCCACAAAGGTTTTTAATGGAAAAAATATAGAGCAAGGCAGGAAATGGGAAAAAAACCACAACGAAACTCCAGGTTCAACAATCCTGGTGAAAACTATGAGCAAACAAAACACACAGAGTCCTGTAACCAATAAGTACCAGAAACAGAGTGTTAGGATAGTCCGACAGTGTTCTTAAGCCTAAGCTGTAGAACGGACAAAGAACTGGTGGGAGAACGGGGTTTAAATAGAGTGAAAACTGATAAGGGCCAGGTGTAGCTGATTAGTATGTGGGAGAGCTGCTTGGAGTGATAGGTGGAGGTGTGGCTGGTGGATCCCTGACACAGTGGCTGAGCGTTTCATCACTGTGTTTGTAGTCTTCTGTAGATATCTTCGGGTTTTATGCCTTCGTTCACGAGAAACTTCATCACCATACAGTACGCCGTTCAATGCACACTAACACCGTCATCTACCATCTTGATTAACGGTCTCTAAACTGGCCCGAGACATGTGCGCCACCTATCAGTAATAGAACGCACGAGCCACTGATTACTGCGTGTAGTACCGCCATGCTAGCATTGAAGGCTCCTTGTAATATAAACTAAAACTCCATACTTTTTTCAAAACAGTTTTAAATAAACTTTCCAGATGTGCTAAACACTGCTAGTGTTATCAGGAGAAAGTCTACAAAACCTGAAATCAGTCAAACAAAAATGACTTCAGCCGTAAGTTCTTTCCAGTTATGTTCAGGTCCCAGCATGAGGAGGGAAATCCACATGAGGAGGTTTCTCATAGCTGGGTGTAGATGGACCATGCTAGTGTAGCCACTTAAAGACCTCTTAAAGTACTCATTTAGTATAGGGTTATTTTCTCAGGTGGTACTTACTCCTCTTAAAGTGATCCTGGACTGCTTCTTATCCTGGAAAGAGGCCGCCTGGAAATATCATTAATGCTTATCCAATAAGATTAGCACCTATTTTAGGTTTTTGTCCATCCAAATTTTAGGGTCGCATCAGGGACCTCACATTGAGAGGGGGCACTTAATTAAAAGACGAGCACCCTTTAGAGAAATTACACACCATTTGGGGCGAGCAGCCACATTCCACAATTCCCTTCCCAGAGGTACGTTACCAAATCAACAGAAGAGCGAGGGGAGCTGAAGACAAGCCCGGCGTTGATTGATGAGCTCATCAACATCATTTATTCGGAGGCGGCGTGCGGTGGAGGCCTCCGTCTCTGAGGGTGTGTGTTTGGTTGGACTGTTCCACTGCTGCTCAGCGGGCATGGGGCAGCCCTGCTTGCGTCCCTGCGGCTTAACCAAGCATCCCACGCCGGCTACGCCAGCGGAGGGAGATTGATTTTGGCCGTTGATTGAGTGAAGATTGATTAAATCAGATGAGATATCACTGGAGGATTAAGGATTCTGTAACCCCCCGAATGGCCTTCATGCCTTTGGCTAAGATTAATACAGACAAAAACCTGGAGAGTGCAGGAAGCATTTTTATTGCAAATGCAGAACGTCAGGAAGGCTATAAAGTGGAAACGTCCACATGAGTCCGATATTTTTCTGCTATCCAATAAATAACATTTGGAAAACCATTTCTGTATTCGGTTACATTCGATTTGGATTAAAATCATTGTAGATATCGCCAATGAGCTCCTACCACGCCACGTGTCTCACTCTTCCTCCTCTCACTTTATCTTTTACTCCTCGTTTTTGACCCATCATGATCTATATTACTCCCAGATGAAGGTCAAAGCTCTGGGAAATGAAGAGGAGATTCGGTTACATGTTTCCCAACACGTGTCCATGCCAGATCGACATCACTCCATGCTGGACAAGAAGAAGCAGAAGAAGACGAGAGGTTATGTATCACAGGGCCCCATGGTCTCATCTTGCACCTCTATTGATAGATGGGACAGGTCCCTTCAACTTCAGACTGGAGATCGAGGAAGAATGATGAGGTGGAGGCTGCACAGGATGGACACGGCAATGATAAATGAGTAGGAAGGATCTGTGAAACATCCAGAGGGTAAAGATTTAGATACAGAGCTCAAAACATTTTCACATCTTAATTTGCTCCAACGTTTTTGGAAAACATTTAAGAAACATTTGCAAATGGGGGTTCAAGATTCTGATTGCGAATCACAATCTCACAGTAATTCTTTTGTTGTAATATATCAGCTTTTCTACAGTAACACATTATTCACAACAACTCAAACAGCAGCCACTTCACAAAAACTAAGACTTCTAATATTGCAGCATGAATAATTTTGCATTTAAGCATCAACAATGATGGAACTGTAAGGAATGGACAGTCGGTGTTGTGGATGGGAACGGGTTCCCTTTTGAGTCTGGTTCATCTTAAGGTTTCTTCCTCATGCCATCTCAGGTAATTTTTCCTTTGTCACAGTCGCCACTGGCTCAATCATTAGCGATAAACTTACAATTTTAAGAAACATATTGTAAATGTGTGTGTGTGTGTGTGTGTGTGTGTGTGTGTGTGTGTGTGTGTGTGTGTATATATATAAATTTACATACTGCATTTCATTGGCTCTGTACATGTACCTTACACAATGGCAATAAAGTAGAATCTAATCTAATCTAATCTAATCTAATCTAATCTAATCTAATCTAATCTAATCTATTCTAATCTAATCTAATATTTATTTATACAAATATTTTTTTACTAACACCCTTGTGGCTGATCTTTGGGGTGAACCTGTAAGTCCCAACCTCGGTCTTTACACTCGTCCACAAACGCCTTGTCCCCTGCTGTTTAGATCGATTTCCTCCCCCTTCCACTTCAACTCCTCTCTTCCTTTTTTTGCTGTTTCCCTCCACGCTCACTGAGCCGCTCGGTTCTGTTTGCTCAGCTGCTCGGCTTATTTACCTGAGCTATCAAGGAAAGTCTCCTCAGACAAGAGGGAAAAAAAGAGTGAAAAAGTAAAGGAATGAAAAAAGAAATGGTGAGTGGGGCAACGCCAAGGCCTACCAGAGAAACAGGAAGCTGGAGGGCTGGGCTCTGTGAAAAGACAGTGCAGTTAATGCTTTGGTGGAACTCCAAAGAAAGCACCAGCATGGGGAACCTGAGCCCAAGCCTCTCTCATGAAGCAGTGTGTGGAAACACTCCTGCCAAACTGTTTCCTTCTTCTTTTATTTCTCTGTAACTTATTAACTCTCAGGTTCTCTTCTCTACCTAGAAACGGACCTCCAGGTTTAACCATCTGTTTTAATTTATAGCAGCTCAAGTGTAGCATTTGGTTTGAAATATATCTCAATCGGTGGCTTAATATTTTTATTTCTTTTCTTACTTTTTGCTAAAGTAAAAAACATGGATAAAAAAAAAAAAAACTATCCTTACTTTTCTGATAACAATCGACTGCTGCACACATTGGTCTTGTAAACCAAAGAGCATGGGTTCATTCCCTGTTCATGCCTTCCAGAAGCTGTGTGCAAAAACAGTCCTCACGTTCATATACTGCAGCTTTAACCTTTTGGAAGCGACAGCTCAGTGGTTAGTATCTTGGACTTCTAATCGAAAGGGTGTGAGGGCAAATCCCAGCTCCTCCAAGCTGCCTCTGCTGGGCCCTTGAGCAAGGCCCTTGTGTGTGTGCGCAATTGTATAAATAATAGAATTGTAAGTCGCTCTGAATAAACGTGTCTGTCAAAATTACATAAAGGTAAATGTAAATTGCACTGCTGGGATCCAAACTAGAACAACTAGCATTCCACAAAATAAAGCTATTTTTTTTCTTTTTTTAATAAATAACAGGTGCACAAATTAGATTAGATTAGATTAGATTAGATTCAACTTTATTGCCATTGAGCAGAGTACATTTACAGTGCCAATGAAATACAATTAGCATCTAATTAGAAGTGCAAATATTAATGTATATAAATAAATCTAATATAAATATATGAATATACAAAGATAAAGGAGTGCAAAGGTGCAATATATATATTACAATAAAAGTGTATTAGATGCAAATGTAAAGATAAACACAGAAGGGTTTTAATTGAAAGGGATCAAAACAGTGCAAAACAGGTAACACAAGTTAGAGTTGTGTAATTGGTGTAACAGTGAGAGAATGTGTAGCAGTAGGCAGTAACCGTAAGAGACATCATGGAAAAACATTGTAGGTTTACAGTTTGGGGACACGTTACAGTAATAAATGTAATTGAGGATCCCGATAATAAAATTCCATTCCAGATTTTTGGACCCTGAATTTCATGTTTCATACACGCAAACCAAATTTGACCAAAATTTAATCTATTGCTCCAGAAACACAAGGTCACGGTTAAGGATGTGATCTAAGCCTCTAAAATTACCAATGAGTTTTTAGAATATGTCTGGATTTTAGTTTTTAAAAAAAAAAAAAAAAAAAAAAGGGTTACAAAATATTTAATCTAACTTTTTAAAATGTAATCTAGTTTTTTACAGTGTAATCTAGTGCTTTAAAATGTAATCTGTTTTACTGTTTCTAACAGTTACGGCCTCCTTGTCTTATGCTGTCTTTTGTTTTGTTTTTTTTGCACTAAATGTTGCACATGTGCACTTTGTGTTGTGAGTTGCGAGTTCTGTGTAGTTTCATGTAATTTTTTCTATTTTGTGTTGTCTGATGTAGCACCATGTTCCTGAGGGATCGATCTTTCGTTTTATTGTGTACTTCACTGTTTATGGTTGAAATGACAGCAAACCTACTTGAATTGATTTGATATCTATAATAATACCATAATATTAGATTAACAAAAATATTATAATAATTCTGAAAAATGTAACTTCTTACTTGAGAACGATAACTTAATGGTCTCAGGGTGTTCTGAGAAAGTTTCAGAATAGTTCTAGTTCCAAAAAGGCAATAATATAAATTATAAACTTATAATATAATTATAATATAAACTAAAGCATAACATGTCGAAAAAAGAACTAAAGAAAACAAGAAAGAAAAAAAAAGAAAAATCCCTTCCTCAGGGTGATACTTTTATGGAGTTTCCCACTTTTCAAAATCTCACTTTAAGAACCACAACTTTCGATATTTTGGAAAAATAACAATTTCATAAAGTTTTGTTTAATAAAATAACTAACCCTACGTTCTTTCTGTGGGAACTTGATGATGAGAGCATTAATACAGAGATCTTTTTCTGACTGGTTCATGTTTGGCTCGGTGACTGTTTTTAGTCATGTAGTGTGGGAAGAGCTCCACACACTGCACCTGCGGCTGAGCCTGGTGACCCAGACGCTGGCCTGGAGAGCCCCTGGCATGCTTCCACATTCACCACCCAGTCTGGACTCCTAACCCAAGGTCAGAAAACCAGCAGCCTGGATGTGTCTTACTGTAATAAACTTCCATTAACCTCTGAAAAAAAGTACATACTTTCATAAGTGGTGCAAAAGAACAAACTTCATTGCACTGAGTATATCTGAGATCTCAAGCGTTTTCCCCGGGCTTCACATTTCATTAGCTTTATGGCAGTCACATGTAGCACTACATATGTTCTACAGATACGTACATGAAGTCTGCAGAGCTTTTATTGTTTATTGTATTTGCTGCAATATGTCAAGTCAATTTGCTTCCCATGTCCACTCTCATATCCTGCCTGGTCCTGCAAGTCAAAATGCATTTTTCTTTCCCCTCAGATAGCCGTATGGTATAAGCATTAGTAAAACCTTATAATCCACTTACTCAATACAATAAGTGTCTGTGTGGGAGAGTGACATCAGCTTGTTTACTGGTGGCGCAATCATGCCGTCGTTATAATTGGTTGGGCGTACTCCTGGGATTTATGGGGATTAACCAGAGCTGCAAAAAGCAAGCGACCTGTGAACTGAAAGAGGTCCAGATGCAACAAGAACATGCTCATATACACACAAACTTACGGGTTTCATGCATTGGGCTTATAAATGTTTTTCTTAACAATAAAAATAGTTACATTTTTAGATTTTGAATATAAAATGTAACCCAAGCATTACTAATATCAATTATAGCGAATAATTTACATTTACAGCATTTAGCAGACGCTCTGATCCAGAGCGATGTACAAAAGTGCTTCGAGTCTCTATCAGTGAATTACTAGATTACAGACTTACGTTACAATCAGCCAAAAACTATAGAAATGATAGCATTTTTTTTAATAAACAGACAAAACAAAACAGGATATAGTGCTGGTTTAAGTGCTTCTGGAAGAGGTGTGTGTGATTCAGCTGTTCGGACGTCTAGGAGAAGTTCGTTCCACCACCTCGATGCCAGAACAGAGAAGAGTCTTGATGTGTACCTACTCTTAGAGAAGGTGGTACCAGTTGAGCAGTGATGGAGGATCTCAGGTAGCGTGCAGTGCGAGGAGTGACGAGGTCTCTGAGGTAAGAGGCTGCTGGTAGAAGCCAGTGGAGGGAGCAGCAGTGGGAACTGGGATTAAAGGCACATGGCACCAAACTCCCTCCCGAAACAGAGAAGAAACAAAAAAAACATCAGCTATGCCCCTATCACCAACAATACAACATATATGCATAAATGTATTTTTAACAACAGCGAGCATTTACAACCAATAAATCAAATCAGTACCAGAGTAAACTCAAGGTCAAAATGTCCAAACCAGGATATTACACAATTTCAGAAAGGCAGAACATTAAAACTCTCAAACATGACTTTGAACCTGGCTTTTAATGGTCGCCTCTTTTTGTCATCCAGAGGAACTAGGCATGGCATTATTAGGCAGGAGTGCAGGAAGGTCTGGACTGCAGTCTGAAATGGCTTTCCAACACTAAACCTATACAACAAAAGCATAGAAAAACAACCTGCAGGATATTACAGCATGGAACACTTCTGTTGCACAGTGTGACTCTGAGATCTGCTCTATTTATCTCTATCTTTAATTTATAAGCCCACAACATCTTCACCAATTTCTGCTCTATTTAAACATCAGCTGTGAAACAGGAACCTCATCACATACTTTGAATTGCATTTGAATGAATAAGTGGCTGGATGGGGTTTTGTGAACGAGTCCTGGCCTTAAGCAGATGCTGCATTGGGGCGGAGAAGATGACATCTGGTTTGTTTTGCTAATTGAGGCAGATGTTGTTTTAACCCTCCACCTCGTTTTATGCTTTTGTTTCCGCCTTATGTTTTCAGCACCTAGCTACATATGCATACCGTGAACTTCTGACCAAGACCAGTTGATCTGGGCTCATTAGTAAGAGGTACAGAAGTGGATCATAATAAATTCCTCTGAGCATTGAGGACTCAAATTAGACATTTGAAAAAGGCAACCCATGTTTCGGAGGATCACACACATTTTTTCAGCAGCAAAGAAGACATTAAGCCCCCCGATGGATATTTTCCAGTTCAGTTAACAAGGTCTGGGCTTAGCCGTCTGGGCTCTGTTTACTGCAAACGTTTAATGAACTGTCTAACATCTCGGTCAACAGACTCATCATTTACGCACCTCATGTTCCGAGTGTCTTGGTGTTAAGGCTGACATCTTTGAAAAGGGGTTTCCCCATTTTTTCTTTTGAGGCTGCAGGGGTAAGATGCTGGTTTTTGTGCAAACGAGACTCTGGTGGATAGGTTTAGTGAGGCGAAGGATGATAGCTCTATGGAGATGTGAGCAGTGAGGCTGATTGCTAGTAAGCCAGAGGTTTGGTGCTCCAGGGCATCTACGCTGCCTCCAGAGCAAATGAGCTGCCAGCTCTATATAATGGAGTCATAATTGGTGATTAGGCCCAAAGAAGGTGTGCAGGCAGAGTATCTTAGATACAACCTTGTGGAATTTTATAAACCTGGGCTGGGGGTCTGTGTGCAAATCCAATATTAGATTTTGAATGTTGCTGCTGTTTTCAGTTGCAATAGATTTGAGTATAAGTTTCCTTTATTCTGACTTTAGTTACACACCTCTTTATCATTATAATTATGCAAATTTACTGCCTCCAAGGTTGCCTGATTTTTCTTAATAAAATTGTCAGAAACTGGATTTTTCAATCCCATCCAGATCAAAATTGCAGGATAGAAAATATAGACATAAGAAATATAGTCAGTGCATAAAAAAAAATAAAATAGTCTTAATTGTTTATCACAACAAGATACGACTTTATTTAACAATATGGATTTCATTGTCAATATTTGGACTCTTATAAAATAGCACTTGATCCAGCACAGGCTTTAATTTAGAAGTTTGTGTTTACACGGTGCTCTGAAAGTTAACTCTGCCGCAAGATACTAAGTAATGCCCTTTTGTCACAACAATTTAAATTGGTAAATGAATCAAGTGATGTGAACGGTGTCTTATTAAATTTCTGTGCTTTCTGCTAAAGAAAACATGTATATGGGTTTGGAGCGGAAGTCTTCAATCTCCTAAATTTTGCATAAAACGTATAAATCTGAGACAGAGGTGTTTTGGGACAATGTCAAAATGTTAAATCCGCTATAGAAACGAAAGTGAATTGAATAAAAAAACCTGTTTCGTGCACTTCTACAGCTAACCTCTACAACGATGGAACTATAACGAATGTTCATTCGGTTGAGACTGGTTCCTCTCAAGGTTTCTTCCTCATGAAGTTTCTGGGAGTTTTTTCTTGCCATGGTCACTCAATGGGTCGGCTTGGGTCTACACAGCTTGGTGGCACAGGGGGTTGAACCCCCAAGCAGTAACCCAGAGCCATTGAGCTACCTCTCCCCTCTCGTTGGACAAGGACAAAGCAACAAACTCTATTTCCGTGTGTCTACTGTGCAATCACCTTCTAACAGCACCCAAAAAATCTGTACCTTTTTAATGCATCCTTCTGAAAGTCAACAATGGAACAAGAACCATACCGTGTACTATGGATTGTTCGTGGACAGACGGATTTGGTTTTGTGAATGAGTCTGGACTTGAAGCAGATAATGCGTCAGGCAGATAAGATGACGTCTACACACAGCAACGACTGCATTTCTATTCTGTCTGCTTCCTGTTCTGATGCTAATCCTGTGCATTAGGTTATTTTTAGAGAGCGCAGAATGTGAATAGGCTGTCCTGTCTCACCTTTCATACAGCCGGTCATTTTCATCCTCTCTTGCTCTTCGGGTCGCGGCTCTCCTCTGTGACAAGGCCTCGACTCGGAGGATAAATGATAGTGAAGCTAATGAACAGTTCTCAGCCCACTTTCGCTCAAGTTTTCTGAAATATTTAAGGCATCATCATTTCATTTCCAGCTGTCAGGTGGAGATTTTTGCATGAAAACATAATGTATGTTGAAAATCACCGCCTCTAGAGGGAAAATGTTTAGGTGAGAATTGAGAGCTTGTTCATTGTTATTACCAATTAGTGCTTTGGAATGAATTCATGTCCTGATGTTCTTGTATTCTTTGATCATATCAGGATCAGTTTATTAAAACAAAGCACTCTGGATAAATGCTGCTAATGGTTTTTATGGTAGGAAATATACTATGTATTCGAAGGTTTCTGAACATAAGGATTCTTATTTGCTTCTGGTCATCAAATTCCACATTTAGTCCCTATTTGTTGTTAGAAGAACCTCCACTCTCCTGGAAAGATGTCCCACTAGATTTTGGAGTGTGGTGGTGGAGATTTTTTCAAATTCAGCCAAAAGGGTGTTCAATAGGTTTACTTGTTCCTCTTTTTCTCCCATTGGGGGGCGCCATAGCAGATCATCCGTCTCCATACCCCCCTCTGTCCTCTACATCTGCCTCTTTCAAACCAACTATCTGAATGTCTTCCCTCACCACATCCATAAATCTCCTCCTTGGTCTTTCTCTTTTCCTCCTTCCTGGTGGCTCCATCCTCAGCATTCTCCTACTGATATACCCCATGTCCCTCCTCTGCACATGTCTAAACCATCTCAATCTCACCTCCCTCAACTCGTCTCCAAAATGTCCTACATGCGCTGTCCCTCTGATAAACTCATTTTTAATCCTGCCCAATGAACATCTTAACATCTTCAGCTCTGCTACCACCAGCTCCACCTCCTGTCTTTTACTCAATGCCACTGTCTCGAAATTGTTTACTAATAATACTAATACTAATACCTATAAGGCAGGAGATCTTCCACTCCAACCTATGTAAACCAAATTTCAAGTTTACATTTTATGTTACCAAATCCAAGCTTAGCACACAAACGGACAAAAAGGTCTGGTGTACCACCGCTATGTTTGCCCAGGAATTTGGCGTTTCTGAGTTGGTATATTCCAAGTTCCCCAGATGTAAAGAATTTAACATTATTCACAAGCGATGATAAAGATGCACTTGTTCGGGCACCGCAGTGAGAAATGTCACTGTATTGGTCAGTTTTTGTGAAGTCTAGAGCTCACTGTTTGGACGCTCTCTGTTTACCATCGACGTTCTCCATGTTAATGTAAAACTGTAGAGAAAAACTTTAGAGAAAATTAAACCTTTTATTCTGATTGCTGGAGAAGATTGATCTCTACTCCACTGTTTTTTACTTTAGTTCTAACTGATTTTCAACAAACTGGGCTTAAAAAAACATGTCAAAGCTCTGTAGCGGACCACTCATGATCTTCCACTCCACTCTTCATGGAGCTGGTGTTTTTGTTTTTTTTTGTACATTGTTATGCTGGAAAAGGTTTTGGTTTCCTAGTTCAAATAAATTTCATGCCACTGCATCCAAAGATGTCTGATACGGATGTGTGCCTACGACTTTGTGCTAAAAGTTTTTCATATGGATGAAATATTTTGGTGTCCCACTATGTCCTGAGAGTGTATAATCAACATGCTAATAATATACAGTAGAAGATGAATCTACAATAGAAAACTGGAGATCTTGAGTTCCCAGCTGTTCACAAGTGAGAGCGCAGATGTATTGCGGTCTGAAAGCTCTCTGTTTTTTCAGCAACAAGTTCCATGTTAATGTAAAACTGTAGAGAAAAAAAAAAAAAAACGTTAGAGAAAATGAAATTTTTTAATCTGATTGGTGGAGAAGATCGATCTCTACCCCATTGGTTCTTACTTCAGTTCTGACAAACGTTCAAGAAACTGGTCTTAAAAAAACATGGTGGGAAAGAACTAAATCCAATTTACTCGTATTGATAAGTGTGTCCTGTTTCAGTCCTGCTACAGGGATTATTGTCTCTACAGTCGGTGGTTTATTAGGCGAAAGACACGACATTGTCCTGTTGGTATTTCAGCGTAAAGACCAATGCTGTTTAACTCTGTAGCATAGTGTAGACAGTTTAGCGTGGAATTGAATTTAGTTAAGAGTGCACATGAGTCAATACCAGGGCTTTAATGAATGTTTGGAGAGGGAAAAAAATGACTCACTCCTGTGGGGTATCTTGTAGTAGAACCAAACACACACAGAAATGTTTCTTGGATTCTGATGTTTTCCCTCATTTGCAGAAAACACAGATTGGTTTGTTATACTTATGTGGTCACCTGTTCTATGACAGCTGTTGACTTTGATATTTGATATTTTGATCCTGTCTCCAGCCTGACTCATCATCTCTTACCGAACATCTGTTACATCTGTAACAGCTCAGATTTAGATCCCTTGCCTATTTATATTTTTATTTAATTTCTTTGTATCGCTGCTTATTCTTGCCCATGTTTCCTTGTTTTGATGTTGACCTTCCATGTGTGGAACTTTGCCCCGTCCTGGATTCTTGATTACAGACTTGCTACAGACTTTTAATTAAAATTGTTGTTGAATTTTCCACATACATGCTACAGAGAGTAGCATTAAGATCTTGCACTGCACATTATATACAGTCACAGGTTGTCCTGACTTTAGATGAAGACCCCATTGTAACTTGAAGTCGAGACGTTGAGGAGTTTTAAAGAATGATGATTAGTATGGGGTAGTTTACTGTCATTTGTTTAGAATTCAACACATTTAACTACCGTATTTTTTTCTACCGTGTATTTGAGATGAACTGCTCAATTCTGTTTCCTATGTGATGCGCCACATATCGTCTATGGGAGACACGTGATAAAAGATACTCAATTCTCTTTCCTGTACATAACCTACAGAGATTTTGTGATGCTTTGCTCATGCGCATCCAGTAGAAAATGAACAAATCGCTCTTTGAAACGACTCGTTCTTCTGAGTTGCATCAAAATGAACGAACTGATAATGAATATATACGCTGCTACGTCCGCCTGCCACACCGTAGCTCGGGGACCATCTGTATGTTCACATAAATATAGTTCAGTGTCTCATTCCTCGTTTAGTTTCCATCGTTTTAAATGTTCAATCTTTGGTTGATTCCTGAATTTTAACTGCTATTGACTGTGCTAATGATTCATGGATTTCTGCTCCTACAGCATGTTCTGAAGATGTAGCTCCATCCTGTGTCTCACCACACGTCACATGATCAAAAAGTCTAACTGGGCTATACACTGCTTATTCTTTTGGACAGAAGCATTCCCCCTGAATAATGACCCTGCCGTGGATGCGCTGCACTGTCGGAGAAACAGTCATCATAACTAACAGTGAGGATCATTTGAGTCGTGCTATGAACAAGCTGTTCCATGGAAGCCTCCATTCTTTATCTTCGACGTGCCAAACTTGTCCGTCGAGAACCGACACGTCTTGTCAGAACGATGAGCCTTTTTGCTCTGTTGTCGCCAACGGCAGCGCTAATGGACTCGTCCTCGAATGGGTTGCATGAAGATCAGTGATTCTTCCAATTCAGGCTGCTTATTCATTTTTAATATGAAAACCCCATTACACAAACAGTAAAGAAAAGCAACACACACACACACACACACACACACACACACACACACACACACACACACACACACACACAAAAGGCAAGCCGTCCTTTGCATAAACCTTCTAATTGAATTTCCAAGCCTGCGGTCTTACGTTTTCTTTTTAATTAAATCCAGTGCTTTTTTTTTTCTTTTTCTTTAAATGTTGGGGGTTTAATTTGCATGCAGTGAAGTAGGTCCTGTCCCACATAAAGTGCCATTGATCCTTATTAAAGCACACCTCTGGGCTTGCCCAGGACTAATGGGGGGAAATTAAATGTGCTCATGTCGCATACCTTTATTGCCCTGCATGATGGGATTAAGAGAAGTGCAAAAAGCAGAGGAGGAGGTAAACAGAGAGAGAGAGAGAGAGAGAGAGAGAGAGAGAGGGAGAGAGAGAAAGAGGGAGAGAGAGAGAGAGAGAGAGAGAGGGAGAGAGAGAAAGAGGGAGAGAGAGAGAGAGAGAGAGAGAGAGAGAGGGAGAGAGAGAAAGAGGGAGAGAGAGAGAGAGAGAGAGAGAGAGAGAGAGAGAGAGAGAGAGAGAGAGAGGGAGAGAGAGGGAGCAGGCATGCAAATTTTTTTTTGCCTTGGAGCACTTCACATATAATGGCGGTTGGCGAAAAACGCATGGTGCATTCATTATATATACATATACAAATATCATTTCTTTTTCCCCGATCACACACTTGCTTTTCTAATCAAGCTTTAAAATGTATCCCAATGCACAATGTTGTTCGTCTTCTTGAGCGACGTGACACTCAATAACCGCACGCTATTCCCCGACGCACGCGAGCCACCTGTTAGCGCAGAGCTATTTTGTTGATTAGATATCACTTGTGTAGATTGGGCCAATGATATAATGACTGATCGATGGTCCGATCGCGGCTCATTGATCACTGTTTCCGTTTGCTGGCGAGGGAGCTTTATCTCACCAGGTTCCTATTGAATTCTCTCATGAGAAGAATCCATAGCACGCTGCCATTTTCCATCACGCCCTATCGATAAAACACACAAGCGCTCATCAGTGGGTAGGTTCGCCCGTCTTAGCTTAGGGTGCATCATTTCATGTGTGTGTGGAAAGCAGTGAAAAGCAGATGCAATTTTTTTAAGGGACCTCGAACAAGTCTTTCACTTCAAAACCATGTAAAAAACTAACAGTGCATTTTATTGTAACGACGATATCCTTACCTTGGAATTTTCAACCGGGTTCTAATTAAGCAAACGGGAAAACAAGCGCAAGACGCCGTTAACAACTATCTGTAAATTTCACTGTTAATGAGAAGTAAAGCTGAAGCTGATTTCCTTCAAACCCCATATTGCCCATTCCAGTTGGTACCATCAACCTCCCTTTTTTCTGTTCAATCTTCCTGATTCATCCTGATAGTCTACCTCTGGATGGAGATCTCCTGAATTAGAAAGCTGGGGACGGTTCCACACCAACAGCCCACAGATCCCTGAAGATCCATGAAATTACTGAGCAACTCAAGAACTTTAAAGATGGATTTGGACTGGAATTAATATCAACAGGCTCATATATTATTAATATATATATATATATATACACACATTGGCTCAGGATTACAGATTGCATTTAATCACCTGATGGATGTTTTGAAAATGAGGACAGGTTCCCTTTTGAATCTGGTTCCTCTCAAGGTTTCTCCCTCATACCATCTAAGGAAGGAACATTTTAGGGATAAACTTTTAATTATTAGGAACTTATTCATTCTTTTATTACCACTTTATCTCTGTAAATCTGCTTTGAGACAATGTTCAATGTTAAAATCAAGCAGCACATCAGTCATGGCTGGGTCATATTTTTACTCCCCCCTCGTACCCCCACAGACTAGAATAGTCCCTCGATTTGATCTCTGTTTAATCAGCATTGATTGATATGGGAAGGTGTATGAGATGTACAGGTGATCCTTTGAGACGCAGTGTTGTTGTTATACCCCTTATACACTAAACAGACGTAACATTATGACATTATAACATTATGAGCGGTGAAGTGAAGAACACTGAAGATCTCTTCATCATGGCACCTGTTAGTGGGTGGATTTATTCATTATGCAGGAAGTGAACATTTTGTCCTCAAAGTCGACGTGTTAAAAGCAGGAAAAATGGGCGAGTGTAAGGATTTGAGTGAGTTTAACAAATTGTGACGTCTAGACGACTGGGTCAGAGCGTCTCCAAAACTGCAGCTCTTGTGGCATGTTTCTAGTCTGCAGTGTTTATTATCTATCAAAAGTGCTCCAAGGAAGGAACAGCGGTCGGATCGGACGCATGAATGCAGCTCCCGCATTAAATTTTTGGAGAACTATTAAAGCTCCCAATCCTTAGATGTGTGATTTCCAGCAAGCTGTAGATGATTCTGATACACTTTGGTGCACGATCACAGCTTTGTAAAAGAGTCGAGTAGATAATCTCACGTACGCTGTTTAAACAGCACTTGTATGTAGACAGAGAAAAAAAAAATCAATGAAGATTAACCCCTGACCCCCTCCACATACTTATATCTTGGCCCTCGGCAGCCCACCTGATATTTCATCAGTTTTCCAGCCAAACCCTGAGACTTACTCAATACCAAGCCGGGCACTAATTAATTTCAAAGGCACGGTGGCCAAGCAGGGCGTAAACGAGTGCTGAGAGGGGGATACGGAGAGTGCAAATGGATGAAACGGCATGATGAATAAGAGGAGGTTTGGTCCGAAGCCAGGAGAAAGGATGCGCCTCTGTGTGCTGGCGTTGTGTGTGAGGTTTGTAGCATAATAGATATTATGCATGGAGATACTAAACCAATGCCATCGCAAGCTGGTGTCCTTCTGACTTATTCAGCAAACTCGGTCCTCTGTATTGACATAGTAGTTGTCCTTTACATCCCTTGTGTGTGTGATTGTGATTGTGTGTGTGTGTTTGAGCATGCTTAATTAGCAGGACATATCAATACATCTCATTTAAAACAACTACATAAACTCATTGAATTCAGTGGGTATGGTATAAACCTTGTTATACATGAGTGTGTAAATGTGCCATGGCTGGACGATCAGTTTGGTGCTCAGGTCGGTCTATTTGAGTTGTGCAACGAGCGTTATAAGGGGGGAAAGTAAAAAGGCAATGCCATTACTTTAGGGACACACATCAGTTTACATAATGCCATTTGTAATTGCGCTTGTGTGGGCATGGCAGACTGACTTTTATGAGGCAATATATTCAGTGCGCCCACCTGCAAACGACTCTCCGCCTTAGCCTTTGGGCCCCCCGGAGCACTCAGGTAATAAAACTAAAAAGCCACCATGTAGCCTTGAGGGAAATTCATGTTGTACTAACATTAGCATAAGGGAATTGTCTTTTCTGCAGCGCAAACAAGCTATGAAACATGGCTGATGTCCTGTAATTCACTGGCCTGTGACTTCATCTGCCCTCGTTCTTTTGTCCTCCTTCTTCCGTGCATGTTAAGTGATCAATAAGGGAGGGTGAGGGCCACGACCCCAGCCTCAGACTCTGGTCTTCAACCAGGCCGTCGCTCCAGACAGAAAGGAAGTGAAGATTAAATATTTAAATATTGAAGTTTTTAATTTCACCCGAATCCATCGGCTGAATTCCAGTCATTTTAGTTTCCGTCTCATATGAAAAGACTTAAATGATGTTGTGTGATTGTGTACATGTTGATTCGCAGTAAAATCTGTGAGAAGAATAAACTTCTTTTAGATCATGAGCAAAGATTCTTCTAATACATCGATTCAGGTGTGCACACGGGATAATAAAACTGCAAATCTGTTTCATTTAAAACCCTCAATCAACTCATTTTCACATTTTTAAAACACGAAATGGTTTAGATTTTAAATTAAATTAATGTCTCGTCCTCTCGAAGCTCCAAAGTTTCTGCTTCAATCCACAAAATGAGTGTGTGTGTGTGTGTGTGTGTGTGTGTGTGTGTGTGTGTGTGTGTGTGTGTGTGTGTGCAGATACAACAGATACATGCAGCGCTCCCAGGATAGGCTCTGGATACACTCTGAAATAAAATATTTACTAAAGCTGAATGAACGTATGAATGAGTAACGCACTTCACATGATGCTGCACTTAGTTCATCATATAGGACTGGAGAAAGAAATATAGATCTGAGATAATCTGCTAATGTTGTGTTTTATATATATATATTGTAATCTGAAAAAAACTGGTTTGCAAACTACATCCTTTTAAACTAAATTTTCATAAAGTGATTTTTACTGTAAATAAATAAATATGTATATATTGTATGGATGAAAGTCAGTAGGAGTAAGACAGAGTACATGTGTGTGAATGAGAGGGAGGGCAGTGGAGGGGTGCGGTTGCAGGGAGAAGAGGTGGAGAAGGTGGAGGAGTTCAGGTACCTGGGGTCAACAGTGTAAAGTAATGGAGAGTGTGTTAGAGAAGTGAAGAAAAGAGTGCAGGCAGGGTGGAGTGGGTGGAGAAGAGTGATAGCAGGGGTGATTTGTGATAGAAGAGTATCTGTGAGAGTGAAAGGGAAAGTTTATAGGACTGTGGTGAGACCTGAGATGTTGTATGGTTTAGAGACTATCTATCTATCTATCTATCTATCTATCTATCTATCTATCTATCTATCTATCTATCTATCTATCTATCTATCTATCTATCTATCTATCTATCTATCTATCTATCTATCTGTCTGTCTGTCTGTCTGTCTGTCTGTCTGTCTGTCTGTCTGTCTGTCTGTCTGTCTGTCTGTCTGTCTTGTTCCGGGTGTTAAATATATTTAAAAAAAGAATATATTTTTGCACAGATTTCAGGAAGAATCTGTGAATCTCTGCATTTCCTTTCTTTAAAACATTTATTGAGAGTAAATTTGAAGAACGCTCGTAGCAGTAACTGCCCTCATTGATTTGCTGGCCGTATAGTGAATGGACTTGACAGAGCAGGAATAGCTGTTGTAAATCACATTGATGCCTCATGAATGACCATCGCTTTTCAATTGTGTTGGGGATTAATGATTTGTTAATACCATCGATTCACTATTTCAGTAAGGACATTGACTGAGTATGTATTTCAGTGGGATCCTATAATGACCCTGGGTTACAGTGCCCTATCCTCGCCTGCTCTCGTCACACTGCAGCTACTTACAGACACCAGCAGCAGCACCGCTGTTTTCTTTTATGGTTTAAACAGCCCATTTTTTTAATTATTGTGCCATTAAAGCCTGTGAATTATTTGATTTGGGTCAACAATGTATAGTGATTGATGTTTTTTTATAATCATATGGAATTGCAAGTCCATAAATATGCATTTTATATTTACATTATTCAATTAATATTTTTTAATAGATCAGATTTATGAAGTCATTAAGTGATTTTTCAGTTGGTGTTTATTTGACGGTTTCTGATATTACCCACAATACCTTTTAAACTCCAGCATCCAGGGTCTATCCAGCTCTTTCATTTCCAGCGTCTAAAAACTTCATGCTAACAACACTGTCTTCTAGATTGTTATCTCGCTGAACCAAATCTCTGCTGTAACTTGTTAAAAATGCAATTTACACCAATCTGTTCACTACTTTTCCACTGGATTTTTCATTAATATGATGATTAATAGGATCTTTCCAGACCTTCCTGATCCTCTACATCTGTAACCTGCTGGATAGACCCCATGAACAGCCTAAAGATCAATAAGGTTATTGTAAAGGGTTAAACTCAGGAACCATGAAGATGGATGTGGACTGTAATTAATATAAACAGATTGTTACAATGGTTTATGACTACAATTAATTGACTACTAACAATTAACCATGAACGGTTTTGCACTCGTGTCCATTAGAAACCGCTTATAACCTCAACACTCATGAAAACATGGATGATGTATTAATATTTTGGTATTGAGGATGGGTTCCTCTCAAGGTTTCATCCTTATAACCTTGTTCTACACCATGATCACCTCTAGCTTGCTCATTAAGGATAAACATTGTTATTTTGGGAAAATATTTATTTATTCATTTGAATTGTTTATTTCTTATCTATTTAGCTGTTTAGGGACATCTATCTATCTATCTATCTATCTATCTATCTATCTATCTATCTATCTATCTATCTATCTATCTATCTATCTATCTATCTATCTATCTATCTATCTATCTATCTATCTATCTATCTATCTCTCTCTCTCTCTCTCTCTATATATATATATATATATATATATATATAGAGAGAGAGAGAGAGAGAGAGAGAGAGAGAGAGAGAGAGAAAGAGAAAGAGAGAGAGAGAGAGAGAGAGAGAGAGAGAGAAAGAGAAAGAGAGAGAGAGAGAAAGAGAGAGAAGAGAGAGAGAGAGAGAGAGAGAGAGAGAGAGAGAGAGAGAGAGAGAGAGAGAGAGAGAGAGAGAGAAAGTGATATATATATATACTTTACATGGTTTGGAGTGGAAGATCTTCTGCTGTAGAGCACTATACCCTATTGAACACCTTTGGGATGAATTTGAATGCTGACTGCACCCTCAGGCCTCCTCACCATCTCACCTACCTGACTTTACTAACACCTAAACTCCTCTTATGGAAAAATGAAATCTCCAAATCTTCAGAAAAATCTGTGGAACATCTTTTTAGAAGAGTGGAGGTCATTATAAGGGAAATAAGGAGTAAATGTTGAATGGGATGTTCAGAAATGGATGGTCAGATGTCCACAATGTGTCTCTATCTATCTATCTATCTATCTATCTATCTATCTATCTATCTATCTATCTATCTATCTATCTATCTATCTATCTATCTATCTATCTATCTATCCATCTATCCATCTATCTATCTATCTATCTATCTATCTATCTATCTATCTATCTATCTATCTATCTATCTATCTATGTGAAGTTTGCCATTATGGTTTTTTTTTTCTACTTTTCCTTATTTTCCCTCAGTACTTGATTCTGGATTGACTTCTGGATGTCGGCTTGTTCCTCAGAATTAAAAAGTTTCTCAAGGCATCTTAAAGCGAAACGGGTAAGATCTTCTGACCAAAACTCTACTCTTCCCAGAAGACTGGAAGTTATTATAAGAGCAAATGGACTAAATATGGAATGGGATGTTTAAGAAGGAGCACATATCAATCTTATGGTCAGGTGTCTACAAACTTCAGTGTAGATAATGTTTTCACTATAACATTCCTTTAATTCCCTAAGCTTTTTTTTTTGCATTGGTTTAGATTAGAAGGGTATAAACAGAACACTGGAGAGACGTACCAGTGCCAATTGGATCCCACTGCATGTGTGGAGTTTTGACATTGGACCTCCTGGAGTGTTTAAAGGCTCTGGCATGGAGAAGCTGATGCTGGATCTGTGATGATCACTAATGTTGAGCTCAGTAGCTCCTACTTTTATACCAAAGACTGTTGAAAGAACATTACTTATAATCTTATACTCCAGTGCTCATGTTAGTTCTCACTCTCCAGTGTTCTGTACTGTTGAAAGATTTATGATCAAACTCTTGATGTCACCCAAATGAGGATGGGTTCCCCTTTTGAGTCTGGTTCCTCTCAAGGTTTCTTCCTCATAACATCTAAGGGAGTTTTTCCCTCCCACTGTCGCCACGGCTGCTCATCAGGGATAAACACACACCATTCACCTTCACTGTTGATTTCTGTAAAGCTGCTTTGAGACAATGTCTGTTGTGAAAAGCGCTATAGAAATAAACTCGACTTAAACAGCTAAGACTACAATACATTATTTTTTGTTAAAATGTGAAAATTATTTGTATAATATGTGATGGAATTTAACTCCTTTTGTCAAAATTTTTTTCCCACAAGATGAACCTGAATCACCAGCGGCAAAGTGAAGTAACTCTGTGAGCAATCAACCACATGCTTAGCACCATCTTCAGGGAACAATCGACGGCCTTCATCCTGAGACACACACAACATGTCAATAATCCCACCTGCCACAGATTGCTGTACAGTTGCCAGGAAAGGGAAAAAAAGAGAAATTAACCATACCTAATTGAGGCAAATAGTGGAAATGTGTTCCATCAAAAGCGATTAGCGCTAATTAAGTCATTTTCATGCTCTGCCGCATGCCTTTCATCTGCGTGTCCATACGGTGCGTGCTTTCAAAAAAGCTTGGAGAGGAAAGGCAAAATAAAGAGCTACAGAAAGATGGTGAACAAGCTGTCGTGCTTCCAAGCCAAGCCTTTGAAAAATGCTCTTGAAAACAACCGCACTGTTGGGAGCTGTTAGCGGAGGGAAATCGGGAGACGACGGAGACACTTTTTTCCGGTTGAAAAGCATGTGGAGAATACTGATCTTCATACCGAAGATCTTCAAGGGCAATTCATTGAATTCTCATGTTACAAGTCTGTAATCAGCAGCTCATTCGATCTAGAATAGCACTTCTTACCCTGCTGTAGAGTACTTACGTGAAAAAGTGCGTCTTTTATATCATGTCTACAATAAAGAGTCTCTCAAGATCACTTCAGCTTCATGATGATTCCCTATTGGATTACAATCTTTTCTAGCAGAGATGTAGTCAGTGCTCTCTCTTGATTTAAGAACAGTTTAGCATTGAGTCATTCCCCATAAATCGGATTATTTTCTGTGAAGAAACGAGTCCCCAGTGTCACTGCTGCATATGGGTCAGTAGTAAAGGCAGTGGACTTTTGATCCTGAGGTTGTGAGTTCAAATCCCACACTTACCAATTTATTATATTGCCAAAAATTTTCAGACACCTGGTCATAAGAGTATGTGCCAATTTGCTCTTATAGTTCCCTCCACCCTTCTGGAAAGATGTTCCACTAGATTTTGGAGTGTTCTTGTGAAGTTAGATGCAGTCAGTGTTCACATTCATCTCAAAGGTGTTCAGCAGGGTTGAGATCAGAGCTCTATAGCAGGCCACTCAAGATCTTCCTCTCCAAACCATGTCAAACACATCTTCATGGAGTTGGATTTGTGCACAGTGGCATTGCCATGCTGGAACAGGTTTGGGTCTTCTAGTTCAAGTGAAGGAACATTTTTAAAGCTACAGCATTTAAAGATATTTCTATACAATTGTTTGCCTCCAACTTGGTGATCACAGTTTGAGGAGGAACCACTTATGATTGGGAAAATCAGGTGTCCCAATACTTTTGTGCATATTGTGTACTAACCTGAAAATGATCCAATTAAGACCGAAAAAGTTCCGAAAAATTTTACAATGGACTTTACACTTCTGGAATGATTTGGAGCTCCAGACTCCAGGTCCAAAATAAGATCACATAATTTAGGAAATAATAATAATAATAATAATAATAATAATAATAATAATAATAATAATAATAATAAAACAACAACAATAATAATAATAATAATAATAATAATAATAATAATAATAATAATAATAATAATAATAATTACAATAATAATAATTATAATATAATAATAATAATTAAAAACACTTTTGAAGCACTACATGTTCATCATCTTACAGGGAAATAGAGAAAGTGTTTGAAGAAGGAAAAGAAAAGATACAGAAGTTTCACTTCTTTTCATTCGGCGTTGATGAAAACCCTCTTCACTCGACACTGTTTTTAGAGCTCGAGCTGAACAGACTCTTGTGTTTGTCCAACCTGGAAGAAGAAAAAAGTCTGTGATCCCTAATATGTGTGTGTGTGTGTGTGTGTGTGTGTGTGTGTGTGTGTGTGTGTGTGTGTGTGTGTGTGTTTAGTTCTTTTTAATCCCAAATGAAAGAACCCAGTTTTCAGCCCGTTCCACGCAGTTTAATCCGAAGTGTTTTTCACATTCTGCACTAAATGTTAACAAATCAACACTTTACATTTCAGAAAATTGTTGAGTTTTGATAAAGAAATTAAATCGAAATAAAACTAAATTAAATAAGGACTTTAAAAGAGGCTATAAAAGGTTATAACAGCACAAATTGTTTACTGAAGAATATACTAAATACACCTGAATTTCTAGCCTTATGTGGTTCACACAATTGTACATGAAGTTTTTGGAGGCTGCAGCATGACACTTTCCCTTCATTAAACCAGGAGACCCAAAACCCGTTCCAGCATGAGTGGAAGATCTCCTGCTATGGAGCTCCAACCCTGCTGAACACCTTTGGGATGAATGTGAACCCAGACCTCCTCACCTCCTCACCTACATCAGCACCCGACTTTAAGAATCTCCACAAACATCTAGTGGAATGTCTTCTCAGAAGAATGAAGGTTATTTTAAGGGGAAATTGGGACTAAATAAAAAATGGGATGTTTAAAATGAGACATTTAATGATACTCATTATTATACACAGCACAAATGTGTTAAATTCAAAGAATTTGGTGAAGAGAAACAACTCAGGAATTGTTACTTGGGAAAAAAACTCCCAGAACGGAATCAAAGTATTTTTACTTTCTTTGCTGCTGACAAAATCAAACATTTTTTAAGTTGCCCAAATGAATAAATCTTTACCTTCAAAAGTCCTCAAGCTCTGTAAGAAAATGTTACCTGCTATTTCCCCCTCCATCTCAACTCATTATACACTTCTGCTTTTGATGAGAATGCGTCTTTTGTTCCTTTTGTATTCACACAGTAAAGGCTGATTAATCACGTTTTTTTTTTTCAGAGGAAAAACGAGGGGCCACGTGTGGGATTGAAAAAAAAAAACAACAAAAAAACTGTTGGGCAATGCTCGATTCAAAGGCTTCTGTCGGAAAGGGAGATTATTTGTGTTTGCCGCCTCTTTACCACAAGGCTCCGGCACTTTTAAGTCCTGGCTGCAGTGAATAGAGATGCCCCATCGCGGTGGAATTACAAGTAATCACACGGCTAAAAAAAATGAAAAAAAAGAGCCTCCATTTACAAGTCTGTCCTATGGTTATGAGATCAAAGCCATATTAGATCTGGCTGCCTTTGAATCAGAAGCACCAGTTTAATTGAAAAACACAAAGGAGAAGTTGGAGTTTGCAAGCAGATTTTTTTTAGACACGTAAGTCTTTTTCAAAAAGTTCCTCTCTTCCATGGCCTCAGTCTGACAATCATCAGAGGGCCGGTTCTCCTGATCTGTATGCGAACAGCAAGGAGGACGCCGGGGCACCTCACGGCACCTCCACACATCAAGGCCGAAAACTCATTGCATTTAACTTGCACGTTTTTGGAAACATTGAACGACTTTTCCGCTCGGATGCCGAGCGTCTCGCTTTATTTGATTCGCCGCTTCTTATACAGTCCAGAAGTCCGAGTGTATTACTGAGAAGTGTTTGTGTTGCATTAATATTCCACAAAATATATGCTGGCCTTCTCAGGTGATGCTTATTATTCCACCTTTTTAAAGATTTTAGAAGAAGACAAATTATTTTGCTAGCTGGTAGAGAAACGTACCATGTTCCGTAATTCTTCCCACTGCGCTCTGGAATGCCTGATTCCGATTGGTCAGGAGGTGGTGATTAATATTCTTTAACAGCAGCTCTGACAGCTGTGCAGCTGCAAATCACAGGTGCCTGTTTTAATAAGGTTTCGTTTCTATAGGAGCAGTATTCCAGTATTCACACTTTTTTTGTAAGGAGATGTTTATTTAACGTTCGGATAAAGAGTCAGTGAGTGTTCTGAGACGGAGAGGTCTCACAGGAAAGAGTAGGGCACAGAGAGAGTATAGCTGCTATAGCGTAAGTGATAACAGGTAAGTAACGCATCATGGACATTCTACATTGTTAAATGTTACAGTAAATGGATAAAAAGTCCTTTAATTAATAGGGAATTGCAATATTTGGAATTGGACAGTTGTATAAAAGGAATAAAACACTTTGTTGAGTTTGGTCTATCTATCTATCTATCTATCTATCTATCTATCTATCTATCTATCTATCTATCTATCTATCTATCTATCTATCTATCTATCTGTCTGTCTGTCTGTCTGTCTGTCTGTCTGTCTGTCTGTCTGTCTGTCTGTCTGTCTGTCTGTCTGTCTGTCTGTCTGTCTGTCTGTCTGTCTGTCTGTCTACCTACCTACCTACCTACCTACCTACCTACCTACCTACCTACCTACCTACCTACCTACTTCTGAATGAAATCACACCCTATTTTCCTTAAGTACTGGAACATGAACTCGTGAGCCACAAAATCTCACTTTCTCCCGGATGTTGACTCATTCAACAGCATTGAAAAGTCCCTCAGGCATCTTGAAGGGAAAGAGAGGAAGATCTTGTCCTGACTCGAACCTTATGTCATCATCCACTATTCAGGAAGCTGCAGAAACGTCAATCCAAACTATAGAGTCTGTTCAAATTAATGTGCTGATGTGTAGCTTCTGGACAGATCTGAGGAACAGACTGAGGAACTTTCCCTTTCTAGAACCTTCCTCTCTGTTAGATTGTTTTTATATGATTATTTTTCTCAACTATGTATTTAATTATATTTCGCTAATTAATTGTATTTGGATTTTTGTTGTCTTTTTTTTTCCCAATCACAATCCTGGTTTCAACAATTCAAAAAGCCTCACATGATCCTTTACATCCTCTTGAGCGACAAAAAGACATTGGTTGCTTATTAGATGAATAATTTCACATTAATCTCAGCCAATCAGTGTGCGATCTAAAAATACAAAAAACCCTAGACTGAATCTCAGATGAAAGAAAGGTGCACTATACAGCATTTTTATCAATTAGTCCAGTAATTAATCCATTAAAGGGACAATAAAGCTGTGATTACAGCGGCATCGGTCCAGTAAAGTTTGATCATTGTATATCTGTTAATAAGGACACACTGAAAAGTCCGGCGTTTGCACTGATTGCACTTCAATGTGGATTATTCTGCTGAGTTTGCACAACATTATCGGCCTTTTTGCGCTTTGACGGCTTTACAGTAAGAACGGACAGGGATTCATTCCAGCAGAGGGCGCTATACGCTTTGTAACTCCAGAACAGAAAAGGACACTGCAGTCGTTTATGGGAGGTTTTTTTTTTGTATATGTGTGTGTGTGTGTGTGTGTGTGTGTGTGTGTGTGTGTGTGTGTTTCTTTCTCACTTTAAAATCGGACTGTCCACCTTGGTTGCCTTATAATTTGTACAGGTCCAATTTATCAAAGTTGGATGTGGTTAGAGAGGAAGGAGTAAGCGAGAGAGAGAGAGAGAGAGAGAGAGAGAGAGAGAGAGAGAGAGAGAGAGAGAGAGAAGTGGGAGGAAGAAAAATGGAGAACCCTCAGTCCTTTGTTTTTCCTTCAGCATTTAGTGCGCATTATGAATTATGCAAAATGCAAATGAAGGAGGTTCATTTCATCAAGCTGTGGACGTTTCAACTCCCACTTTCCCTCTCTCATGTGCCCGGTGTTGGATAAAACATGTAAATCAAATAAACATTATAAACACACTCTACCTGAATTACAGCTTCGTACATGAAGCAGAAATGCTGTGGAATGTCCCATCTCTGGTTCCCGCTCTTGCATGGTGGTGTGGTTGAAAAATTAGGCGTCTCCTGGAACAATGGCATCGTTTTAGATTTACTGAGCATTAAAAATATCAACGTATTGCTTTACACACGTCCAAACTTCCACACCATCACACTTCCATTCCTGTAGCTCTTTAGAGCTGCATTTCTACACATTTCCACATCCCTCATATTCTCTTACACACACATTTAATTAAACAAATGAAGCACTCAGGATCACTGTTATAGAAAAATAATCAATAATCAGCGGTGAACAAAACAAGTAGTTCAGATTCACTCTGTAAAATATGACTTCAGTAAAAGTGTCCCTTTAAACTTCACTTCACAAAAGTTTTTGCCTTCATACGTTCTTTAGTACTTTTCAACAATTTCAGAAGTATGGAGTAAATGAGGTCACGTGTGTTGTGTCGAGTTCGAGTCTGGAGTTTCTTCATCATTTATTCCTCTCTAAATGTTCTGCTTGATGTTGAACTGATGCTGAACTGTATGTTGGTGATCAGTAGATGCACCGAGCGCCGATCAGAACACGTGTAAAACAGAGCGTGCGCTCGATCCTGATTGGTGACTCGCTGCGTGTTACGTTTTTATTCTCAGAAATAAAAAGAAACGACTGATTTACAATTATATTGAATTCCTTACTGTCCAACACTGTTAATGATTGATATTTTTTAAAACATTCCACAGAAATTAAATTAGACTTTTTATCTGTTTAGTTACTTAAAATTTTTGGAGAGTGAATTTCTGTAATGATCTCTTTCTCACATGTTTCATCAGCAGCCCAGGAGTGTAAACTGCTCTGTCGTGGAGGTGTCAGAAATCTTTATAAAACTTTACAGCTTTAAATCTGATTGTTACAAAGTGCTGACACTGGAGACTCCTTCCTTAAATTAAAAAAAAATGTAAAAATTGTGCCAGGGAAGAAAAAGTAAGTCCAGCAGTGAAAGTCGAGGTGCTGGCTGTTTTCTTGGTTTAACTTTAAATGGCCTGTGAGAAAAAGCTCCTCCACTTTCTCTCTGTATTTGCCTTCAAGGTTAGTAAACTTTTTTTGAACGCAGCAGAGAAAAGAGTCCATTGTTGAGATTGCTGAGTTCCTTTACTATTTTCCTGGCTCTGGTCCAGCATTGCGTGCTGTAGATGTCCTGCAGGTTAGGGAGCTTAGTGCGGATGGTACTTTTATCTGACCGCACCACCCTCTGGAGGGCTCGCCTGCATGGTGCTGTTCCTGAACCAGGAAGTGATGCTACCCGTCAGGTTGCTCTACATGGTGCAGGTGTAGAAAGTCTTTAGCACCTAAAAGGGGTAGCTTAAAGTATCTTAAACAACTCAGATGGTACAGACGCTGCCGGGCTTCTTTACCAGGGTGTTGATGTGACAGGACCTGTACGCCTTTCCCCCTGTTGCGCTGCTCCTGGGAGTTCCCAGGACGGCTCAGTACTGGAATTCTTAAAGAACAGTTTGCGAAGGGGTTTACTCCTTCCACCCTGAAGGTTTACGTGTCTGCCATTGCAGCCTATCATACCCCTCTTGTGGGGCAGTTGCTGGGTAAGAACCTGTTGGTCACGCATTTCCTCCAGAGCTGAGGCCTCTGGTATGATCTAGAGTGCCTGCGTAGGCCTTGGTCATGGTCTTGAAGGCCCTGTCTAAGCCTCCCTTTGAGGCATGACCTAGGTGCCTTTGAGGTTCCCCACAGTCAAGACTGAATTCCCCTTGGTCATCTCCTCTCTCAAGAGGGCAGGAGACTTCAGGCCCTCTCTGTAGCCCATTCTTCCCTGGAGTTCACTCCAGGCATTGGCAGTGCCTTCTTCTACCCTAGACTAGGGTACGTTCACAAGGTACCCTTGGTCGTACCACAACCTGATATGCTACATGCATTGTTTCCTCCTCCCTTTCAGGCCCCAAACTAGGAGAAGCTAACCGACTGTGTCCAGTGCTCACATACCTCCACAGACCATAACTGTGGAGAAAGTCGGAGCAGCTGTTTGTCTGCTATAGCCCTTCCAGGAGAGGTCTCACTGCAAACAAGCAGACGCTCAGCTGGTGGAATGTGGATGCTATTTTATCCTCCGATTAGTCCTCTGGTCAGAGTTCACTCTACTCAGAGTGTGGCAGCCTCTAAGGCTTTGTCCTCTGGAGTTTCTCTCCAAAGACATCTCCATCTCCAAACACTGGTCTGGTCCACCACGCTGATCCTTGTCAGGTTTATAGCCTTGACCTTAGTGCAACTCCTGGTCCCTCAGTCCTTCTACCTAGCTGTGCCCACCCACACTATTCAGCGAGTGGTCATTCTGGCGTGATTGGTCTCTCGTTCCCAAAGCGTTGTTGAAGCAGCTCGAGTTCCTGAAAGGGAACGTCTCCAGGTTACGTATATAACCACGGTTCCCAGAGCATCCCTTCAGTGCTTCCTTCCATTTTCAGAAGCTAGCGCTGGTTTCATTCCATGTGCATTTATAGCTTCCTGGTCGTGATGTCACCGCGCCAGAGACGCCACGTTTTCCATTGGACTGATTAAACACCTGATTCAGAGCGTGGACAACGCAGAGGTGTTTCCAAAGTGTTATTGATGCAGCGCCTCCATTGTTACATACGGAACCTAAAAACGTTTATTTTTAACAGTTTCTTTTTTCTTTTTCAAATTATTTGTTTGCTTGTTTTCTTTCTTTCTTTCTTTCTTTCTTTCTTTCTTTCTTTCTTTCTTTCTTTCTTTCTTTCTTTCTTTCTTTCTTTCTTTCTTTCTTTCTTTCTTTCTTTCTTTCTTTCTTTCTTCTAAATATATCCCATATGTCCAAGTTGGTGGTTAGGAGTTAGGAGAAGAACAACATATGGCAGGAAAAGGTTAGGTGTCCCAATACTTTTGCTCGTATATTGTGTATAGAACTGTCTATAGAAAGAGCGTAAGACAAACCTGTGATTTGCAGCTGCACTATAATAAGAAACAAAACGACTCCCTCTGACCAATCATTATTATACATTCAACAACGATGTGGTGAATATAATCAATTCTAATCCATTGAGTTTTATACTCCTTTCCACAGTTTCTTCAGATTCGCATGCATGCTATTGCTATTCTGCTTCTTTTTTTTTTATCATCGCTCACTTCCGGGCATCACCTCGGGCACATTCTTCTAATTTGCTCTAATGTCCTGAACCGTGGCCTTTTCAAAACATGTTTTTTTGTCTTTCCTGTGATTGTTTTTTCTTTTTTTGTTCTTTTTTTTTATGCTACAATACGATAACATATTAGCCAGATAATAGATCGGTCATTTTTACACTAAAGCGAAAAGGGCACACGTTTTCATTCGCTAATTACTGACGGATCTCAAGGTGAACTCTTTTAACCCCGCTCACCTCGCGCAAAAAAAAGCCGTGAGACAATTTGCACAATTCAATACAGCGATATGATCCGCAATGGCACTTTTGCTGGATGATAAATGCCCAATCAATGGCTCCTTAACAAAAACCGGGGCCTGCTCGCGCTAAAACCGAGTCTCGGATCGGACCTCGTTAGTCAGCGAGGACGAAAAAAATGATCGTTTGAGAGATGATTTGCACATACGTTTGGTGAGACGAGACAAGAAATCCATGTTTCTCTTATTCATTTCGCTCTCCGGCGTGATCTCTTTCTCTTGTGCTTTGTCCATCAATCAAGCGACGCGGAGTCGTATGGATTTACTGTAAAGTCTGCATTAACGTGATTGGGCTAATTTTATTGTGAGGTAATTCATTAAAATTGTTCTGTATCGGGGATTTGAAGGAATATGACAAATCGAATTTGTGCGCCGTATTTTTGTTCAGATTTAATTATGTGTAGTGGGAAAACAAAACGAAACTAAAAGCATCATTTATTACTCCGATTCTGATTCACTGAAAATGACTCCGAAGAGCAATTTTTTTTTCCTGCCGACTTTTCAAATATGATCTAAATAAATATACTATACAAGCAAAAGTATTGGGACACCTGATGTTTCCAGCCGTATGTGATTCTTCTCCAAAATGTTACTACAAAATTAGAGGTACACAATTTTACACGACGTCTTTGGATGTGGAATAAAATTTTCCCTTTATTGAAAAAGAAGACCCAAACCTGTTCCAGCATGACAATGCTCCTGTGCATAAAGCCAGACCCTTGAAGATCTGGTGTACTGTACATGGGATGGAGTGAAAGATCTCCTCCTAAAGATCTCTAAATCCTATTGAACACCTTTAGGATGAATGTAAACGATGACTAGACCTCCTCACCTTCTCACCTGCATCAGTACCTGACTTTACTAACACCCTTGTAACTAAATGAATCCCCACAAAATCTTCTCAGAAAAGTGGAAGTTGTTCTAACAGCATGGTCCACATATCAATCTAATGTTAGAAGGTTTATTACAGTAAACCAGATACTAGAAAATACACAAGACATTCAAACGCAAAATCCAGACTGGAAATTGCTCATTCATTTCATCCACGTTTCATATATTTCTTACTCTCCCAGGAGTCTATTGACATGTGATCGATGGACAGAGATGGTCATTGATTGAATGGACAAGTAATAGCTGGTGCTTTTCATAAACCTCGTGCAATGGATTTATCACTCCAATCATATTTCACCAAAGTCCTGACATGTTTATTATAAATACACTCGCTTGCACAAGGAACCGAGCAAACCCTAAGGTCATGTGACTCATTAAGGTCAACGTGCTCCAGCTTTTTCTACAGATGCATCTCCCGGTCACATGACTTACAATTGACAGAAATCTATAATATATATCTATTTCTTTTTTTACAATTCCTAAAACATTGTTATATGTTACAGTAACATTTCTTGACAAGATTAAGAAGAATTAACCACTTGTTTAACCCATTTAGATCCTGGAGATGTTTTGACAAGCGTTCAACATTGTTTTTATTTCAGTTTACTATACTTAATTTGAACCTCTCATTCCACAGGTAGTCTCCATTTGCTTTTGTAAGAATTTCTCCTCTTCTTGAAAGATGTTTCACTATATTTTGTGGAGATTTGGACATTTATTCAGCCACAGTGGTGTTAGTAAAGAAGGTACTAATGTTGGTGAGGTGAGGAGGCAATGTTCATATTACTGTAAAAGAAAAAAACAAGGTTAACCAAACGTGAGGTTTGATAGATTCACAGGGATTAAATGTTATGATCAGAAAAGAAAAAGCACTAAAGGATGTAGTAACACAGTGGTTACTTTGGACTTTGGATCAGAAGGACACAAGTTCAAATCCGAGCATCAACCTGCCACTGCTGGGTCCCTGAGCAAGGCCCTTAACCCTCAACTGTTCAGTTGTAAGTCGCTCTTGATGACGGCATTCGCAACATGGTATAAATGTGAATAAAAAAAAACAGAGGCACGAAAAAGCAACACTGTTCATATTTGTGATGCACGAAGAGACAAATCGCAAGGACTCAATAGAGAACCGAATTAAAGGATTAACAAGGAGCAGGTGCACACAATCAGGTAACACTCTAATGACAGGGCAGGATGGGGCCCTGGTCTGAAGGTCAGGTCAGGTCTAAAACAAAAAAATGTATCACATTAATAAATAATTTTATTAATTCTACACTTAGTTCCCCATAATGACAAATTACAAACAGAATTTTTGAAGTGTATGTAAATTTTGTTAAAAGGGTCCCTGGTGGTCTAGTGGTTAGGATGCGGCGCTCTCACCGCTGCGGTCAGGGAACCAACCCCAGCCACTCTCAGTGCTGGTCCCAAGCCCGGATAAATGGGGAAGTTTGCGTTAGGAAGGGCATTCAGCGTAAAAACATGTACCAAATAAATGCAGATGATCTGCTGTGGCGCCCCCTAACAGGAGAAGCCGAAAGAAAGTTGTCATTTTTGTTAAATAAAAAAAATGTCTATAAATATCCATAACCTTTACTCAGAACTAACTGTACCTTTGGCAATAATTACAGCCTCGAGTCCTTTTGGCTATGATGAAACAAGCTTTACCCACTTGAATTGGAGGATTTTCTGACATTCTTCATTGGAAAAGCTTCTTAAGCTGGGTCAGGTTGGATGCGTCATTGAACAGCCACTTTCAGGTCTCTCCAGAGATGTTCAGTAGGGTTTAAGAGGCTTTGGCTGGGCCACTTTTGAACATTCACAGAGTCCTCCCTTAGACACTTCTGTGTTGTCTTGGCTGTGTGCTTAGTGTGAGGTCCGGATCGCTGTGGAACAGGTTTTTATTGAGAACATCTCCATATTTTGCTCTATTTAGCTTTCTGTCAACTCTAATATACAACCTCAATCCTGTGCACACTGTGTAAAATGTAAACAGAATTTAATGCCTTGCAAATTTTATTCACAATAGAACATCGGAAACATATCAAATGTTTAACATGAGGGAATGTACAAGTAAAAATAGGGCCGTTTTAAAATTTGGCTGCAACACGTCTCTAAAAAAGTAAGAGGTATTAAAATGAAACAGTTGAAGCTTATGAGGTTTATTAACAGCAGGGTATAAACAATGTATCTTATAGTGAATTATAGAGTCTCTCAGGAGTAAAGATGGGCGGAGCTTCACTAATCAACGTACCTTACATTTTACAAATTGTAAAACAATTTCAGAACAATATTCCTCAATGGAAAAATCGCAGTTAAATATCTAAAGTTTTGCAGTACATAATATCATCAAACGTTTCAAACAATCTGAAGAAATCTCTGTGCAGAAGGACACAGCTGAAAATCAGTATTGGATGATGTGTGTGTGGGAAAAAAAAACAAAAAAACAAACAAAACAAAAAAATCAATAAATATTGCCAAAAGTTTGTGGACGCCTGGTTATAAGTATGGTATGTACATTATGAGCATCGCAAAAGGATGCTACTAAAACCAGGTAGTGATGTAGGTGAGAAGGTGAGGAGGAGATCCTATAGCAGGAGATCTTTTACTTCAAAGCAGAGCATGTAAAGCAGATCTTCATGGAGCTGGAGTTGTGCACAGGGGCATCGTAATGCTGGAACATGTTTGGGTTTTCAAGTTCAAGTGAATGCAAAATTGTATAACACTGCATACAAAATTGTGTGTTTTCAGCTTTGTAACGATTTGGAGAAGAACCACACATGTCAGGAAAGGTCAGGTGTCCTATTTTTTTCTATACGTTCTTTTATAACAATCCCAAACATAAAAAACCCACTGATCACGCATAATCAACCCACAACATTTTTTCTATTAGTATCAATATTTGTTTGTTTGTTTGTTTGTTACAGGATATGTAGTGGCCTATAACACAGTGTTTTCCTGCCATACACAACTCCACAAACAATCTCTTTACTTCTCTTAAAACTTGGAACCTCTTGAAGAACCTTCGAGAAGTATACTGTGTAGAACATGTCCCCGTTCCAGGCTTGATGGAGACGCTGATGGACAACACCAGACCCTGACACTCTGAGAGGTAGCAAAAGTTTTGGCACTTCTCAGTAGCTACTGTGTCTGTGTTTGGTGTCAGGTTAAAAAGACTGCTGTCCAGCATGAAGTCACTTTGAGAGTGTAGGGCACGAGATGTCGACCTTGGCCTGGTGTGAGGCCCATCTCAGATATCTGACTCGATAACTCCCTATCGCTGGCTCATTACGGAAGCGGCCTCCCGAGTCGAAGTGCACACGAGCGGCCAAGTGTGCTGACTGCACACATCACACGGGCTGCTCATTACATTATTCATTGGCATGGCTGAGGTCTAAGGCGAAAGTTCTTCACTGGGGGAAAGACACACACACACACACACACACACACACACACACACACACACACACACACACACACACACACACACACACACACACACACACACACACACCTTTCTTCTATACTCGATGTTTCCTGACCTCTATCAATGCAAAGCAAACGCACTACAAGTCTTTGTTCAATTCTCGATTCTGATCAATTTACACAATGTAGTTTTCTATACAGTGACCTTTACTTACCTTTACTACATTTATAGAAGAAAGGAGTCTCCAGTGTCAGCTGTTCCTCACTTCTGAGTGAAAAAATGTAAATAGCGTAAATCTGTAACTTGTTTTCTGTCACTTTCAGGCCAGAAAAGTTTGAAATAATGTCATGAAAATCTTAAATAACATCCAAGAAAATGACTAAATAACAGCTGATAAAAAAGTAATGTGAATTGCTGCTTCACTGTATAATGTACATGAGAACAGGAAACAGCATCAATTGTAAATATCTTCTTTTCTTTTTTTTTTTATTCTATTGTTATAGCTCAAAGGTGAAGGCTCTGGGTTTCTAGTCAGGGGTTCCATCACCAATATCGCCAAGCTGCCAGTGATGGGGCTCCAAAACAAGGACCTTAACCCTCAGTGATCCAGGATGATGCCCCACATAACACGGCTGGGATATGTGAAGAAAGAATTTCACTGCACGGTAACGTACATGTGACAAGTAAAAAGCAACTTTCTTTACCTTTTATTACAAAACTTATATTTTTAGTATAAAAAAATAGAAAAAAGAATTATAAATATTGTAGTTATTATTATTATTATTATTATTATTATTATTATTATTATTATTATTATTATTATTATTATGCTTTTTTTTATATTTAATGTGGAATTTACTGGAAGTTTATTTCCAGGAATCTAATACCGTATTGTTGTTTTTATAAATGTAATAGTACTCACTGCAGCTATTAATAACTCTGTATAAAAGAGTAACAGGAACCAAATCCAAATCCAAGCAGTTGAAAGTTCAGGTTCTTGCTCAAGGGCTGATGGTTCCATGGAAGTACTGAAAATGAATCTCCTGGCCTTCTGGATCCCGAATCTTAACCACCTGCTAAGTCGCGGCGTCTGGATCTTTGCTTTTTTTAGAAGTTTAGCAACATATTTGTGAGTTTTGAACACACAGGGCTGGAGAGTGTGGAGTTTTACTGAGGGAAATCTCGGGGTGGGGAGCAATCCACATTAACTATGTAGGAATTTTAAAACGGCCACGAGGCTCCCAGCGGGAACAGATGGCACGGTAATTTAAATCCAGGTTTCGGGCGAGCCGACGGCTCAGGATGTCAACACAGAGCTATGGCCACGTCTCTGCTTCTAAACACAATCAACTGTGGACATATTGGACATTACAGACAGCCAGTAATTTAATCATGCTTGTAGAACATTTATATCTCCTACACTAACTGTCCTTATGCTTATCTAAAATGCTAATGGCTGGAGGCGCGTTCATACACTCACCTCCAGAATTATTGGCACCGTTTGATATAAACAAAAAAACTCTTTATAACACCATAATTGTATAAACCTATTGTCAATGTAAAATTTGCCTCAGTGTGGATAAATAACGTCCTCACAACTGTGACTGATTTTCTGCTGGTGGTCCACAAGTTGGTGGTTCATGAAGATTTTTGTCTGAAGAGCCAGGATTTTGACTTACAATGCCTGACTACCTCTGCCAAGAGGTTACAATTGGTCATAGATTTATCACCAGAGGTTTTTCTTTATTCTTTCCTTTTCTTTCATTTAGCATTTGTTTTTTTTTTTTATTTGTGTCAAATGTTTGTTAAGGGTTTATTGTGAATTTAATGATTTGGTTTTATTTAGCCATTGTTGCTGTTTTGATGTCTGACAATAGACAATTTAAGCTGTACATATAAATCTGTAGAAATACAATATAAATATGTCTATAATTAAAAACAAAAAACAAATAAACAAAGACAAAAAAAACTACATCAATTAGAGGTCGAGGATTTCAGTTTGTGTTTTTCAAAAAATTTAGCAAAAAAAAAAAAAAAAAGGAAAAAACAAACAAACAGAATTGACTTGACAGAATATAATATTAAGGTTAAAGTTCATTAAATATGTTAATATGTTGATAAATTTTCTAAACATTATGACTTCCTGTATCTACAGTACATTATATTACAGAACATAATATTTAATACACATGTGGTAGGTTTCATTTTGTCCAGTTGTTAACAGTGTTGTCCTGAACAGCCAGTCTGATCTACTTCAGACCAGCGTCTGATCCGAACCTATTGAAATTCCTCAAGCGTTGCAAGTAATCAATAATCAGAACTGTTAATCGATGCTATTCTAAATAAGCATTGACTGGAGCTGCAAGGTTAGCCATGTTTATTGGTTTACATTAGGCAAAGCAACACAAAGGCAAACACGGCGTAGCAGCTACACACCTTTTCCACCCGAAACCACCCGCTTTTACCTCATCTGTGTATGATTTCAAAGATATCGAAGATATCGCATTACTCTCGCTATGCTCACCAGAGTGAGACGCTTTCGTAATACATTTCACTTTTGATTTATTTTAACCTGAAGCTGAAAGCCTTGCTACTCTTCTTTGACAGGTGAAACGGCCGCTTTTAATGGACGAGCAAAATCTGGACACCAAATCTATCGCTAGCTTCATGAAGAAATCAAACATTTGCTTGGCACACAGTGGAGCAAATAATATCATCCTTAACGGATATTCACAAATTTGGAAACGTCCTGCTATCCATCATTATAAAGACGTAGCATGATGTAATTTGTAAGTTGTTACTGTGTTTGTTATCGACTACGCAGATCTCCTAATGATGTAACAGCTATAAATACTATCAAACAAACTAAAAATCTACTTAAACAAATCAAAATACTGTATAAAGTATTTTGTATTAAGTAATAAAAAAATATAAAAAAAATCAATAAAAAACACATTTAATTAGTAGACTCGTTAAGGTCGACGATTAGCTCGCCCCTATTTATTATTTGTTATAAGAGCCTCCACTCTTCTTGGAAGATGTTCCACTAGATTTTGTGGATATTTGTGTGATTTCCTTTAGCCATTAATTCATGATGTTGGGTACGTGAGAAGACCTGCGGTTCTGTCAGCGTTCACTTTCACCCCAAAGGTGTTCAACAGGGATTAGAGCTCTATAACAGTAGACCATGGAAAGCAGAACTTCACAGAGCTGAATTTCACAGAGGAATGGTCATAATGGAGCAGGTTCAGGCCTCGTAGTTCAAGTGAGGAGACAATTTTATGTTCCAGCACCAAAAGCCTTCCTATATAATTGTTCTCTTCCAACTTTATGATTGATTGAAGTGTTTGTTGGAAGAGCAACATTTGGCTGGAAAAGTCAGTTCAATTGTCTATATAGTGTAACATTAGCTAAAATACCTCCCCAGCTAGCTAGTCATTTTGTCATGTAAATGTTGATCTGGATTTTTATTAGAAAGACACTGGAATAAAATTGTGGCCTACTGGTAATTATCTATTAGCTCACAAGCAAATTTTAATTGGCTGATTGGCTGTCAATATGACTTCTATTATATATAATCATTAATTGGGAATTATGCTAACGAGCAACCCCCTGCTTGTCTGTCTGAATGTGATGGTTCTTTAAGCCCAGTCTCAAGCTCGCGCTCGGTGGCTGGAGAATTGCAGCGGGTTCAGGTTCGGTTCACTCAGCAGGTGGCGTCCTGCCAGCTTTAGATCAGCTTGGCACCTGAGACTCTCAGCTTTATGGAGAAATCCTACTCACGCTTCACACCTGAGTCCCTTCGGCGCTGCTTCGGCGGAAAACGACACCGCGAGGTGATGATGTCAGGATGCGATCAGTGATACACCACAGCATGGACACGTTCATTTAAACCTTTTAGCTCTTAAATACCGACTTTCACTCTTTTTATTACAAACCAGATCTGAGGCTGATGAAGTTTTGTTCCAGACGCATACATATTCATTTTTTTTATTATATTATTAGAAGTGTTTCAGATTCTATTTTCAGTTTAAAGTTAATAGGAAGTCCTTGATCCCTCAAAAAAAGTATTTCCAGGAATAATGAGTGCAACATGAGGGAACTGACCCCAGGTGGAAACTGATGTGGTCCATGGAAAGAACATGAGACTTCTAATGGCTGAAATAAAATTATAATTTATTAATAATCTCAAAAATATTGTAATAATAAAGATATTGTAATCATAAAAAATGATAACCAAGTACCAATAAAAAAGTAAATAATAATAATAATAATAATAATAATAATAATAATAATAATAATAATAATAATAATAATATTAATAATAATAATAATAATGAAATAATAATAATACAGTAATATAATAAAATAAAACATTATTAATAAAAAAATGTAATGCTAATTGTTCTTTTACTTTTTACTTTGATTTTTTCTTTCTTTCTTTCTTACTTAACTTTGAACTCATTCCTTTTTCTTTATAACTTCTTGTATTAATAATTTTTATTTTTTTTTTAGTATTCATTATTTTTTTTACTTTCAGAATCCTAAATCATTATTTTTACTCATTTACAATCACACACTCATCCTCAGCAGCTCAGATCGTTACCATACATTTTATACTGTAGAATTTTGTAGAGTTTAAAATATAAATAAAATATAAAAAAATATTTATATATCTTTAGCTGATATATCAGTATTAAGAATTCAATTAATAAATTATAAACAGATATTTGGTGACATATAAAGGAAATACATCATTGTGTACAGGGATGATCTCTCTCTCTCTCTCTCTCTCTCTCTCTCTCTCTCTCTCTCTCTCTCTCTCTCTCTCTCTCTCTCTCTCTCTCTCTCTCTCTCTCTGTGTCCCGTTATTATAACCCTGTCTGTCGCAGCCCTCCCCCTCTCCTCCCCGATCTTTTGGAGGCTATTAGAGGGGCGGCACCTCTCTCACTGCCAGCCTCATGTATTACCATTAGAAGACATCCTCACTGGGAACTCTGGCACACTCCTCTGTGTGCTTGATTAATATTTTAGCAGCCGCAGGGAGGAAATGGCCTTCCTCGCTTCTAATCAGTTATGGACCGTGCATGTGTGTGTGTGTGTGTGTGTGTGTGTGTGTGTGTGTGTGTGTGTGTGTGTGTGTGTGTGTGTGTGTGGTGGGAAACAGACTTCAATAGTTGGCTTGATGTTAGGGATTATAGATGGACGGATCATTATCTGCTCGCTTTGCCAAGTCTTTTGGTTAAATATTGACATCATTGATTAACGCTCCAGCTTTTTTTTTTTTTTTTTTTTTTGTGTGTTTTTGCTTTTTTAATTTTTATTTCTACTCCGTTTGATTTTTATTTAATGCCTTTTTTAATGCACATTTGCAAAACGGTTTCATTCAGTTCAATATATATATATTTTTTTTTATAGTTTTTTCGGAACGGGATAAATATAACCTAAATAAATGCAATGAATTCATTAAATAATAAATAAACAAATGAATAAATTAAATAATTGGAGGAAACTGGAGAACCAGGTGGAAACCCATGTGTTCATTTAAAAGAAAATGTTTACTTTTAATGACTTTTTAAATCTAAAAATATAATAGTTTTATTTACATTTATTTTGTTTTTAATTTGTTTTTATTATTTAATTTGACATACAATTCCTCCTTTTTCTTAATTGTACTGCCCATGTGTACTATATTTTCTTATCATTGCTTAAGACTTTGAATACCGTGTATATTATGTATTTTTTTTCATTCATAATTCAATGATTTTTTTACTTTTATTCATATATTTCTATACACTATAATATATATATATACAGTACAAACCAAAAGTTTGGACACACCTTCTCATTCAAAGAGTTTTCTTTATTTTTATGACTATGAAAATTGTAGATTCACACTGAAGGCATCAAAACTATGAATGAACACATGTGGAATTATATATGGAATTATATACATAACAAAAAAGTGTGAAACAACTGAAAAATGTCATATTGTAGGTTCTTCAAAGTAGCCACCTTTTGCTTTGATTACTGCTTTGCACACTCTTGGCATTCTCTTGATGAGCTTCAAGAGGTAGTCACCTGAAATGGTCTTCCAACAGTCTTGAAGGAGTTCCCCGAGAGATGCTTGGCACTTGTTGGCCCTTTTGCCTTCACTCTGCGGTCCAGCTCACCCCTAAACCATCTCGATTGGGTTCAGGTCCGGTGACTGTGGAGGCCAGGTCATCTGGCGCAGAACCCCATCACTCTCCTTCTTGGTCAAATAGCCCTTGATGCCTTCAGTGTGACTCTACAATTTTCATAGTCATGAAAATAAAGAAAACTCTTTGAATGAGAAGGTGTGTCCAAACTTTTGGTCTGTACTGTATATATATATTGCATTATTCGATAATAATTTTTGATTATGTTTATTATTATTATTAAGAATATAAATAATAAATAAATCAATTAATTAACTACTTAATTAAATAATGAATTTATTAATTAGCTAAATTAACAGATTGCACCAGCTTCAGTTGTGTCCCGCCCCATGAAGATTTCAACCCTTCAGAGAGAGGATGCGTTCCCCGTGAAGATCCATCCAAGAGGCATCTAGAGACGTACCAGCTCCAGCTGATCCCACTTCATAAAGATTTCAGACATTGGACTTTGAGGATAATCAACCTCTTAATCAAGACATACCACATATGATTTTTCTCCATCACTGGCTTTGATTCTGTTTCCTCTCAAAATTTCTTCCTCATGTTTTCCTTGCCGCAGTTGCCCCATGTTTGCTCATCGAGGAGGAAAAAATACACATCAATGAAAAAATAAGTGAACTTTATTCTATAATTCTCACTCTCTGTAAAGCTGCATATATATCGCTCGATATATTAACTGATTGTGAACAGTGAAGAGTTGCGTTAATGTTTGCGTTACTTACGACACTCCAGGATAAATGTGCTCGGTATTTTAACTCGGTTGATCTCATCTAATTGTGTTATGCAAATTTAATTAAATGTAAGCGTGATTACATTCTGGCTCAAATGTTTTTAACGAGGAATAAAACACTGATGAATATAATTAACAGCGGTGTGGTATAATAAAGCTGAACTCCTGTTATTACTGTGAGGTTCATTGTTTTCTTCACGTCCTGATTGGTGTTTATTTATTAATAAATGACATCACAGTGTTTATCTATTGGAAGTTACATTACATGCTGTGTTCCTGTTGTGACTGTTCCTGTTGTGATTTACTCTATATGGAGAACAGTATTGGGACACCTGAGTTTTTCCAGCCATTCGTGGTTTATCCCAAAACTGTTCCAACATGATGATGCCCCTGTGCACAAAGCCAGCTTAATGAAGGTCTGTTATCCATTGGTTAGAGTGGAAGATCTCCTGCTATAGATCACCTCATCACCTCACCTACATTAGTACCTCACTTTAATAAATCCATTTTGGCTGAATGAATCTCCACATATCTTCACCAGCACAATCCAAAATCTAGTGGAACATTTTACCAGAAGAGGATTTTATTATTATTATTATTATTATTATTATTATTATTATTATTATTATTATTATTATTATTATTATTATTATTATCATTGTTATTATTATTAATGATATTATTATTGGGGAGTGGTGGCTCCAGCGGTTAAGGCGCTGGGTTGCTGATCGGAAGGTCTGGGGTTCAAGCCCCGGTATCGCCAAGCTGCCACTCTTGGGCCCTTGAGCAAGGCCCTTAACCCTCTATGCTCTGGGGGTCCCTTACGAGGGAAATATCAAGGTCTGTGACGTCGGAGTGACGTGGGGCCGCCTTCCCGTGGGCTCACCACCTGCAGGAGGGACCGTAAGGGACGGTGCTGTGAGGATTGGGCAGCAGTCGAAGGCGGGGGCCTGCTTAGACTGCTGCCCCCGCGACCCGAATTACGGATAAGCGGGAGAGAATGAATGAATGATATTATTATTATTATTATTATTATTATTATTATTATTATTATTAATGTTATTACTATTTTTATTATTATTATTATTATTATTATTATTATTATTATTATTATTATTATTATTATTATTATTATTATTATTTCTTTTTTATTTTATTATTATTATTATTATTATTATTATTATTATTATTATTATTATTATTATTATTATTAATGTTATTACTATTTTTATTAATAATAATGTTATTATTATTATTATTATTATTATTATTATTATTATTATTATTATTACTATTAAATATTATTATTATTATTATAACAGCGAATGTGGAATGAGATGTTTAAAAAGAAGCACATACCAATCTTATGGTCAGGTGTCTACAAACTTTTGTCCATAGTGTATATTGTAGTAGCTATAAATCTTTGACCCTTCAAAAAACTGCGTTTCTTCTTTAATGTTTTTCAACGTTACTAAGAATCATAAAAAGTGTAAACTTCTCTGCAATTAAGTTCTATATTTCTGAATGTGCCTTTAGTTTGAACACTTGTGTGTTTTTCCACATTTGAAGCTTCCTTTGTTATTGATTCTCAGCCACTCTCAGGAAAGCAGCCATTCTTTATGTTGCTTGACTTAATGAAAGGTCATTTTATCACTAGACTGTCGCAGGTCAAAGGGGATCTATAGAGACAAATAAGTTATAAAAGAACGATTACCGATACGGTGAGAACTGAAAAGCACATGCATCACGCCGCACCTCACGCTTCATCCTGTGACTGTCATGTCTTACACACAGAGAAAGAACTCAACACCAGTGTATGTATTAAAGACTGTAAATACTGTAAGTGATCAAAATGTCTTAATGGCATATATCACAGCACAACAATATCATGATGATCACCTCAGATCCGCTGTTTCATTTACCACAATTGACGATTTTAATAATTTCTTAATTTAAATTGTCACCAAATGAGTAGAATTATGAAATCTCATGTGGTCCAACTCAGGGTTCTTATCATCTCTTTGTCCATGCTATCCACCACCATTAACCCCTTAGCAACCATCAAGGTATGGCAATGAAGATGTTGAGCTCTTTTTCTTCTTAATAATGGGTCAAAAGCTTAAAAATCTGGATGCTATAGTTTTATATGTGCCTACTTTATAAATAAAAAATATCTATTATACAGTATGTATTGTACAGTAAATACAGTATCTGTTTATGCTCCTGTTTTAGGTGTGTATATTGTTTGCATCCAACTGATGCTCCTGTAGATATAAAAAGTATAGTCTACATTCAACACATTCAAGGATGCCGAATTCAAAACAAGAATTTAGCTACACTTTATAGTGTCTGTAGAGACCTGCCCATAAGATTGGTACTGTATGTGCTTCTTTTTGAACATGTCACTTTACTTTTAGTCCCTTATTCGCTGTAATAATCTCCACTCTTCTGGGAAGATTAGATTTTTGTAAAGACTTGTAAAGATTCATTCAGCCACAAGGGTGTTAGTAAAGTGAAATTCTGGGGTGATCACCACGGGATAAATACTAGGAAAAAAAAAAAAACGTGACCTGCTTGGTAAGTGGTTGCAGTACAATATCAATAAATAAATGAATAAATAGAAGAATATAAGGTGTGTGTGTGTGTGTGTGTGTGTGTGTGTGTGTGTGTGTATATATTGTTCAGTCTCTTGTGATTTCGAGACTGGACTACTGCAGCTCTTTGCTGGCAGGTCTTTCCCTAAACGCTATTCGTCCACTGCAAATAATCGAAAACGCAGCTGCACGACTTGTGTTCAATCTGCCCAAGTTCTCCCACACCACCCCACTGCTGCGCTCCCTTCACTGGCTTCCAGTAGCTGCACTTATCAGATTCAAAACACTGATGTTTGCATACAAGGCCAACACCTTCTTACCTCAGAGACCTCATCACATCTCGCACTGCACCACCATGGCGCAAATGTAAATGTGGTGTAGAGTTCAGTAGGGTGATGGTAGATGGTAGTTGCTGTTTGTTTTTTGAGTTTCGTAAAGATTGACGGACATTCCAGCATATATCAACCCAAATCACTTTGCTACTGCCATAAGATTCTGGCTTAATCCTAGATGGATTTATCAACAATATAATGATATATCTGATTTTTGAAGGGAGTTAAAATATTCTGCATGCAGAGTGGTTTCAAAACCCTTTACAAGCATCTCCAATCTTTGTAGACATTACAGGAAAGAGATCTTCCTAGGGAAGACTTCATTAAATATTAAATGGTAACAGTGCCAATCATTTTTACTCCAGTGGGAGGAAAAAATGCACTATTTCTGGAAAGAGGAAAATGTTCTAATAAAACTATACAGCATCATCAAAGTCTCAAAAAAAAAAAAAAAACACGCATTACTGGTTACATCTTTTCTCATATGTATGCTAATTGACGAAACGGCTGCCAATAATTCTGGAGTCCAGTGCAGGAGGTTGTATGTGATTAGTGAACCTTGAGGAGGTCGTATTAGACGTTCCACCTCGATGCAGTCACCTTGACAAATGATCACGAGAGCACGACTATACGCACATCCCCCTTTTTATATTTATTCGTTTTTTGTTGACTAACATATGAATAATTCCCACTGCACTGGTCATTAATGTTCTCCCCATGGGACAGTGAGTGTTGGTATAGCTAGAAATGTGTAGGATGATTTAGTACGGTACACAAATTACACGCTAAAGCTTGCTAATGTGACCCTTGAATATACACAACACACACAACAGTTAGATATTTGAAGGTGTTGCTATTTGAGTCATTAATATCATTCTATTAATAGATCAGTGTGCTGAGAGTCACATTCGAGTCTTTTCACATAAACTCTGATTAAGTAAAGAATCTTCTGATAAAAAATGATAACAGGAACATTATAGTTAGAATAAATCACTACTTTGTATACTTAAGTACATTTAAAGGCAAAATATTTTGTACTTTTACCCGGGTGAAAGTTTAAATGGAGTACCGGAGGGATATTTTACCGAATGCATCACTATAACCAGATGAGGATCGTTTCCTTTTTGAGCCTGGTTCCTCTCAATGGCATCTCATCTTTATCTCTGTAAAGCTCTTTAGCACATTATAAATAAAAATGAATTGAATTACAAACAACACAACTAATGTGAGGTTGCAAAAGAGAAAAATAGGTTCCTTAGAAACTGTGTGCTGAGGGTAACTAACGTCCTTGAGGATGTTGATTGCTCTCCTGATGACTCTGGCCTGGTAGAAGATCTCCACTGCTGATAAGATTCCTCTAGAGGTGGTTTCTCCATTCGCTGTAGAGCAATTTTGTGCTGTCCAGCTGCCAAACCAGACTGTGATGAAACGGGTCAGGATACTGTCAATTGCGCAAAACAGATTCAGCTTGAAATCGTTGTTTTGGACTGAGGTCTTCAGGAACGAGGTGCACCTTCAGTGGAATTAGATCTTGTTTGGTCTCATGTCATCTTGATTTGTTGTGATAAAACAATCA
>NC_139583.1:28876384-28891384 GCF_946808225.1 Silurus aristotelis
ACACACACACACACACACACACACACACACACACACACACACACACACACACACACACACACACACACAAAAAATGTAGATTTACACACACAGTATATTCTACACACAACCATTTGAATCAATCCAATCCATTAATCAACAGGTTCATTTCTTTCTCTTTTTGCAACAATAAATGAATCAGTGCTGCATTTCTGATCCAGTCTGATAAAGTCAATATAATAAACACATTTCGTTTTTCTTCCTCCTTTTCTTTTTCGCTGTGGGTGCAGGTCGGATGTACAGGAATGACCTTTATTTGGAAGGTAATTGGGCAAACGCGGTTGTGATTGTGATCTTTTGTGTGCTGAAGAGTTGCTTGTTCAGCACGGCTCACGATCCTCTCCTCTTCCTCAAGGTGCCCTTTCATGAAGTCCTTTTCACCGCACGTGCACCTCTTTAATGGAGCTGCACCTTCACATCTTCACATCTTCACACGATCTTTTCTTCCTTCCACACGTCTTTAATTCCTACTGCTGATCTTTAGAGCTCTTTCCATGATTTCCAGCAGAAGCAGGGTTTCTGAGAAGCAACTAATTAATTACAATGTAATTACTGTAGACTTCCTTTATTGTGTCATTTCCTTATTATATATATATATATATATATAATACAGTATATTTATAGAACCCTTTCATGACATCACTTTTTCTTGTTACAATTTGTTTCCATTTAATCACCACAATTTTATAGATTATAATCCGTCATCAGCAAGACTTTAATGTCAGTGTAAAAAAAAAAAACTTGAAGGTCATCGGAAGTCATATGACTGTAATGTGAAGGTCGTTAGAAATCATGTAATTGTAATGTAAAGTCAAACAATGTTGTCATCTCTGGACTGTGTGTCAAGGGATTTCCGATTCCCTTTGTGTGTGTGTGTGTGTGTGTGTGTGTGTGTGTGTGTGTGTGTGTGTGTGTGTGTGTGTGTGTGTGTGGGGGTATTTGTGTGGGTATGTGTGTTTGTTTTGACACACAAAGTGGACCAAAACTTTCATATCCTGCTTTGATGTACAGTGTGTTACAACCCTGAAAGCGTCATGTTCAGCATTATGTCATATCAGAGCTAAAATAAACATCACTTCCTCCTTTCCAAGTGTTTGATGTGGTCCGAGTTTTTCTTTGTTCTGAAGCATAAAGAATCTTGCTTTCTTTACTTTTAATGGCTTGCACTTTGCAGTGTGACACATTGCCCAGATTTGTACAACACTATTACAGTGTCACAATCACAGTTAAACTTTAAAACATATATAAAAGAAAAAAGTGTTTTTCATATGACTTTACTTTTATTCCATCGGCAGATTCTGTTTTAGCCTGAAGTGTGATTCACCATTTAAAGTTACATTTAATGTAGTGGAACTTCTTCAAAACAAATGACTGCAGTGACGAATATCAAATTCTTATTCAAATTAAAACTCAGTGATCCTCATGTTCTGTTATATAGATGTAGAACATATCCAGTGTGTTTTACATCTATAATGAGTTCTCAATGAGATCCTGTAATATCTTACAGGTGTAGGTTTCTATCCTCATACAGATCACAGATTATATACTGTGTATATATACAGTATATATGATAATATTTATATATGTATGTTCTTTTCTTTTTTTTTCTTCTTTCATTTTTCTCTTATTTTTTTTGTTTAGTCACCGATATTTCTGAAACTTCAGCAGGTCCGACTGCACACTCATCAGATTTCAGCCCGATTCTTTGTGTTCTTTGATAATAAATGTACAGCTCAGGTAACCACAGTCTGCATGACCAGCAGGTAATAGAGCTGACACACACACACACACACACACACACACACACACACACACACACACACACACACACACACACACACACTTAAAGTTTTTAACTATAGATGTTTAATTACTTGTAAATGTACTTGTAAAAGTGAAAACCAAACCAAATGAACATACATTTTTAATTACATATTCATTCATTCATTCATTCATTCATTTTCTCCCGCTTATCCGTAATTCGGGTCACGGGGGCAGCAGTCTAAGCAGACCCCCCCCTTCGACTGCTGCCCAATCCTCACAGCACCGTCCCTTACCGTCCCTCCTGCAGGTGGTGAGCCCACGGGAAGTTTAATTACATATAAAATGCAAAATTTAACTATTTGAATTTAATTTAATTTCTGGTTTATATGAAACCTCCTCTTATTTTAACAATCTGATCAGAAGACTGGTTTTGTCTCGAGCTGCTAAGTGGACAGTTTTGAGCTGTTGTTGGAAAATAGGACACTCAGTAAATTATTATTATTATGGACAATCAACAGCATCCTCTCTAAGATGAAACAGCGATGTTCAGTCGCAAAAAAGAGCGCAATAGAAAGTAATTTGTTCCAACAGGGATCACAAAACTGTAGAACACTGTAGTGAGCCAGTCTCAGGATGAACTTATTAAACAATATCTGTACCAATATTCTATATTATATCCAGTATTCTCAACTGTGTACACACTAACAATCTAATGCCATTCACTCTGCTGCTGTTACACTGATTACCATCTGTCTGTCTGTCTGTCTGTCTGTCTGTCTGTCTGTCTGTCTGTCTGTCTGTCTGTCTGTCTGTCTGTGTGTATTTAACGTGTAGCGTCGGATCACAATCGCAGGTTCGTCTCTTAGTTTTGCATGGATTGTGTTGCAGAACAAAGTGAGATCTCGCTCAGCGCTACATGTTCACAACGCTCTCTCCGTCCCCAGAGACGCTTTCCTCGTTTCTGTTGCAAGAACAGGAAATAAAAACGGGTTTTGATCAGCAGTCGAGCGAATATACGCTGCAGCCGACTTTACTCACACTCCACTAACTAATGCATACATAATACACACACTGTTCCCTCCACAGCTGCACATACTGGCCGTCTGATTGTAGATTGGATTGTATCTAGGTCTCATTTAAGAACATTATTGTCAATAATGTTCCAGATTTCATGCATTTTTTTTTTTTTATCTTCTTAATGTTTGAGAAAATGGAAAACACAATTCTGGACCATAAATAAAATGAGCTCATCATTTGAATGTAAATTCAGGCAGATTTTTTTTTAAAAAAAGGTAAATTTTAGGTTTTTAATTAATGTATCATTTTAACATGAAAGAAAAATATTTAGGGTTTTAATTATTAAACAAAATATATAATAGGAGTAAATAATTAAATAAATAATAATAATAATAATAATAATAATAATAATAATAATAATAATAATAATAATAATAATAATAATAATATATTTATTTCCCTATTTGCTGTTATAATGACCTCCACTCTTCTGGGAATATGTTTCACAAGATTTTAGAGGTATGTGTGAGATTTATCCACATGGGTGTTAATAAAGTTATGTACTGCTGTAAGGTCTGCTGAGGAGGTCTGGAGTGCAGTCAGTGTCCACATTTATCCCCAACATGTTCAATCCCAAGGTGTGAAACTCCATAGCATGAGATCTTCCAGTCCAGCACATAAAACAGATCTTCATGGAGATGGATTTGTGCACAGGGGTATTGTCATGCTGAAACAGGTTTCTAGTTCATGTGAAGGGAAATGCTATGCTACCACATCATACAAGTGTGTGCCTCCAATGTGGAATGTGGAAACAATTTGGGAAAGAAGAGCACATGGGTGGAAACATAATTTTTTTTGCCCATGTAAAGTATACTTTTTTATTTATTTTTTGCTTTTCTTCTATGATATGATATGATATGATATGATATGATATGATATGATATGATATGATATGATATGATATGTTTTCACAAAACATAATGTAATTTTACTTTATTTATCCATGTATATTCATATTTCTTTATACATGCATAAATCTTTATATTTATATACATGGATAAACAAAGTAGAATAACATTATGTTTCCTTGCATTGTTTATAAACCTATTAGAATCAGAGACACGTATAAAAAGTAAGAAAAAAGATGAAGTAAGAAAGAAAAATTTAAATTTTTATTCTAATACATCCAGTGGCGTCTTATACAAACGTGTGCCTTCAACTTTGTGGAAACAGTTTGTGGAAGATTCACATACAGCAGGAAAAGTCTGGAGTCACAAAACTGTAGTTTTGTAAATTTGGTGTATTTACTTTAGATTAACTTGTGATCTTTAAATCTTTCTTTACAATTGAATTCTGTAATTTGGTGCCCTGGCAGCCGCTTCACTCCGACACCCTGAACGTGTGTAAACCACATGTTCGAAATAAAACAACAGCAAAACATGTCAGGAGCCAATTACAGCACAACGTATAAATCCGAATAAAACGACATGCTGTGCGGTTCTCCTGTGGGGTAGAAAATAAGCCCCGTCTAAATACACTGTCACCCTGCGTACTTTAATTACACTGAAGGAAAAATGGCCTTTACAGTAATTGACGATTAACGAGCCCCCTGTGGTGGAGCCGAAACGCTGTACACACCCTGTACCTAGAATACCTCCTAGGTATCGTGCATTGGACTGATAAATAAAAACATAAAAAATGTCATCGCGTGTAGCGATCTGCGTTTTAGCATTGAAAGACGCGGTATCCATCTTTGTTCGCTAGTAATTTGCAATCTGGCCACTTCTATCCAAATGTTTCCTTTTACCAGCTGCTTCATGGACCTGAACGCACAGCGGTACATTCTTCACGGTTCATGCTGTTTCTATTCTTTAATCTATCATGATAAAGTGTGTATCATGTGAGCGAGAAAACTTGGCCACACGTGGCTGTTTGCTTTGGCTTAGCCATGCTGTTTATCATGCGCTACGATCCAAGAGCAACTAGCACAGCACCTTCAATGGTTACCATGTGGCGAAAAGCCGACATCAGCCAAAACGAGCGCGCACTAGCGCCCTACATCCTCGCCTCTAATAATAACAGCCCTGCCTTTGTGTGGTTTGGATATAAAACATTTATTAAAGCTTCGCCTACATGAGCGCAAAGGTACCCGCTGCTAATGGGCGTTGACGATAATTGCCGTGATAAAAACGTTGGTACCCATTTGGTACCGATTTCCTTCGTTCTACAGCAGCGCGCTGATAACCTCTACTTTTCTTTTTTTTTTCGGTTTAGCAGACGCTTCATAGTAGCATTATAAAGTTGCCACTGAGGGCAACATGGATAAAATAAATAAATAAATAAATAAATAAACAACAAATTTGAATAAAATGCTAAAGTGCTGTCATTTAATAGGCAGTAAATGTTTGTGTGTGTGTGTGTGTGTGTGTGTGTGTGTGTGTGTGTGTGTGTGTGTGTGTGTGTGTGTGTGTGTGTGTGTGTGTGTGTACTGCAGTCGCAGGCTGTATGTTTGATCTCTTGGCCTTCAGTGGTATCCTACCTGGATTGATCCACCTCTTAATACCATCATTATGATGCCACGGCTTTAGAAGCCATCGATATCAACCTCATCAAAGGACATTTCTGTGTGTTTTATTTCTACGTGTTTATCAGCCTAATGATGATTTTTTTTTTATTCAGATTTCAATTATTGAGTTTTTTCAGTTCATGAGATGAACATACTTATGACATGGTTATGTCAGCTTTATGATGCAATGTTTAATTTTTATGATTCAGATTTTATGTAATGGGTTAATGCAGATGAATTTATAGTGAGTTAATGAATTCATGCTAATGACATGGCTATGTCAGCCTTATGACACAATATATAATTGACTGGACATAATATGTCATGTAAAAGTGTAATTTGTAGTTATGTCATTCTTATGATGCATAAAAAGTCAAAAGTTACCACAAATAAATGACTGGACAGTTATGGCATGTAAATGCTTATGCAATGTCTTTTCTTATGCTGCAATGTTTATAAGTTATAAGTAAGAATTGAAATAACGAATTACTGCAGATGAATCACTATTGAGTTCATGACATTTTCTTGCTAATGACATGCTTATGTCAGCCTTATTTATATGAGTTTAAGTCAAGAGTAACAACAAAATAATTTCTGGAGAGTTTGTGGCATGTGCATGCGCATGCGTATTACATCGTTATGTCAATCTAATGACACATTATTTTAGTTTTTCATGAATCAGGGTTCAATTCGCATTATGACAGATGAAATACAAGCCACTTCATGACATGCCTATATGTCACATTTCTTAAATGGTTATGTCAGGCTTATGATATATCATTTCAGTCTTCAGTTTATGGTTCAAACAAACAAAATTACAGCAATGGATAGTAAGTTATCGATTTAAATTTTGATGTCATGACTATGTCAGTCTTATGATGCAACATTTCAATCGTATGACTCAGGGTAATTAGAACTTTGTTGTTATTAAAAGTTTCAAGTATTAAGTGATCATAGATGAACAATCGGACAGTTCAAGACATGAACATGCTTATGACATGGTTATGTCAGTTTTATGACACATCATCTTATTCTTACGATTCAGGGTTTAGGTAAAGAGTGACTCCTAAGAAATTACTGATGAGTTAATGGCACTTACATGCATATAACATGATTATGTCAATCTTATGACATATCATCTTATGCAAATGATTTCAGTAACGAGTATAAATGAAAGAATTACTGGACAATGTATGAACAAACATTCAAATGATATGGCGATGTCAGCCTTAACAATTCCAAAAACAAACTCAAATCGCCTAAAAGAAGAACACAAATATTTTGCACTGAATTGAGCCAAACCATCTGGTGAATTCATCCGAAAATCCATAGGGGCTTTAAGTCAATATTTTTTAAATGTATTTTTCATTTATTATGCAAGAGTACATTCTTTCATGTTTTCATCCAGCTGCATTGTCAGCGAAATTCTGACCCGTGATAACCCTTGACCCAAACGATCAGTGAGAATCCCATTGAGAACTCAGAGAGCTCCGCTGGCATTCCTCCAGCGAGGAGGCCACAGGTTTATTTAACATGGTCACTCTTTTATGAGCCAAACAGAAAAGGAAAGTGGCGCTTTATCCCTGTCATGCGGTGACGAACTGCCGAATGGCGCCGTGGCCTTCTGTCCATTGTTTTCTCGGAGCACTCTGATGCTTACTCAAGCCTTCAGCTGACCTACAGAACATTAGGTCCAGCTTTGCTCGTTGGCTCTTCCTTCCTCTCTCCTTTTCCTCTGTTTTCCTTTCTTCCTCGACATGCTTTTGCCAGGGTGCATGAGTGACTGTTTCTGATGTTCATGATGTTTTTCTTTCATAGCTTAGGTCCTTGTTTAGCATTTCCTGCTCAGCGGGATGAGTTTTTAAAAGGAAATGGTAGAACAGAACAGCGATGTGGCGAAAAACTGTCCGAGTCACAAAGAATCGCTTTTATTTAAGGTTTATTTAATTGTGGTGTTATAAAGCTTCATTTCACCTACATAAGCTGTTTCTCACAAAACAAAAGCTTTTTTCATGAGAGATGATTTCTGTAAATGGTCATGAAATGTTAAAGTCAGATGTCAGGAGGGATTTTTTTTATAGGATGTTTAATAGGTTATAATATGATATAAAGCTTTATAACATTTGTCATGTGTTTTATAACATGAAAACTCATGTTACCTTTAATACACTGTGGTACACTATGGCAGGTATTGATGATATCGGAATTCGGAATAAACTGTCATGACAGTAAAACCCACAATGACATGTTTATAACATGATCATATGAGTCTAATGAAGCATGTTTTAAGTTACCGCAAAATAATCACTATACATAATCCATCATAATCATATATGTATCATGCCACGACATGTTTATAATAGTCTCATGAGGCACGGTTATGTAAATTGTCACATTATTATGCCAATTTTATGAGTTTAAGTATGACATTAACATAATGTATAGATGTATAATAACAGCTTAGGACATTTACCTTTCCGCTTTTATTACCTATTTATGTCACCTTTATGACATGTCTAACAAACAAAATGTTTTCTAAATTAGTAAGTTTAAGATAGAGAGATTAAATCATGTTAAGACAGAGACCAATCACTAGACAGTCATGACAAACACGCCTGCACCTGCCATGACATGTTAATGATATAGTTATGTCAGCCTTATGTACTATCTACTGAGCAAAATGCTACCTGAATGTATTATTTTTGTGACACAAAGTTCAAGTAACGCTAAGTCAGGGACTAATGACCCAGTAATCATGTCAAACACCCAGGCACCTTCCATGACATGCTTATGATATGGTTATGTCATCCTTATTAAGCGTATTGAGTAAAATGTTACCTTATTTTGTCAGTATGGTGATACAAAGTTAAACAAATTATAAGGCAGAGAATAATCACTTGATGGTCATGACAAATGCCCCTGCACCTGCAATGACATGTTTATGACATGCTAATGTCAGCCTTATGACTTATCTATTAAGCAAAATGTTACCTGATGTTATCTAAACACTAAGACAGGGACAATTGATCTAGCAGTCATGACGAACACCCCCACACCTCCCATGACATGTTTATGATATGCTTATGTCACCCTTATGACATGTGAATTAAGCTAAATATTTCCTGAATATGTAAGTTTTAAGATAGAGAGCTTAAATAATACTTAGACAGTGATTAACAGTGAAAAATGCTTTTATATCTGTCATGACATGTTTATGATATGGTTATGACATGTCTACTGATTAAAAAGTTAACTGATTTTGTTAGTCAAATGATCCAGGGTTCAAGTCCCTGACCTGTAACTCTAATGACATGTTTATTGCATGATTTTTTTTTCTTTGGGGATTCGGACCACAACTGTTTCAGTCAAATTAAGTATTTTTGTACAGCTTATGACACTTACTATGACATGTTTATGAGCTAGGACAATCTTATAAGGAAAGGATCATGTAGTGTTGTGTTTTTATGGCCATTATGTGGATCATAAGAGCTAGAAAAAAAACACTTGACTGCTCATGGCCACACTGGAGGAAATTACCATAAAGGGTTATTGCAAGGTGCTGTGGATTACTATGGCAATAGACGACGAGAGGCTACGGGCTGAATGACTAATCACCTGACACGGTGCCACTCCGTTACACTTGGTCACTGAAATGAACGTCTCTTTTCGCCGGGTGTGATTATAGTGCTGTAGTCAAATTAACTCAGCACCTAAATAACTCCTGCTTGGAGATTGTGTGACTCCTTTTCATTAAGCTTCTGTTTATATTCAAATCAGTTGGCACTCGAGGACGCGAGAGCAGCAGCTCCATAAATCGCTTGGGATTCGTAATAATCACATCACAGCAAAAACAAATGTGTAAAAGTAAAAAAAAAAAAAAAAAAAGTGCTGCGTTTACTAACCTCATTTTATTCTTTTGCTCAAAATGCAAAATGGTAACACATTTTCTCATTTACTGAGAAAGTGGGAAGTCAGTGGATGAAATTTTGGACTTCTGATCAAAAGGTTTAAATCCCAGCACCACTAAGCTGCCACTGCTGGGCCCTTGAGCAAGACCCTTCATTGCTCAGCTGTATAAGTGAGATAACTGTAAGTCGCTCTGGATAAAGGTGTCTGCCAAATGCCATAAATGTAAATGTTTCTTGTCATCTGATTTTCTGACTTTAAATTATTTGGGGTTTGTGGTTATTTTGAACAAGTCGCATGTAAAATAACTGATCAACCATCAGCACATCATCCATCAGTGCCTTCATCCAACATTCTGGCTTCATTCCAATGGATCACTATGTGCTTTATAAACGCAAGAGAGACAGGAAATGGAAGTCCCACACATGTCCTGTGCTTCCAATGTAACACTTCAAACCAAATCTTCACACACTCATTGCAGAACAACTCTGAACAACCCTGGTCTGCCCCATCCTGCCCCATCCTGCCCCATCCTGCCCCATCCTGCACTATGTTCTACTACATTGTCTACAAACTCTAAATATGTTGCTTTAGATTGGATCATATTATTGATCATTTGTGCAAATGGCTCTAGAGTGGACATTTACTGTTAAAGAATTGGATGTTGGATTGGATTTAAGCTTAGATGATTAGATGATGAAAAGGTTGCTCCAGCGTAAATATTTTATTTTAATACACTTCTAGGTGAGGATTGGATATAAGATTTGATATTAAAATTGATGTTAGATTGGACATTATGTGCACTTTGGGCCATTGATCATAGATTTTGATTATTAGATTTTATATAAATAAACCAAAAGTTTTAGCTTTTTCGTGGGGTTTAGAAACAATTAAAAAAACAAGAACAAAGTTGCAAATAAAACAAACAAACAAAAAAAACCCCCGCAAGACACATGGACCAACCGGAGATGCTTTACTGTAAAAGTGGGTTTTGTGAATAAAACTAATGTGAAGAAAATATGCTTTGAGGTATGTGTAAAGTTTTAGAGAGAGAGAGAGAGAGAGAGAGAGAGAGAGAGAGAGAGAGAGAGAGAGAAAGAGAGAGAGAGAGAGAAAGAAAGGACCAGGGAGAAGATCATACATCAGGATAACTGGAAAATGATTCTGATTCGTACATTTATTTTAGTCCATTTTTTTTCTTTTTCCTCAGACAATGCAAGATAAATATTCACTTATTAAAGCGTAACTGAAATAGACTGTGTCATGCATCAACCTAATAGCCTAAGGGCTCGGTTCAATATCGCCCACTTGAAGAGAAGCTCTCCTAATGGAAGAACTGACGTTCTCCTTGCCCAAACTCCATTCATCACCCCGGCCCCAGCGTTCATTATACACTACAAAGAAATGCCATTGAAAATAGTTAGAGCCATCCATTAAACTAAAGCGACAAGTGTTGGCGGATTATGGGAATAACACGTTGGGGAAAATAGGACGCCGATACTCCAGCCATGTGAAGAGCAGGATGATAAGTGCCACCTGGGCTGTATTTTTCTTTTTTCTCATGCTGTAGATCAGCGAATTGAAAAAAAAAAAAAAACAGACAAAAGCAGATTTTTATTTCCACGAGATGATCGCCGATGACTTGGACTTTTTTTAAGTCAGTTTTTTATTGTGTAAACAAATTTATTACAAAAACCAAAAATATCTGAAAATGCATGTAAGCTAAATCCTTGACCAATCGAATTAGAGGACTGGAATGAAGAGCTTTTAAATGTAATCTGAAAATAAAAAAATCGAAATGTTGCCATGAACAGTATACGAAAGATAAAACCACTTTTAGCGAGTATTAGGACTATTCTCATCTAGTTTTAGCATTGATTTTCGATTTATCAATCAGAACACCTAATTGGTCCAATAAAGAAATTGTTGGGTTACAGTTGCTCACAGTGAGATTAAAGTAAAGATTAGAATAAAACAAACAAACAAAAAAAAAAAGTAAATAAATATACATATTAAGTTATATATTAAGCAAAATGAAATGTGTAGCAGGAGTGAAACAGATGGCAGAAAAAGTCAGACCACATAAAACACATATTACAATTATTATTATTATTATTATTATTATTATTATTATTATTATTATTATTATTATTATTATTATTATTATTATTGCACTGTAATTATTGCACATAATCAGCACAGGTATTTAGCTTTTAAAAACTTTGAGAAAAAAAAATAATTGGGTCCGAAAATGATCCCAAATGTGCCATAAATATGTACAGATTCCCCCAAACCACCACAAGTAACTCTTTTTTTAATATTTTGGTCCTTTAGCATTATCCCACACTACCTCATGCTAACACAATGCTATTATCAGCGCTCCACAATAGCAGTGATGTAAAAGGGTTTAGGCTGCCTCAGATCCAGGGCAGGGCTTTTCTCTGATGGCTCGTCCTCACACAAAAAGCATTGCTGAGTCAGCCAAAGCGCTAAAGCTAATCGTACACTTTGACAAAAGTCTGGCAGTCCAGCGGCTGCCAGAAATCGGTGTTTTGGAAACACATTCACAAAAGCGGGAGAAAAAAATCCGGTCAAGGAAGTGCACGTGGTCGATGCGATGAATCATCCTCAACTCTGCCGGAGCTTAAACCAATGAAGAATGACATTTTCACAAAGCTATTTGGAAAGTGGGAGTTTAAAACTCAGTGAAAGTGGCCCTGAGTTTAACCACAGATTATACATGACACAGACGTTCCAGTCCAATGGCTTTGGACTGGAAGAATCACTCATCGCTAATCTAAACGATCTGCTCCTGTATTAAGACTTGAGCATAGACGGAGTCCATTTGGGTTCTCGAACTGTAGGTAATGTTCGTCAAACGTAGCTATGAAGAACATCATTAGTGGCTTGGATTGGATCAGTGGTAATCTGCAGACACCAGGGGACACTGTGTGCTGTTCAATCGTTCATCTTTCGTGGTGTAGATCGATTCCTAAGTTGTGTTTCAATGTTTCAGTATGCAAACACACACACACACACACACACACACACACACACACACACGCACACACACACACACACAAATAAATGTCGATTACATTTTTTCACACCTTTTTACCAAACGAGCAACATAAAACCTACATAGCACTTCCATGACAACTGTTTTCTGTTCTTGCATTATATTCCAATAGGTGACTAATGTTCCTGCCATACGTTGTCATCACAACCCACTTTACAAATCTAATAATAACTCTGCTCATCAGGCTTATAACCTCCGCTATTTAACCTTTATGCAGCAAATATTCATACACTTTCATAATATCAAACATTGCAAAACTAATAATAACTTTGGTATGACACTACTTATCACGCTTATAAACTCCACTACACAAGCTTTATGCAGCACTTATTCATACCGACCTATTTGAGCTTAAATGAAACTGTGTTCAACATATTAATTTCCATATTAGCATACGTTCAGACACTGTCATAAACGACCTCGTTTGTTTACGTTAAATGGTGGTAATAATGCGACATAGTGTTTACGAATGAGGTGGATGAAAAATTTTGCAACGGAGACACTTCGGCAAGAGGATTGTGTGACCATTTTTACACTAATTATTCCCAGCTACATAACACTGCAGCGCAGCGAAGGTCATAAAACACTAATAACAGAGTTATAAATGTTATTATGACAACTTACGACTTGAAACCTATGACTAAGTTTGCATCTGGTTTTATTGTTTTATATTGTGTATATAAGATGGCATGTCAGATGCATGCTATAAGAAGCTACATAAGTATGATTTTGAATTTGTATGTTGAATTTATATCACATAAACGAAATCATCACATAAAAGTCAATTAAATCTAAATTAAAATAATGCTGCCTTCAGGGAAGGTGCTGCATGTCGGATTAAGACGCTATGTAACTTTACAAAGGTTGTCATGAAAGTATTTAAGGTGTCATAGCACTAGAAACAAGTCTACATATAACCTTAATAACAATGTATGTCTGATGTATCCGAGTGGTGAAAATGGCAAGTTTGATTTACATCATATACGTTGTTATTAGACTTTGTTTCCTTTTCTAACAGCAACAACCCTTTCAATTCCCGGACATCCATCTACTCGACGTCTCTGGCCATGTAATGCTGACTTTTCCTTTCAACACCGGCCGAGCCTCTAGCTCATCAGAGCGCAAACAGATCGCGAACAAGGTCACTGTGGTGATGACGGATGAAAGGAGTAAAGAAAAAAGAGAAAACCTCCAGCCGGGTGTACACCAGGAAGCATTATTTTACTGTTCCTCCATCCATCACTCAGAGAGAACGACTTCATTTCACTGCAAAAATAAATGAAAGGAAAGGAAGCTTCATGGATTTTATAAACAGCGAGTCCTAGGAGCTGTCATTTCATAATCAGTACAAATGATGGCCTCCAAAAAGAATAGAAAAAGAACTCTTGAGCCGGCTACCGATTCACATCTTCTCTGCTCTGCCGTTTCCAGATGTGTCGTACTGTACCGGGTTTTTATGGAGGTGGCTATGGGCCTTGGGGGAGATCTATTTTGCGCTGCAAATAAATCATATTTCAGAGCGTGTACCAACTCTATACTGAAGCTGGAAATAGGACTTTAAGGGCCGATGAGTGATAGAATGTGGAAAAGAGCTTAACTTAGCGTGCCAAACACAGCCGGAGTCAATAGCCCTTAAAGCAAGGGGCTGGATAAACTTGTCCACTGAAGATATTGGTTTCACAGACTCATCCCAGATTACTTCAACCATACACTGTTCGGCGCTGTGCTTCACACTCACTGGCACGGGCGCAAAACAAGCCTTTAGATAAAGAGGCAGACACTGTGGCCCCACTCACTGTTCCTTTCACTCCAGGAGGGAAAAATAAGAGTGAAAGAAAGAAAAGAACCAAAAAAAAGCTGGTGGTTACGAGCGGAACTTTAGTGGAAACAAAATAAATAGGATGCTCTGGGTTTTATTCAGACTTTAAACCCACTTCACGTTCATTCACGTTAACGTGTACGTCTGCATTACTCGTGATTTGAGTTTGAAATGAACTTTTTCACTCAATTTTTTTTTGACGTTTATTATTATTAGAATTTTGTATTTTTTTTTTTCAAAGGCAAATCTTCAATCAAACTCACGAACGATATGCAGGCCAGGGTCAGGTGACTAGCGAGTGATAATACGGAAGCAAAAACAAAACAAGAAACGAAAAACCCGAAAGCAAGATCAAAAACCGTGGAACGTGAAACGGCTAATCGACAGGAAGTGAGCTAAAAAGTTAGCAAAAAAACGATGGGAACAAAGGAATATACAGATGGTTCCCGGGTTACGACGGTTCAAATTAACATTTTTTAGGTTTATAATGACGATAGCAATACGACAAATTTGTGTGGCCACAAACACACACACACACACACACACACACACACACACACACACACACACACATACACACACACACACACATATATATATATATATATACAGTATACCGTAAAATGTATACAGTATGGTACTGTAAATTGCTTTCTTTTACAAAATTATGTCATTTTGTACAGTATCTTACTACCAAATTACAGTACACTACCCCATACTGATCATCATTCTTTAAGACTTCTGAGTAGGCCATGTCTCAACTTACCATATCTTCAGGTTACCATGAAGCAACCAGTTCCTACAATCTAT
>NC_139583.1:28896384-28898884 GCF_946808225.1 Silurus aristotelis
CAGCATTTTGAATTCTTTATGTGTTTTATATTTGCTCATGTATTATTTTTTTTTCCACATGATATTTATTGTGATTTGTTCATTTTCAGTGCATTTAAATAAAAGAAATATATTAATAGATACAGAAAACAAGTCCACACATAAAAACACAGTTTTACACATTACATTTTTTAATAATATAATAATAATTCCATGAGTCCAAATAGCATGTTTGGTGCAAGAAAAAAATAAATAACTCAATGAATAAATAAATAAATAAATAAATAAATAAATAAATAAATAAATAAATACATTCAAATAAAATACATTGAAAAATATGAATTAAATAAAACAAACAAATAAATAAAGACCATGCACATCACAAAAAAACATTCTCACAAAAGCAATTGAAATAAATTTCAAACAGATCAATTGAACTAATTAAATAAATAAACAAAAAAATTTTAAAAAATAAGAAGAAAAGAAAGAAAGAAAGAAAGGAAAAAAGAAAGAAAGAAAGAAAGAAAGAAAGAAAGAAAGAAAGAAAGAAAGAAAGAAAGAAAGAAAGAAAGAAAGAAAGAAAGAAAGAAAGAAAGAAAGAAAGAAAAAAAAGAAAGAAAGAAAGAAATAAATAAAGAAATAAATAAAGAAAGAAAGAAAGAAAGAAAGAAAGAAAGAAAGAAAGAAAGAAAGAAAGAAAGAAAGAAAGAAAGAAAGAAAGAAAGGAGAAAAGAAAGAACAAAAGAAAGAAAGAAAGAAAGAAAGAAAGAAAGAAAGAAAGAAAGAAAGAAAGAAAGAAAGAAAAAAAAAAGAAAGAATGAAAGAAATTAATTAATGAATTTAAAATGTATACCCCAATGAATTCATAAAAGAAAGAAAGAAAGAAAGAAAGAAAGAAAGAAAGAAAGAAAGAAAGAAAGAAAGAAAGAAAGAAAGAAAGAAAGAAAGAAAGAAAGAAAGAAAGAAAGAAAGAAAGAAAGAAAGAAAGGAGAAAAGAAAGAACAAAAGAAAGAAAGAAAGAAAGAAAGAAAGAAAGAAAGAAAGAAAGAAAGAAAGAAAGAAAGAAAGAAAGAAAGAAAGAAAAAAAAAAGAAAGAATGAAAGAAATTAATTAATGAATTTAAAATGTATACCCCAATGAATTCATAAAAACTCTACAACCCACTGGAGTTTGCACATTTTGTTATATTTTACATGATATTCCTGATTATTCTCCATTTCTTTTTCTTTTTTTTAGAACATCCCATAAACCTGCTAGAAGTGTGTAAGTTTTGAAACATGATAGCCATAGTATTTTATTCATTATTCTGCACTGTGACACTCGAATGTTATCACCAATTCAAATCACTTCTCTCTGACCCCTCTGTCACTGGGCTGAAAATTACATTGACTGCTTAATAGACCAACAGCATCATCAGGGTCAAGCTCATGTCTGTCCCAGTGGCTTTAAAAAATATGTATAACTTGAATGCTTAAAAAGAAACAATCTTTATAAAATCTCAAGCTTTTTTTTTCCAGCTGTAGCATCTCTAAAACGTCTCAATAGAATTTAATTTTGGAGATTTGTACTCATTCATCCACAAAGTCAGGCCCTGATGTAGGTGAGAAGTTGAGGAGTCCTGGGGTGCAGTCAGCATTCACATTCATCCCAAAGGTGTTTAATAGGGTTGGAGCTCTACAGCAGAAGATCTTCCACATCATCCAACCCATGTAAAGCTTCATATCTTCTAGCTTTGTACACAGGGACATCGTCATTGGCTTCTGATTCAACACCAAAACACCAAGTCCTTCTGCCGGAGCCGTTTACATCTTCAGTGAAAAACCTGTGATCATGTGACCAACAGTCTTGATTTGTATCAAAAGTGCAACTGCATTGCAGGTGTTAATGAATGGATTATTGACGTGTATATTGTGACTTGCACGTGGCCACAGTGCAGCAGTTCTGCACTCTATTGCATTTGAACATCTCAGGACAGTTATAAAGTAAATGTAAATTTGTTACTGTATTTAAGGAGCTTTTTCACGTGTTTGTACTTTACAGAAGTGTTTATATTTGTGGAGACTTTTAGTGTAAATTCACTACATTTCAAAAGTCAAATCTCGTACTTTTTTTTGAGTCACCAATCAGGATCGAGCGCACGCTCTGTTTTACACGTGTTCTGATCGGCGCTCGGTGCATCTACTGATCACCGACATACAGTTCAGCATCAGTTCAACATCAAGCAGAACATTTAGAGAGGAATAAATGATGAAGAAACTCCAGACTCAAACTCACCACCACACACGTGACCTCATTTACACGTTTTTATTTAAATTAGTAAAAAAGAAGGTTTTGTGTTCGTGAACATTGTAACAGAAATCAATCAGTGTTTGAGTCATTAATATCATTCTATTAATAGATCAGTGTGCTGAGAGTCACATTCGAGTCTTTACACATAAACTGAGGTGATTAAGTAAAGAATCTTGTGATAAAAATGATAATAAGAACATTATAGTTATAATAAATTATAGTACTTTGGATA
>NC_139583.1:28903884-28933884 GCF_946808225.1 Silurus aristotelis
CTTTTTTATCCCTTTAGAGTGACACTTTAACACATTTTAAAACAGCAACAAAGTTCCTCATATTGTTTACATTATAGCAGCTACAAACAACTCCAAATTGTTGCAAATAAAACTTGGCAAGGAGGTTAATTCGGATTCTGATTAGTCGTTCAGGATCTGTTACTGAAAAAGTGTAAAAATGTTGCCCTGATTTCCTGTAGTACTGAAGAAGGGCAAGTCACACTGTTTTTATTGTATCCTTTCAGATGAACATTTCGTTTGGGTAACAACGTTTGTTATTGCTTGCGTTTTATCAGCTACACACTTGCTATTGCTACATACTTCAAGTTACAGCTTAAACCTCAGACTGTAACAAAGTGTGCACACTGGAGACTCCTTCCATCCATCTCAAACAAAACATACCTAACTGATGTTATGGTGAAGGTTTCAGTAAAGAGAAGTTTCTGTGGAAAACATTATATAAATTCCTGTAGAAATGATAACATAATAGAATACAAAATGTATTCAGACAAATCAAAACCCAGCAGCAACATCACGAGGTATAGAACAATACCAAAACCTCATCCTAAAGATGAATTGTTTTAATAAACTATACTGGGAAACCTGGTAAACCACTGTATCCTTTATTTATTGGCTGAACTTAGTTTACCAGCATCCCTATAAAGATCAGAGATAAGTTGAATAACATCGCACTTTCTACTTGTCTGTCATGTGCAAAAAAAAAGGAAAGAAAAAGAAAAGCACATGCTCTAGCGCAGAGATTTTTCAGCCCATTATGGGATTTCCGTCAACTGCAGCGCCAGAGTGGTTGATGATGGTTTTTCTCCCATCGCCATTTCAATTTAAAATGCAGAAGAACTCGAATTGGAATCCGTCTACGGAAAGTGTTCCCTAAAATACACTCCAAGACGTCTGTGCCTCAGATCATCTATTCATCCCCTGCAAACAGATTTCCAATCGCTTTAGCAGGAGAGGCTCAGTTTTCCTTACTGCTGGGAACCGCCAACAGATCGGAGGTGCTATTGTTAGACAGATGCCCTTTATAACCCCTGTGTTATCATTTCTGACTCGAAAGTTTAGCAGCTTTTTTTTTTTCTCACACAACTCACGATTACACAAAATTTGTTGTTCCTGGTTTTCTTCCCTCAGGGGTCAATCCCGTGCAGGAGAAAAACCCATTTCATATGAACATGTTAAAAAAGCCTGGAGTGAACATTTATTCCTTCTCTCGCAGAACCTACAGAAGCCTAGTGTGAATGTTCTACTGGTTCTCTTCAGGACTGTCAGATTGACTCCTGCATTGCAGCAGTGTGTGCTAAGGAACACTTTTATTACAATCTGATGAATATTGCATGAAGAAGAATTATTTCTCTAACAAGCAAAGCTACAGCAATGTAGAAGTTCCACACCAAGCCGGGGTTTCTATTGTCCCCGTTTCTCTGCAGTGTGAACTTATATATCAAATACAAACTTTAACCTGCATAAAATACAGTTTAATTGTACACTAAAATATTTATATATTTAAATACATTGAAATAAAAAATAAAACAGCAATAAATACAATAAAAAATAACAATAATAAATGAATTAATTAAAATCTGAATTCTTAACTTAGTACCTTTCAAAGAGATTCTTTCTTTTTTTTTATAATTGTTATTAAATTAATTAATTTGTTATTTGTCAAAAATGAATAAAATGTATATCAATATGTATAAAGACGCAAAATATTTAGTTGTACATACCAAAATATTCTAAATCTACTAAAATTGTCCTCAGTTTCCACCTTGGTTGCGTTGAAAGGTGTTTTTTTGTTTTTTTCTAATTTTTTTCCTACTAAATTTTCCCAAATTTATGAGAAATATCATCCTGTTTTCATCGAGGTAGTAAGAAGAAGTTCGTACCACATTCGTACCCGGTTCATAGACACACAAATGGTTTTTCTGTGGATTTTTGAGGGTTTGCCGGATAATTCTAAAACACTGTGTGCCGAAAGTTCTGCATGAAATCTTTATAAATAATAATAAAAAATAAAATAAAATAATAATAATAATAATAATAATAATAATAATAATAATAATTCTACATTGGTGCCTTCAAGTTTGACAATATTTCCTTTTTTTTTTCTTTTTTTTTTAATTAATGATCAATTAATTAGGGGGAGTGGTGGCTCCAGCGGGGGTTCGAGCCCCAGTATCGCCAAGCTGCCACTCTTGGGCCCTTGAGCAAGGCCCCCTAACCCTCTATGCTCCAGGGACCCTTACGAGAAAAATAAACCAAGGACCGTGACGTCGGAGCGACGTGGGGCCGCCTTCCCGTGGGCTCACCACCTGCAGGAGGGACCGTAAGGGACCGGTGCTGAGAGGATTGGGCAGCAGTCGAAGGCGGGGGCCTTGACAGCCCGATCCCTGGACACGGAGAAGTGTCTGGGGAATCTGCTTAGACTGCTGCCCCATGACCCGAATTATGGATAAGCGGGAGAAGATGAGATGAGATGATCAATTATTTAAATTGTTAATATGTTAAATTTTAGTAAGAATTCCAAACAATTTGTCCAACAAAACTCAAAGATTGTGAGTAATTATTAATGAGTAATTAGTAATGTTCATTATTATTAATTATTAATTAATTATTATCATGAATAAATTAAGTAATTTATTGTTAAGACATTCTGATGAACCAGTGGAGCTACTTTACTGTTCACTTTAAGGCTGTTTGTGTATCAACAATGTGCAACTCCGACACAAAAAAACACAAATGCACCACGATATCACATCTGTATTTATGTATCTAGATGGTATACTGAGCAACATTAAAGTGTATTGTTCATATTAAATAGAAAAGTTTAAGATCATAATATTATGTGTAATGAGAAATTACATTTGGTGGTACGAAATTCTGTTTAAAAATGCAATATTCTTATCAATAAACAAATTTTTCGGTTCATATTTATAACAAAACTTAAAATTTCTTCAGCACAAATGAACGATATTGTATTAAATGTCAGCGGTGTAGGTGAAGTTTTTAAGCTGAAGTCCGTCTCCGTCACTCTGCGGTCCTCGGCGTATCGCTTCACCACGTGTGTATGTGTTCTCTAGCATTGCGTTTAATCAAGAATGCACGTGTTCTCGTGAAAACCTCCTAAAACCTTCGTCTTGCGGCATCTGACATTAATTTAAAACAGCAGCATGATAATCTGCGCATTAACCTAAACACTCCTGAAAGAAATCTCGATAATTGCAACCAGATCCCGTCGCGTTCGAGAGTTTCATGGGTTCCTGGGTTCCAGGGGCCTCGTGTGATTTACAGCACAATGAGATGAACGTGAGTGAGACTTCAGGAGGAACGTCCGAGAAACATTTTCAACATGGAGGTCAGAAGCCTGCAGGTTAAATGACGGCGGATGTGTGAGCCTGTCGGTTCTTTTAGCGGATCCAGATGTTTGAGCCTGACTAAAGGGAGAGGGGAGGTTCCGAGCCATGCGAAAATGTCGGAGAGAAAAAAGAGAGAGGGAAAAGAGAGAGAGAAAAGAAAGAGAGCATGCATTCATTTAACGCAGTAATATTTGTGGTTGTTTTCACATTATTCAGTCCCCATTTTTCTTCTTACAAATGCAATGTGTAATTATTTTGGTTTTCTTGCACACAGACACGAGACATTTGGTTTTGTGAATAAAACAAAAATGAATCTGAGACAAAAGAATAATCTTTTATTTTCTGATATTTGCATCTAAATATATAAAGAACAGTAAATATTTGGTTGCATATACTTTACTTACAATAAATCCATCAAACCGGCATCACCAACTTTCTTAATTCTTCTTTAATGCTGCATTTTTCCAGGTTTGCAGTATCTTTCTGTAGACTTCAAGCTACTAAGAGGAAGTTTGTACCAGATTCTGACCCAGTCCATAGATACATAAATGGTTCTTCAGTAGATCTTTGTGCGTTTGCATTAAGGTTTCATAGCTTCCAAAACACTTTTTGCAACAAGGTTCTGCACGGAATATTTGATGGTTTCTCCTCAGGAGAACAGAAGTTTATCAAGTTCCATCAAAACAACAGCCAAATAAGCTTTAAGTGTTCTGGTTATTCAGGAAGATGGTTGTAGTGGTGTCCTTCTCAAACAATACCTATATTCTACAGTATATATGCTTTCTTCTGGATTCTTTAGGGGTTTGTGAATACTATGGGAAGCCTTGAAGGGTTTCTGCAGAAAGCTGGCTGAAGAAACTTTAAGGCAGTTTTGAGGTTTTTCAAGATTCATAAGGGGGTCATAATTAAAGGTTTATAGCTTCGAAAACAATTTGTTGTCTGGGTCTACATGAAAAATGTGAAGGCTCATTTAGAAATACAGGCTCAAATAATCTCTAGCTAGTAGGAACAACACACACCTACCATGATAATCTTTAAAAAAAAAAAAAAAAAGACTAAACCATAAAAATGTGCTAAATTAAATACATATGAATATATTAAACAATTAATATAATTATATAAGCAATCAACAAAAAATGATAAATAATAATAATTGTAATATGACAGGGTGTCAAAAAGTTTAGAGTAGTTTTGTAACACGCCACAGGATGGCAGCACAAAGCTGCACGCACAGTCACAGTTAGCACCGAGCCTTCATAAGTCAGTGTGCCGAAAGACGTCGTCGGGTGTACATCAGGAGCTGTGCAACCGGTGCTGTTATGACCTTGTGCGTCACCACGTCTGTAATACTGTTCTCATCTCACACGTACGTTTCTCGTTAGAAGCAACATGATCTCACTTCCGTGCTCAACCTACTCACCAGGTTTGGCTATTGTTGGCTTCACTGTCTTCAAGAAGATGTTGCTCAAAAGTCACTGTTTTAACACCAGTGCTTTAAAAAGGAGACTTTAAGGACACTTTCCAGGAGTGGCTTCTATAATGATTAATAAAAAAAAAAAGACTCTTAGCTTCCATAACACTTTCATGTAGCTTTCAGGGACGAATTTCCAGGGTTGTTCCAGAAAGACCGCCAAAGAAGCTTTAAGTGTGTTGTGTAGTAAGACATTTGTTGACTAATGAATTTTTATTTGCATTAAGAACACTATAGTGCTTTTCTTTACGTTTACACTTAAGGCATTTGGAAGCTGCTTTTAACCAGAGCAACTTACATTTATCTCATCGATACAACTGAGCAGTAATAGTTAGGGGCCCTTGCTTAGGGGCCCAGGAATGACAGTTTGGTGTGGCTGGGATTTTAACTTACAACCTTTGGGTTTTTTGAGTTCAAACCTTTAAAAGTTTTGAATGATTTAAATATATATTGTAATTTACAATTAGAAAATAAAACCTTAAGTGCTTTACATTAAAAGATCCCAAGAACAAAATGAAATATTATTGATAAGCGCAATAAAGTCCCAACACGGCATCATGAGCTGCTGTCAACCTACCAATGGGACTTAAAGGCAAATCATGAAAATGTATTTATTATAGTACGGACCTGGATCTGGACCCGGTTCTGATCCGTGTTTAAGCCTGCAAATCGGTGATATTTTATAAACATGGCAGTCGCTTTGCTCAGACTGCACTGCTTTTGTGAGGTAAACCGTCGTAAATTCGATTTGAAATGTCATGCCTAGGCGTTCCCTCTGCGCAGTGTGTGCAGACAAGCATGAAATAGGCATGGTTAAGATATTTCATGTTTCACTAAAACTAGATCAAACATGACAGCTCTTTGTTCCCGTGCTAAGCAGCCTTAAAGATTCCGAATCGAACAGAACAGACTCGATGTTCATGATGGGTTCGGATTTTGCGAGAGAGACGCTAGTCACCGAGTGCAGCTTTGTGCCAGAGAAATGCCGTCATGTCCATATTTCATCTCCTGAATCCTTTCTGCGCTTCCTGTTTGGTTTTCCAGATGCTCTTTTTTTATCCTGCTGCAGTTCAGAGCAGTCACACTGCACTGAAATCTACTGTCTTCTATTTATTCTTTTGTACGAGAGGAAAGAAAGAATCAGAAGTTGGTATATGGGTTTTTTTTTTTTACACTGCTCGGTTTTAAAGATACATTTATTTCTGTCTCGTTTAACAATGCTTTATAAATTTTGAATTTGAGATGTTCCATGGCCATGCAGCAGTTTCAACATACAGTACATGAACACAATGTACACAATAAACAATGCATTTAAATAATTTATACTACATCATACTTTATAGTGCAGCGTTGTATCCTGCATTGATCTGATTGGCTATTCTGGTATCCAATTGGCTATTCTGGGATTGGCCATCCTGGGATCTGATTGGTTGTTCTGGGATCTGATTAGCCATCCTGGCATCTGATTGGTCATCCTCAGGTCTGATTGGCCTATAAAAGTAGCCCGGAGTGTTGTGCAAGTCTCTTTTAATGCACTTAATCTAATCCTCATATTGATTCCTCTTGAGAAACAGCTGAAGAACCTTTAAAGGTTCTCATTAGAAGGAACTGGTTCTAGAAGTTTTACACTCATTGGATTGGTTTATTGCATAACTACGGATTCATAGCTTTCACAACACTTTTACAAGGTTCTGGCTGGAAAATTGAATGTGTTTCCTAGAAAGACAAATTAAGAAGTTCCATAGAGTTCCTACAAAAGAACATCCAAATCACTGTTAATGGTTCTAGGAACAGGATGAAGTTTTTCAAGATAATAAAAATACTCTAAACATTTTATTCAAATGTTAATAATTTGGTAAATAAAAATTCATGGATTTTTAGGAATCCACTCTGAAAACAGTGCTTTGGGGTTCACTCAGATGATACATACATCCTGAAACAAGGTTCTCCAACAGTTCTTTTAAGGTTAAATAAATAATTCCTGGTTATTACTTTCCAACACATACCTCCATTGATCTGACATGGCCACTGAAAACCTTCTATCTAGTATCAAGGTCCATCTGTGTCTGTATTGTGTGAAGAAGATGAAGAAAATTTGCATGGTCTTCTCCCTTCTCCTTCTCTCAGTGCTGTCTACAGATTTGTCATTGAGAAAGTACTAAGCAGCTGTTTCAGCATCTGGTATGAAAACTGATCAACATCTGACAGGAGCTCTGTTCTGCAGCTGGTTGTGAAGACATCACTAGTGACAACCTTTCAGGCATAAAGGACGTTTACACCACAAGGAGTGTGAGGATGTGAACTTACTAGAAAGAAGATAAGTATTATTCAGATTGAAAAGTCCAGACTCAGGAACAGATTCGGGAAAAAAAGTTTTTGTTCTAAAAGTAGTCAGATTACTTTTTACAGTTTCTCAGGAATTTTGAGTTTTTTCTTAAAAGTTTTTGAGGGAACTATTTCTAGCTTCTATAGTGTAACTGATAACAAACTACACAACAAAATGAAATACAACTATACCATATGGACAGAAGTGATCTCTGCTTTTCCAACCATACATATGTGTTTCTTCTCCAAACTGTAGAAGGCCCACAATTGTACAGGACGTCTTGAGAGACCCAAACATGTTCCAGCATGATCTCCTAGAACTATAGAACTCTGACCTCAAATCTATTGAACAATGAATGTAAATGTGATAAATGTGGACTCAATGAGGATTTGCATTTACAAATCAAATTGCAAACTTTGATGCAATTAAAAGTAATAGTTTCAATCATGCAAGTAAAAAAAAGTACAAAATGATGCATCATCATCTGAGGAAATATTATGGTGCAGCACCAAAATACTGCTGAACGAACCAAATATGGACTAAAGATGTACAAAAACTTATGTTTCTTAGTCCATTTTCCAAACAACACTTCTTGAATTTGCTCCTAAACCCTGGACAAATCCCATAGGGATTGAAAATGTCACTAAATTAAGGTTTAATAACATTTGCTGCTCAGATTTAGCGTCCGTAATCGCACAAAGAATCCACAAAGGCGCTTGGATTAAGCTTTTTAAATTAGACCCGTCTCCTGTACATCGGTCGCTGGCTACTTAGCAAGCGTCCTCAATCCGGTTCTCGATCCAGGCTGCAGAGCGGAGCTTTTCCTCGCAAATGTTATTGTTTTTAAATTGCATCATTAGCTAAATCGTCTTTTAGCAAAGAGACAAAGCTCTGAGCTTCGTCGCTAACGCCGTGTCTGACACCCGCACTCGTCTGTACTCGCTCCCACTCGCATTAACACGCTCTCGGTCTTTCTATCGTGAAAAGTCACTTCATTCGCATTGAGTCCTTTATCCTTGAGGAGGATTTGTCAGCGCCTGTGACGCACCGGACAGCTTGAGTAAACACATTATTAGCAGAAATGTATACAGTCACTCAGAGAGACGAGGCGGCCGTAAGCAGCTTGCCGCTGACAGGCGACATTAATAGAGAATTGATGCCCAGGACGGCGTTCAGGATACAGCCATCAAGGAGCCGATAAACCGAGCGCGGCGTTGGAGAATGCAAGCCCAGGCACAGGTTTAGCTACAGCCCTGCTTCCATACGTTTACTGGGGGGGGCGGGGTTGGTCGGGGGCAACGTCATCAAGCAAAGTGCAAAATCTACTTTGTAAAAAGGAAAAATGGGAAACCGGCCAATAAAATGCGTTTCTCTGATTTAGCTGAGAAGTTTTTTTTTAGCAAAATCCTCTTTGTGGAGATGTTATGCTAATTTTTTTTTACATTTCACAAATTGCTCTTTACTGGACGTCTGTATGAACTACATTATGTGGAATAAAGGTTTTGTGACACCTGAGCATACGATTCATCTGTTCTTATATTTAAACATCACATTCTACATCTGTTATATTAATCTCCACTCTTCTGGAAAGATGTTCCACTAGATTTTGTGGAGATTCGTGAGATTTATTCAGCCACAAGGGTGTTGGTGTGAGAGGGCCTGGGGTGCAGTCAGCATTCACCTTCATCCCAAATGAGTTCAATAGGGTTTAGAGTTCTATAGCAGGAGATCTTACGTTTATGTTTACATTTACATTATGGCATTTGGAAGACACCCTTATCCAGAGCAACTTACAACTAAGCAGGGGAGGGTTAAGGGCCCTGTTCAAGGGCCCAGCAGTGGCAGCATGGTGGTGGTGAGCTTTTGATCAAAAGTCCAATGTCCTCACCACTGAGCTACCACCTTCCTTCATCTCCAACCCATCAGCAGATCTTCATGGAGATGGAGCTTTGTGCTCAAGAGCATTGTGATGCTGGAACAGGTTTTGGGTCTCAGTTCAAGTGACAAGAAAATTTCATGCCACACCATCCATAGATGTCCAATTTCTTTCTTTCTTTCTTTCTTTCTTTCTTTCTTTCTTTCTTTCTTTCTTTCTTTCTTTCTTTCTTTCTTTCTTTCTTTCTTTCTTTCTTTCTTTCTTTCTTTCTTTCTTTTTTAGCTTCTCTTTCTTTCTTTCTTTCTTTCTTTCTTTCTTTCTTTCTTTCTTTCTTTCTTTCTTTCTTTCTTTCTTTCTTTCTTTCTTTCTTTCTTAGCTGCTCTTTCTTTCTTTCTTTCTTAGCTGCTCTTTCTTTCTTTCTTTCTTTCTTTCTTTCTTTCTTTCTTTCTTTCTTTCTTTCTTTCTTTCTTTCTTTCTTTCTTTCTTTCTTTCTTTCTTAGCTGCTCTTTCTTTCTTTCTTTCTTAGCTGCTCTTTCTTTCTTTCTTTCTTTCTTTCTTTCTTTCTTTCTTTCTTTCTTTCTTTCTTTCTTTCTTTCTTTCTTTCTTTCTTAGCTGCTCTTCCTTCCTTCCTTCCTTCCTTCCTTCCGTCCTTCCTTCCTTCCTTCCTTCCTTCCTTCCTTCCTTCCTTCCTTCCTTTTATTCTTGTTTCTTTTTGAACAATTTCTTTCTTTCAAATTTGTTTGTTTGTTTCTGTCTTTCTTTTTTCATCATCTGTGACTACAAAGGATTGGCAGAAATGTAAGCACAATGCTTCTCAATCCTGATTGGTCAAAAGGATACAGTGATGGTGCAGTAGCTCTGATTTGTTCTAATATTTGATGGTTTCTATAATAAGAGCTCATTCCGAGGAACTTTTATGGAAAATATTTGGATGTTCAGTTAATGGAAGTAGTCTCCAGTGTCAGTTTTTAACAGTCTACAACACATTAATGTTATGTTGCAGACCTTTGTAGCTTCTCACGTGCAAAAACTGAGTATGAATCATCCCTTATGTGTATTTACTGACACGTATATGTTAAAAGGACGGGTCAGACACGGAGCACAGCAGTACAGCAGAGTTTAAGAGGCTCAGTGGTGTAACCTCCTTTAATAGCGCTAATTCTTATTGTCATTTAAGAAGATGAGTGGGGCAGTGGGTGGACAGGGATGAGCTTTTTTACTGCACTGTGTGTGCTCAGATTTACAAGATTTATCTCCCGGTCCTACTGTTCAGCATCCAAACTGAACCGAGAGAAGAGGTTACAGGAGGCTGTTAGAGACCGACAGAATGATTCTCTGATTGGAGAAAACAATGACGTGTTTCTCACTGCTAATAAAATCATCTCATACTTGAACTCTCCTAAAGTTTTTTCATAAACCAGCTCTTATTAGATTATAAGTATAAAGGTATACGACACTCTCGCGTTAATGGAATATCTAACATCTATCTAATATCTATCTTCTACAAGACATTTCCTGAAGACACGTCTTTAAAAAGAGGTCAGGAATTTCCTGAAGATCACAAGAAGAAGAATCCATTTTTTTTTGTTTACATAGATGCAGTTTAACAAGTATGTAAATAAGTAAATAGATAAACAGATTTTTCTCTTCTCTCTCGTTTATTTATTTTTTATTTTTTTGACAGAGACCTAAATAAATAAAAAAAGAAATAATAAATAAAAGATGTATTAATTTCTTTTATTAATGTTTTTTAATATGAAAATAATATTTTTACTTGTTTTTACTTTGTAGGGTTTTTAATAGTTCTTAATATAATTATTGTTTTTTTTTTTTTAACAAACAAACAAATAAATTAATAAATAAATGAAAGAGTTTTAATACAAATGTTTGTTTGCTTTTTTATTAGCATGATTTTTTAAATATTATTATTATTATTATTATTATTATTATTATTATTATTAATAATATTTAGATTTTTTTGGTGGGGGAGGGGGGAGGGGGTTGTGTGTATTAAAATGCACACCATCAAAGATGAATTAACCATGAATCATGTTATGTTTTGTCACAAATGGGACAGAAGTCAAAATAAAAATTGAGGCGTTTTATCTCCAAAGGAAATTGATTTACCAGTTTATTTAAGATTCGCGTTTCCGTCATCTATTAGGACCCTGAACTACGACGGCAGTGAGACTAAATTCCTATTGCGATGGAAGCTCGGGCCGTAAAGTCATTACCATAAAACTTTGCATAATAGTGACTGAAGCCATAAACTCTCTCTTGCACATACATCATTCATGTGCTGTGAGGACAGAGCGGTTCGGGAGCTCAGAGCTCTGGAAATGTAATCACTGGAACTGGCAGGCCTCCATGTAGCCGCGGCTTGATATAGCGCTGAAACGTTTTACTTGCGAAATTAATTTCTTAGGCGAAGAACAATGCGAACGGGGTTGAACATTAATAGAAGTGTTTTAAATTGAATCAATGCAAGGGGTAATATTTCATATCTTCAGACGCTCCCTTTTTTTTTTTCTTTAGAAGAGAAGGATAAGGCTTGAATCCAATTAGCCTTTTTTACGTTTTCAAAAGGCTGCAGCGGGGAATAGGCTCTTAATTGGCCGGAAGGCAATTAGCAGAATTAATCCCGATAGAATTCTGTGAATACGGCCAGATTTAAAGAATATTCCCCTGACGGATTTATTACCGGCTTCTTTTAAGTGATAAATATAGCGCTTTTATTATTTTCTTATTTAATTGAGGTCTTGTTTGTTGTATGCTATTAATGTGATTTTTTTTTTTTACTTATTTGTGGGCCCCGTATTTCATACATTCACTGACTCTTATTATATTATATTATAATGTGTGTAAAAAAAAATGCGGCAATGCAAAGACGGAAAGGCATGATAGATGACAGATCTAATATGGAATAGTACTCGTGAGCATGAAAAGAGGAGCAGGGAGGAGTGCGTGGGTGAAAAGCGATCGAGGTAAGAATGGAGGAGGAGGAGGAGGAGGAGGAGAAGGTATAGCAAATAAAGGCCGCAGTCATATCGGCGTCCCCCGTTTGAGTGAAAATCCAGACAGTCTCCTGGGGCACAGGGTTGTTCGAACTCCCCCATGCTCAATTGTGAGTGCTGTGTTTGAGCCACTTTGGAATCCATGGCTAAATGCCCTGCATATGGAAAATGAATGATAACGATCACGGAGATCACGAAGATGCATAGAAACAAACTAAATCCAAGCAGGAAACTCATCAGAACGTCTAAGGTGAAAGCACCATTTCAGAGCAGCTAACAGTGACAGATGATGGTGTGCTCAATTTAGTTCCTTTATGAGGATACAGGAATGCATGCTGAAGGACAGGAGTCCACAGAGAGCTCGCTGCTAACGTCCCATATGACATACAGACAATGTCGGCACAGTATACAGATCAGACCATGTCCTTCTCTCTCTAGGGGAATTAAAGGAGAGCTGACACCGGCCTGGCTGCCAAGTGTATTAGTGAACATACAGGTGCCAGGTGTGTCCTATTAACCCCCTGTGCAGCCTGGAACCCAAGCCGAGGCTCAGTTTGGGGTTAATCTCTCTCTCTCAGGCAGGGTGATGAACTCGGTCTCTATCAAGGTGGTCAGAGAGACACTTCTGTTAGTTGAGGAATCTTCATGGAGTTCGCCGTTTTGGGCTGTGCTAGTTAAATATAATGCGCAAAAAATACGCTTCAACCTCAGATTAGCAAAGCAAAACTCCCCCGACTCGCTCTGTGTCGCGGAAATTATTCTTCATTTCCAAAAGTGAGGGAAGAAATACAAATTCTCTGAAACAAACGTTTATTAGAGAAAGAGCTTTTCAGAGCGAAGTGTAGTTGCAGGACAGCGTTGTTTCCCAGTGTAATGGTTTGGAGCTCTGCCTCTACCACACTTCCTTTCCTTCATACTGTTTTATACTGTAAGTGAACGACAGGAAGAGATGAGTGAGGGAATGAAACCCACTACAGGGTCAGTAATTACTGTAGAATCTGTTTGTACTGTTCGTTTACTGTGTATTTGTGTAAAAATTTCAGTAAACACATTTGTTTGTATTTGTTTTAAAATAAACAAGTTGTATGATTTTAGTTGGTGTGATGGTGTGATGAGGACGTGATCCAGTCTCACGAACGGCTTCAGGATTCAGACTCTTAATTTAGAAAATGAAGAAATATATTTGTAAATAAAAGGATAAATAAATAGATAGATAGATAAATAGATAGACAGACAGACAGACAGACAGACAGACAGACAGACAGACAGACAGACAGACAGACAGACAGATAGATAGATAGATAGATAGATAGATAGATAGATAGATAGATAGATAGATAGATAGATAGATAGATAGATAATTGGACAAATAGACAAATTAATTAATGAAAGAACAAACAAATTAATGAATGAATTGATGACTTGAAATGACTTGATTGAATAAAAAACACGAATAAATAAATAAATAAATAAATAAATAAATAAATAAATAAATAAATGAATGGATGGATGAATGAATGAATGAATGAATGACTGAATGAATGAATGAATGAATGAATGGATTAATAAATTAATGAAATGCCGATTGAATAAATGGTGACTGAATAAAATAAATGACAAAAAAAGATATGAATGAACGAATAAATGAATGAATGAATGAATAAATAAATAAATAAATAAATATATGAATGAATGGGTAAATCAATGGATGGATTTTGATGAATGAATGATCAATAAACAAATGAATGAATGTATATATACATAAAAAAAAATTATAAATGAGTTAATAAATGGATGAATGTGTGATTGGCTAAATGAATGAATGGATGAATGATTGAATTGCTGATTGATTAGAAGATGGCTGATTAATTTAAATGACAAATAGTGAATGGATGGATGGATAAATGGATAAGTGACAAATGAATAAATGAATGAATAAATGAATGAATGAATGAATGAATGAATGAATGAATGAATGAATGAATTAGCAATTGAACGGAGGGCCGGCTTATTAAAACAAATGAAAAAACATTATGAATGAATGAATAGATGTATGGCAGGAGGGATGATTTGGGTGAATGATTGATCAATAAACATTTTTTCTTTTGACTTTTGTCTTCAATTTGGCGTCACAAACGTTCCTTTTGAAACTAAATACTTAACAAATCTCAGAAACTGTATTTTATTCTCCTCTTTATTTTAAGTATTTGTATTTGTATGTGATTTTTAAAATCACTAATGTTTATATTAGTATTTAATGTTTTTGTTCCATGAGAAAGAGGCCTCACTTCTCTAAATATGGTTTATAATCATGTTTTCATTAGTGGATGTTTGCGCTAATGCTCATTTCTCACAGGAGAGATCCTCGAGAGACGTTTGCCTTCACCCTCTGATGGTCAGTGTGCTCATAGAGCTCGTTGATTTCTTCCCTGAATTGTTCGCACGTACACAAACCACACAATACCAAGACGAATGTCTTTAAACAGGCCAACAGCCGACTCTCACGTAGGTGGAAAAAGAAAAGATATTTTTGAACTCTGTCGATGCTATCGGAATTATTCGAGATCGAACATGGTGCTCTTGTGTTCTTGCGGTTCAGTGGGCGTTCTGTCGTTCTGTCTCGAGAAGTCCTTCATTTGAATACTGAGACCTGATTTTTATCTAGGTCTCCATGGTGTTCACCAATACAGGAAACCTACCAGATTAGACAGCACTCTCATGTCATAGCAAGACACGGCTTAACAGTTTGCTGTGTTGCAGGCACAATGGAAAAAGTGAAAATTCTGCTGTTTTTACACACACAAAGAAGTTACGTTACAATATATTGATCTCTGAGAAATAAAAAAGAAAAAAGAAAACTGAAACAACGAGGCATGACATTCAGTTGATTTGAATGTCACTCGCTTCTTCTTCTTTTTCTTCTTCTTCTTCTTCTTAATATTATTATTAAGTAGTATTTGTTTATTATATCAGTGATTTCGATATATGAATTAACTAGAATTTCAGCAAAAAAAAAAAAAAAAAAGATCTAGAGTATATATATACAGTGAGGAAAATAAGTATTTGAACACGCTGCTATTTTGCAAGTTCTTCCACTTAGAAATCATGGAGGGGTCTGAAATTGTCATCGTAGGTGCATGTCCACTGTGAGAGACATAATCTAAAAAAAAATCCAGAAATCACAATATATGATTTTTTAACTATTTATTTGTATGATACAGCTGCAAATAAGTATTTGAACACCTGTCTATCAGCTAGAATTCTGACCCTCAAAGACCTGTTAGTCTGCCTTTAAAATGTCCACCTCCACTACATTTATTATCCTAAATTAGATGCACCTGTTTGAGGTCGTTAGCTGCATAAAGACACCTGTCCACCCCAAACAATCAGTAAGAATCCAACTACTAACATAACCAAGACCAAAGAGCTGTCCAAAGACACTAGAGACAAAATTGTACACCTCCACAAGGCTGGAAAGGGCTACGGGGAAATTGCCAAGCAGCTTGGTGAAAAAAGATCCACTGTTGGAGCAATCATTAGAAAATGGAAGAAGCTAAACATGACTGTTAATCTTCCTCGGACTGGGGCTCCATGCAAGATCTCACCTCGTGGGGTCTCAATGATCCTAAGGAAGGTGAGAAATCAGCCCAGAACTACACGGGAGGAGCTGGTCAATGACCTGAAAAGAGCTGGGACCACCATTTCCAAGGTTACTGTTGGTAATACACTAGGACGTCATGGTTTGAAATCATTCATGGCACGGAAGGTTCCCCTGCTTAAACCAGCACATGTCCAGGCACGTCTTAAGTTTGCCAATGACCATTTGGATGATCCAGAGGAGTCATGGGAGAAAGTCATGTGGTCAGATGAGACCAAAATAGAACTTTTGGGTCATAATTCCACTAAACGTGTTTGGAGGAAGAAGAATGATTAGTACCTTCCCAAGAACACCATCCCTACTGTGAAGCATGGGGGTGGTAGCATCATGCTTTGGGGGTGTTTTTCTGCACATGGGACAGGGCAACTGCACTGTATTAAGAAGAGGATGACCGGGGCCATGTATTGCGAGATTTTGGGGAACAACTTCCTTCCCTCAGTTAGAGCATTGAAGATGGGTCGAGGCTGGGTCTTCCAACATGACAATGACCTGAAGCACACAGCCAGGATAACCAAGGAGTGGCTCTGTAAGAAGCATATCAAGGTTCTGGCGTGGCCTAGCCAGTCTCCAGACCTAAACCCAATAGAAAATCTTTGAAGGGAGCGACAGGCCAGAAACTTGACTGATCTAGAGAAGATCTGTGTGGAGGAGTGGGCCAAAATCCCTCCTGCAGTGTGTGCAAACCTGGTGAAAAACTACAGGAAACGTTTGACCTCTGTAATTGCAAACAAAGGCTCCTGTACCAAATATTAACATTGACTTTCTCAGGTGTTCAAATACTTATTTGCAGCTGTATCATACAAATAAATAGTTAAAAAATCATATATTGTGATTTCTGGATTTTGTTTTTTAGATTATGTCTCTCACAGTGGACATGCACCTACGATGATAATTTCAGACCCCTCCATGATTTCTAAGTGGGAGAACTTGCAAAATAGCAGCGTGTTCAAATACTTATTTTCCTCATTGTGTATATATATATATATACATTTAATGAAGGATTTATTATTGATTGACTAAAGAAGGAAAAAGATGAAGAAGAACAGGAAAAGGAAGACCATCGCCACCCCAAACACAACCCCCCCCCACCCCACCCCACTGTCAGCCATTTCAAAACAAAGCCCCTAATGTTCTCTTTACGTTCAAGTTTTGACATGAACAAATCCTCCACAATGGATTTTTTTTTTCTTTTTTTCTTTCGTGAATGCTAAACCTCGACGTATCTCTTCATCAAATAAAATCAAATTTTACACAAAGTCACAATGTCTCTTACTGTAGCTCACCCTGAGCAGTATTGATGACCTGCCATCATTAATAAAACCACAGCACTGGAGAATGTGGTGGAATTTTGTTGGTTCATTCTTGAAAAAATGAGAAAACAAACAAACAAACAAACAAACAAACAAACAAACAAACAAAAAAAACAAAAAAACAAACACTCAAACACACACATCTGGTTAATTTAGAATAAAAAATGATTGTTTCGGAAAAAACAAATAATAATATAAATAGTATTAAGCTAAATAAAGTTTTGCTTTTAATAATGAAGTCTGTGATGCAGTCAGTACTTTTTAAAAAGGACTAAAAAGCACTGAAAGGCTCCTGATTGGTTTAAAAGAGTTCCACCAATGAAGAGGAAACTAAAGAAATACATCAGCAGATCTTCCAAACCCAAACGTCAGGGCGATCTGAACCTTCGCTTCCATGCGCTAATCTTTCTTCTTCATATTTGGAATGTCATGGAATGGTTCCTCGTGCTCTCGAACGCTTTTCATTCGCTCTCGCGGTTCTTTCCTGGAGCCGCTCTAAACCCTCTGATTACAGCCCGATTATCAACTCATGACTCTTTCCTACACCTTCCAGTGATCATGGTGTCGGAGTTTCCACATTACGAGCCTTGCAAATGTCAGCATTTAGAAGAAAATTATCGCTGTTAAGAGGAACGTCTGCTCACATCATTTCCTGCTAGGATTAAGTTCGAGGTGAATATATGATGTCAATAAAATCCTCTGGCTTCTTGCCACTAGGGGATTTTTTTTTTTTTATTGGTGAAATGCTACTGATTATAAACTACAAATTAAAACTATTACCAAAGCTCACAGAGATCTGGAAAAGACTATGGAAATTATGACTGAAGAGTGAAACAGCGCCCCCTAAGCACGTGATACATGTTGCAGTTTACTATAACTGCTATTACTATGTTAATATACATATATTAATAATTAAAAGCTTCATTAAGTAATAAATGATATCAAATGATAATCAGATTTAAATATATATTTAAATAACATTAAATAGCAACCCTTGCATTTAATAAAAAGAAATCTGAAACATGCATAAAAAAGATTCTCTTGTTCTCACTTATGTTATAGCAGCTATAAACAGTCGTTCCTTCACGAGTATTTAATTTCTCTTTTAAACTCAATAAAACAAAAAAAAAAGCTTTTATGTTTGTTAATGAAAAAAGATTATCACTATTTCCATTGATGTGTTCATGGAAATAAATCATATCGTTATTCTTGCACAACAATAATCTAATAATTAAACTTTTCATATTAACAAAAAATAAATAAATACATTGCTACAACACTGTGCGGCCAAAAGTTTGTGGACACCTTGATATGTGTTTACTTGGAACATCCCATTCCACAATGTTTCTCCATTTGCTGTTATAAAAACCTCCACTCTTTTGGGAAGATGTTCCACTAGATTTTGGAAAGTCAGTAGTGATGTAGATGGGGTGAGAAGTCCCGGGGTGCAGTCAGCATTCACGTTTATTAAAGATTAATACGTTTTATAGCTCAATAGCTGGAGATCTTCCACACCGACCCATCTAACAGGGGCATTGTTATGCTGGAACAGATTTGGGTCTTCTAGTTCAAGTGAAAGAAACACATCCTGTATTCAGGAACTATAAACGCTAATGATGTTACAAAATATCGAAACCTGTGCCTCCTTCCGTAAAAGGCATCATAAAAAAAAAAAATCATGAAAAAAAAAAGACCAATCAGAATCCCACAGTTTAGTGGAATTAGTATCTCATACAGATATTTACAGCCATGTAATAACCAACTAAAGACCAAAAAAAATCTGATTTCCCATAAAGCACGTCCCTGAAAAACCTTATCACGTCCCCCAGCACGCACGCACACGCCGTGATTAGAACCCGCAAAGACAGTCTTTGCTGACGTCATGTGTTCCTCAGGAACCCCACAGAAACCGCATTTTCCAGTGGCTATCTCAGTGTGGTTTTGCTCTTCTTAGGCAACGAAAGGGGAAGGAATCATTAGAGGCTTTTAAAAGCTGGTGGTTCATGGCCACATGGAACGGAGGAAAATCAAACTCGAGATACTGTTTCTAATTTGACTTTCCTTTTCTTCTCATTCTCTCCGTACTTTTTGAGGTCATTCATATTCACCATCCCGTTTTCCAGACACGATTTTTTGAAAAAACAAAGGCATGCAGTCAATGTGAGTGAACACAACGTCTTTATTGAAATCTGTAACGCGATGTATTTGTACATGATGATTTTCCCGTCCTTCATCTTTAATCCTCAGCGCGTTCGCGGTTCATGTAAACGAAGGGTCTCCTCAGTCTTGTCCAATCGCACTGCAGTGATGATTAACGGAAGAGAAGACGGTTGTGTTTCAATCATTTTATGACAGGACACAGAAGGAAAAAAAAAAAAAGCCTGCTGGGACAAATTCGCCCTTCTTTCCATTTTTTTTGTTCCCGGCTACAAGTACATGTGGACAAATCGAGCTCGCATGATCATAAATATGGCTGTCGTGTCGCCAAATGGAGGCCCTTGTGTGCTCGCAGCGTGGATCCTGAGAGACAGAATGCCCGTCCGTGTCTCGTCGCACCACCTCCCCACAGCGCTCCATCAATTTGTCACAGGCGATAGCAGAGCATGACACCCAGCTGGATGTTTTACTTTCACTCCTTTTTCTTTTTGTTTTTTTCTTCAGTATCGGTACCGCAGCCTCCCTCCGCCATCCAACTCTGTGTTCAATTCCTTTCTGCTTTTTTTTCCTCTCTCGTTTTTTTATATGAAGTCATGTTTCCTTGTAAATTAGAACTCTGGACAGATTCTCAGACGGGCTTGTTGCCCCGACATGTAAAACGGAAACACTCGGTCTGCAAACTCACTTCGCTAAAAAGCAGAGCCGGTTGGGGTTTTATCCTCTTCTGTGGCTACCGATTTCCGATGTAGGAAAATAATCAACGATGCGGTGTTCGTTTCCACACTGAACTGGACGTCCTGAAGACTTTCAATCCTCTCGTATTACAGCAATTAATTAGGATTTTTCGTTTGAAATATTTTATTGTTTAGAACACGTTTGCACTTTCGCTATAGTGGCTGTAAATTGTACTTCAGGCAACAGCTTTTAGCACAAAAGCACTGACACTGGAGACTCCCTCCATCATCGGAGTACAAAAATGTATCATATTGTATGATAAAGCATGCACAATGTTTTCAGTGTGTGGACACCTGACCATACGATTGGTATTTGCTTCTTTATGAGCATCCCATTCTACATGCGCTGTTATAATAACCTCCACTCTTCTGGGAAGATGTTCCACCTCACCACTAATTGAGGAGTATCAGCATTCACATTCATTCATGTTGAAGAGGTTTTAGAGCTCTGCAGCAGAGATCTTCCACTCTAACTCATGGAAAGCGAATCTTCATGAAGCCGGATTTGTGCACATGGGGCATCGTCATGCTGGATCTGGTTTGGGTCTCCTTGTTCAGGTGAAGGAAAAATTTCATTCTTTCACATCCAAAAACCTCCTATACAATTGTGTATTGCTGGAAAAGTCTTCAGTTGTATACGATGAAGTAGTTTTTATGAAGGAGCCATCACCATGGGATTGAAACAGCATTGCAGCTAGCATAGCAATCAAAACTTATGATGTAGTCGAAAACAAATTGACGCTTGCTGACCAATCAGAAACTCGTTGCGAATCAGATTTTGACAAAGCGAGAAGAGTAAAGGATCTATTAAAGAGAGTACGGATGATCATCAACGATGAGTAATGCATAGAATATTGTCTAAAGTCTCACCAGTCTTATCCACACAGCACGTGTTGTTGTAGAGGACGTTTCGAATAAAGGTGTAGAAAACCTCGAGCAGGGGGTTTCCTCAGGCCAAAGAGCACGCTTATTTGTATGTGGGGTTATCGATAGGGATTTGAGTGGGTGCCATGCCCCCTGCAGTAGTTTATCTTGGGCTTCTGGATGCCCCTGGTGAGAGGGGTCATGCCCCTCAGCAGGCCAGCACAGCAGCTCTCTATTAGAGAGTGTGCTAACCTTGCAACTACACTGTGACATCCTCATTTTTCATCCAGCCGCACCTTCCTCGCGCCAAGCCGAGGTGGGAGGAGGCGAGCGTTCACCTAGAAACTAGAGACGCATCTTCAGCTTTAGTGGGTTTTATGGTCAGAAAAGATCCAGAGGTGAGTACCAACATTTACTTTTGCAATGCTTTACATTTAATGGTCTAACATCAGTATATAGTAGGAAACGATTGACCCATAATTCCATGGGAATAAGTGACGATGTATTGTATTTCAGCAGGACACAATTTATCATGTTTTCCACGACGTACGGAAAACCTTCTTTTTAATAACTCGATAAAATCGTGTAAATGAGGTCACGTGTGTTGTGACGAGTTCGAGTCTGGAGTTTCATCATTTATTCCTCTCGAAATGTTCTGCTTGCTGTTGAACTGATGCTTTTACTACTGATTACATTTACTACATAACTGTCCACCACTCTGTTGGACTCAAATCCCAACATTGCCGAACGTGTCAAACCCCTTGATCAAGGACCTTAACCTTCAACTGCTCAGTTGTATAAATGAGATAATTGTAAGTCACTCTGGAAAAGGGGGGCGTCGGCCACAATCCGTGAATGTAAATGTAAAACAGACAAACAAAACACAAGTCTTGAAGATGGGGTCAATTTCCAATTACAATTTTTGAGTATCCATATTTATGAGACGAGCTGATCCTGGGTGTGAAACAAAACCTCATGGTGAATAAAAAAATAAAATAAAAAGTTAAAAGAAAAGACTTACATGTATATTATAGTGATGTTAGGAAGCTGGGGTCAGAGCGCAGGGTCAGCCATGATACCTGAAGCACACATGGTTAAGGGCCTTGCTCAAGGGCCCGAAAGTGGCATCTTTGGCGATACCTGGACTTGAACTACCAGACATCCGGTCACTAACCGGGAGCTTATAAGACTAAATATTTATTGGCTGGTTCTCTATTCATTCTTCTCATTAAATAAACAATAAAGGTAATTATTTCAAATTGTGCGTTTTCGTCTCTTTCGTCTGGACTGTGGCTGATCGTAACCAACTTCAATGTACAATAAGACGATAAGCCGAAGCGTACCTCTGGGTTCTAAGTGTTATTTACGGTGATATCTATCATGATGACCTGCCCAGTCACCGCACCTCAATCCTACTGAACTGCTCTGGGATGAACTGCATCATAAATAAATCTCCAACCAGTGAAGAACATCAAAGTGTTTCAGCTGAAGTGTCTGGATGTAGTAAAGCTGTTCTTCATGCTAAAGGAGGATTTATTTTATGAAAATAAAGTGAGAAAAAGGAGAAACAGAGAGAGAGAGAGAGAGAGAGAGAGAGAGAGAGAGAGAGAGAGAGAGAGAGAGAGAGAGAGAGAGGGAGAGAGGGAGAGAAAGTATATCTCACATGATGATCACTGTGGTGATGTTTCACCATCAGCAGTGCATCAGTAACACAATCTGACATCAACAGGAAGTCCTACATCCATGACATTGGCACACACACGCACGCACACCAAAATAAGTGTACAGAACTGTACTTTTTTGTCGCTACAGATGCCTAGATGAGATTGTGTGACTTTATTCAAGCTTGCAGATGCTATGAACTGAAAGTTCCTCATTTTCAGGATCGGGTTATGCGAATGTTCCTTGCCTTTTAAATCAGAAAGCACAACTTCAATAGTGTTACAACTTTTGCTATATAAATTGCGATGCCTGAGATTGAGATGATATCTTTTTAAACAATCAGTAGGAACATTTCGGGAACATTGTAGTGTAAACATCTCCAACTGGCTGCTTTTCCAGGCTATTTTGCCAAAAGTATTGGGTCACCTGGTCATAAATACGGTAAGTTCTTTTTGAGCATCGCATTCCACATTTAGTTCCAATTTGCTCTTATAATTCCTTCCACTCTCCTTTAAAGATGTTCCGCTAGATTTTGTGCTTGTGTACATTTGTGTTCATCAACCACAAGGGTGTTCATCCTGAGGTGCAGTCAGCGTTCACATTCATCCCAAAGGTGTTCAGTAGGGTTAAAATCAGAGCAGGAGATCTTCCTGCTGTAGAGCTCCAGCCCTATGGCACTTGAATGAATGTGAGCGCTAAATGCATTCAAGACCTCCTCACCTTCTCACCTACATCAGTACATGACTTTACTAACACCCTCGTGGATAAATGAATCTCCACAGAATCTAGAGGAACATCCTCCCAGAAGAGTGGAGGTTATTCTAACAGCAAATGGAGACTAAATGTGGAATGTTCAACAAGCACATCTCATGGCCAAGTGTCCACAAACTTCGCCTTTCACGAGGACATTTAAATTGCATCGCTCAGCTTTTGCTTTGCTACATTGTAAAGTTTCTGCCTTCAAACCCTTCTAGTGTCCTAGTGGCCTCCGTCTTCAATCACCCCAGCTTGGTCTTTTGAAAGAAGTGCTTGAAAGAACGAGAGAAATGGAGGAGGCTTGAACATTTGCTAACAGCGTGCACCTCTTCTTGTCGCTAACAGCCTCTGGGATGATTAAATGGGTGTAACGTACTGTATATTCCTCCCCACGTTGGCCTCTGTGTGTTTTCCACCTCGCGTTCCTATTCATCGCAGACGCTGGTGTGATCCATCACGGCTCCTGGTGATGGATCGCCGTGCCCTTCATAAGCTGCTCCGGACACGCTCTTATTGTATCCTTTTACTGCTTCAGACTGACGGCCCCGGCTTCGGTGGCGGATGTTCTGCGAGAGTGTGATGGATAGGGGGAAAAAGCTGCCCTACTGTATGTACACAATATCCAGCACTAGGATGAAGCGAGAGAGAGAGAGAGAGAGAGAGAGAGAGAGAGAGAGAGAGAGAGAGAGAGAGTGAGAGAGAGAGAGACAGAAATAACATGCTGAGAAAAGAAAGGCGATCTTTATGGAATTACGTGGCTCTTTTGCTCAAAAGCATTGAAAGTGTTTCTGTGATGAAATATTCATTCAGAATTTGCCCCAGGTGCTGTTATTATAAGACCCATTTGCCCCTGAGGATTCTAAGAAAAGCACTGTACTGTAGATGGCAGATGTTTGCAAGGACTTATTTGATGAATCTTTAAAGCGATCGCTGTATGACGATGAAGACTTCGGCGTACCAACTTACACGAACGCGAGTGTCCGTTATGTTATCATGGTGTCTTTATAATACATTTATAAGCACTGAGAGAATGTTGTAGGATGATGTCCGGGGTAGGAGTTTACTTCATCATCATCTTCTCATACGCAAAAGAAAACAACAGCTGTCAATTAACATGAGATATTACTGTATGTGTTTCCTTTTTTCATGTTTATATCCTGCTGCATTCATGAAAAACTCATAGGTTGCTCAGAAGATGATCTTACCTGGTTACACAATTGCAGATAGGACACAATTGTAGAGGATTAGTTATCCTGATATCTGATGTCTAGATATGGACAGGTTCCCTTTTAAGGCTGGTTCTTCTCAAGGTTTCGTCCTCATATTATCTCTGCGAGTTTATTATATTATATTATATTATATTATATTATATTATATTATATTATATTATATTATATTATATTATATTATATTATATTATATAACTATTTTTATTATGTATTGTTTATTTTATAGAGATTATGAATATGATTTTATGTACAATATGTAAAAAAATTAATAATTAAACAATGCTATAGTGTAATAAAAAGAAAACAAACCTTTCAAACTAATTAGATAGAGTTTATATATATATATATATATATATATATATATATATATATATATTCAGTACAGACCAAAAGTTTGGACACACCTTCTCATTCAAAGAGTTTTCTTTATTTTCATGACTATGAAAATTGTAGAGTCACACTGAAGGCATCAAGGGCTATTTGACCAAGAAGGAGAGTGATGGGGTGCTGCACCAGATGACCTGGCCTCCACAGTCACCGGACCTGAACCCAATCGAGATGGTTTAGGGGTGAGCTGGACCGCAGAGTGAAGGCAAAAGGGCCAACAAGTGCCAAGCATCTCTCGGGGAACTCCTTCAAGACTGTTGGAAGACCATTTCAGGTGACTACCTCTTGAAGATCATCAGGAGAATGCCAAGAGTGTGCAAAGCAGTAATCAAAGCAAAAGGTGGCTACTTTGAAGAACCTACAATATGACATTTTTCAGTTGTTTCACACTTTTTTGTTATGTATATAATTCCATATATAATTCCACATGTGTTCATTCATAGTTTTGATGCCTTCAGTGTGAATCTACAATTTTCATAGTCATGAAAATAAAGAAAACTCTTTGAATGAGAAGGTGTGTCCAAACTTTTGGTCTGTACTGTATATATATATTTATTTAAAATCTGCTTTTTGAAATTGTTTAAAACATTGTTAAAATCAAATCAAAATAAATCACAAAGAACACATTTTTTTATGATGAAAACATGAAAAGTTACTGACTGTAAAAAAAAAGTGGACAGAATCTCTACTTAAGTCTTATTTGGCCGTCTTTCAACGTTGACATATCTACGCACGAAATTCTCAAATCCGATTGGTCGGAAGGTGTGCGTGGAGCCTAGGTTCGTAAAAAAATTGGGAAGAATGTAAAATCTAAATGAAAATGATTTTCTAAATCTAATAAAACCCATATTTGATACCCAATAGAACATAAATCATAGATAATTCAGATTGCTACAAATGTTTTTATTTCATTGGTGGTATAAATTTATTGAAATTTTTTTTGAAGTGATTAAAATCTTTGCTCATTCTCTTCGTCTCCTAGAATACAGAAAAAAAAAAAAATTAAACATTTATCCGCCATCGAGCTCTATTGTGTGTAAACGGAGTGAAGAAGCCGAGCTCTTATCGGATGTAAAAAAAATAAGCCTTTTAATAACGGAGATTAGACCAGGAGATGGGAAAGGGCCACATCATCAACTAGCTTTAGATTCTTTGCAATGCAGAAGCTATAATCTGATATAAGCCATAGATTTTCTAAGATCAGAGACCCGACACTTAATACTGCGTTTTGTAAATACGCTTTAGGGGGAAGAGTAGCAGGACACTGGCCTTTTCCAGCAATATGTGCTTCTGCCGAGAAGTTCTGCCTGTTCAATCTGCACAAAATCTAGTTCAACACTTTCCCAGAAGAGTGAAGGTTATTATAAACAGAAAAAGCAGCACAGACCAATCTTATGGTCAGGTGTCCACAAACTTTTGCTCTTATCTCAGGTGTGACAGTAGTTTCCACCCTAGCTGTTATTTCAGAGGAATTCATTTTACACATATACGCTGGAAATGATCATTTTTTTGCATAATAAGTGTTGAGCTGAGGATGTTGAGATGTTCGTTGGGAGTGACGACGATGGACAGGATTAGAAATGAGTTTATCAGAGGGACAGCGCATGTAGGACGTTTTGGAGACAAGGTGAGGGAGGCAAGATAGAGATGGTTTGGACATGTGCAGAGGAGGGACATGGGGTATATCAGTAGAAGAATGCTGAGGATGGAGACACCAGGAAGGAGAAAAAGAGGAAGACCAAAGAGGAGGTTTATGGATGTGGTGAAGGAAGACATGCAGGTAGTTGGGTTGAAAAAGGCAGATGTAGAGGACAGGGGGTATGGAGACGGATGATCCGCTGTGACGCCCCCTAATGGGAGAAGCTGAAAGATGAAGAAGAAGAAGAAGAAGAAGAAGAAGAAGAAGAAGAAGAAGAAGAAGAGGCGTTCCCATGTTTGAATGGAATTGTTTCTATAGCAACCGCTCAAGTACAAAGACTTCACATACGTGGGGAAGCCACATGAATCAAATCTGGAAAATAAACGTCTAAGAAACGTGTACTGATGTGGTGAAGAGTCTCCAGCGTCCAGTAACAGTATCAGTTCTACAGTTTTGTAGACATCAACAGCACCCCAAAGGTAAGTTTTGGGGTAAAAGTAACAATAAATGGATAAAAAAGAATGATGCATTACTTTGTAATGAATGGAAATTATGGCAATTGTTGCCAAACTCTGGCTGTAAAGGAGAATCTACATACTGTACTACAGGGTTCACCTACAGAGAAGTGTGTGTGTGTGTGTGTGTGTGTGTGTGTGTGTGTGTGTGTTTCCCTAAAAACGCATCTCAAGCTTCAAGGACGATCTTTAATTTGAAGATGCTTCATAAATCATTAATTGTAAATCAATAAATATTTAACATTTCTTAATAAATTATTATGCGCGCTATTAAGCCCAGTCTGTGGCAATATCTCTCTCTCTCTCTCTCTCTCTCTCTCTCTCTCTCTCTCTCTCTCTCTCTGTCTCTCTCTCTCTCTCTCTCTCTCTCTCTCTCTCTCTCTCTCTCTCTCTCTCTCTATCTCTTTCTTCCACTACATTCCATTGAAGGCAGATGTTCTAAACAGGAACAGGTTTTGGCCTCGTTGGGGAAAATTTCATTCAAACACATTCAAGGACGTTCTATACTATTGTGCATGTCCAACAGTTTGTAGAAGAACCTCATACAGGTAAAACAGGTGAGGTCAAGTGTCCCAATGCCGCCCATGCACATGCTCTCACATCCAAAGTTCATGCTCTCGGATCCAAAGACAATCGTGCGAACCACAAGTGCCTGGAAATGTCTGGTGTCCCAATACTTTTGTATCAAATTGGGATTTGTTTATTTTTTTCACATTTGAGTCTCATTGCAATTTCAACATTTGAGTATTTGAGTATGTCGATCACAGCTGGAATCCTGTAAAAACGTTTCCTCAAGCCGTATAAAACAATCCGTTTAAAATATCTCTCTCTTTTAATTTTTGTTTTGATCATATCCACGTTCTTGCATTTTGATCTTGTTTCGATTCTCGCGCTGCAGAAATCGCATCGCTTGTGGACGTCGTCTCTGCTGTCTGACGTGTTTGATTTATGCCTCCGAGGCGTACGTGACAAACGTACGTTTCACACTCTTGGTTTATTCCCCCAGAAGGTTGTTAAACCTCATATCAGTTTAAACGGCAGCTATAGTTTTTGTGTTCATGCCAGTTTTGAGGTTTGGGTCAGTGGAAGAGTTGACGTCAAACTCGTAGCTCATGTTGTTGCTCCGTAAACTTGGAGCGATTTCTCTTTCGTCGCGTTGAACAATAACGGGCCCCGGCGTGCATCAGCTCCTGCGTATAAGCGAAACAGGAAGCAGGGGAGGAAGTGGCTGCTTGCAGAGGTTGTGTGTGGCTTCTTATAACATTACCACTGCACTACATAATATCTAACGTGTCACATGCCTCCAGGTCGGATTCCACCGCACTCATGTTATTATCCTTCAGAGAAAATTTCCAGTCTGATTTATAAGTTCAGGATGATCGAAATAGGATATGAGCATTTTATTGTTTGCTGGAGGAATAAAAAAATATGAAACGTGTTTATATACGAAACGAGTATTTGTAGATTTCATTCTTCAGGAAATTATTTTAATTGCCAACTACAATTGTTACAATTTGATAACAATTCAGCAATAACAATCCAGAATTCAGCGTCTAGAGAAATGTTTCGTAGCGTCTGACCTCTCGTCTGTCTGGCTGTGCTCTCCATCCAACCTGATGGAGCTTAAGAGGTTCTACAAAGAAGAATGGGATTTTGTTTGTAGAATTTTGAGGAAAATAATTAATTTAATCCATTTTGGAATAAATCTGTAACATAACAACATGTAGGAAAAGTGAAGCTCTGTGAAAACTTATGGATGCACTGCAGATAGATAGATAGATAGATAGATAGATAGATAGATAGATAGATAGATAGATAGATAGATAGATAGATAGATAGATAGATAGATGGACGGACGGACGGACGGACGGACGGACGGACGGACGGACGGACGGACGGACGGACGGACGGACGGACGGACGGACGGACGGACGGACGGACGGACGGACGGACGGACGGACGGACAGACAGACAGACAGACAGACAGACAGACAGACAGACAGATAGATAGATAGATAGATAGATAGATAGATAGATCACATGTTTTGTGCTTAAAAACACATTTTAAATGGCAGAATGTAAATTAGCTGGATTTGTAAAGTAAAAAAAAAGAAATAGATAAATGGCTTTATGGAAAAGGTGCAGAAAATCCGTCACTGCCTCATCGGCCTGGTGCCGTAATTATGATTTATTTTGGCCTGCAGTGAAACCTGATCGAATCACTGATTTATCACACAAACATCTGTGTGTGTGTGTGTGTGTGTGTGTGTGTGTGTGTGTGTGTGTGTGTGTGTGTGTGTGTGTGTGTGTGTGTGTGTGTGTGTGTGTGTGTGTGTGGACACCTGACCATCAGATTGTTACTGAATGTGCTTCTTTTTGAACATCTCATTCCACATTTAGTCTCCATCTTCACTATTCAACATCTTGTTCCACAAGATTTTGTGGAGATTCGTTCAGCTAGAAGTGTGTAAATAAAGTCATGTACTGATGTACTGTAGGCGAGAAGGTGAGGAGGTCTGAAGTACAGTCAATGTTCACATTCATTCATGTTCAGTAGGGTTTAAAGCTCTATAGAATGGGATCTTCTACTCCAACCCATGGAAAGCAGATCTTCATGAAGCTGGCTTTGTGCACAGGAGCACCGTCAAGATGGTCTCCACAGGTGTGGGTCTCCAAAAGACGTTTTATAAAACTGTGCACCACATATGGCTGGAAAAGTCTGCGGTCTCAATAGTTTTGTCCATATTTGTGTATCAACGGGAAATAAACATTTATTTACTGGTTTTATTTATTAGTTTATTGATTTATTTGGAACTAAACTAAATGGTAGCGCTAATAAAGCCTGGCATCATGAAGCCGCAAATCAAAATAAATAATTCACAGCATTCATCAGGGTTTGTGGAGATCGTTAAAGGTTCTTCGTTTCCTAAAGGGGTTCCATCAAAATAAAAAATGAGAGTAGCTTTCTTTTTTTCACCTTTTGTTGATATGAGCTGCAGAACCCTGTGTGTGGATGTGATGGGAAAAAAGA
>NC_139583.1:28938884-28993884 GCF_946808225.1 Silurus aristotelis
TATGGATCATCTTAACTGTGTGTGGACGTCAGGGAAGCTTGGGTCCGATCGAGGGTGCAGAGACAAAAAAAAGAAAAAAACTGAGGAACCACACTCACACACTGGTGTGTGAAGATCACGTGATTTCTGCACACTGAGTGTGCGTGAGAGATTCCTATCACCTTCAAACTGTGTGAATGAAAGCAATGCATGGATTATGTGTACAGTGTTGTTATGTAATTCTATTGTATTTAGGAATATAGAAATATTAGATCCTACAAACAGATTTTATTTATTTTATAGTAATTTCCTCGATCCATAATACATTATAACTATTCAGTTTGGTCCTGCATTTATAATGCATAATAATAATAATAATAATAATAATAATAATAATAATAATAATAATAATAATAATAATAATAATAATAATAAAATATATATTTTGGCTCTAGTATTTATAATGCGTTATAAGAATATTTAGTTGTGTCCTGTATTTATAATGCATTATATCAGTATTTAGTTGGGTTCTGTATTCATGACGCATTATGTCAGTATTTAATTGTGTCCTGTATTTATAATGCATGATGTCAGTATTCAGTTGGGTCCTGTATAAGCAATGAATTACTACAGTATTTTGGGACATGTATTTATAATGCGTTATAACAGAATAACAAAATGCTCTATTTTTAGTGCACCAACATAAGCAAGTGTTTTATACATGATGCATTTCAAAGGCTCATACTTAGTCTTATATTCATACTTCTGCATAAATATGGCATATATCACAAATTATAATGTAATAAAGACTTCTATCGGTCTAAATTATTACTAAATTACTTCATTACTAATCAATTACTTAAATGCATTACATGAGTGCAAGAATCAATTATAATGCATTATAACACTTGTATTAAGAATGTAACAAAAACAATAACATGTGCTTCTATCTATCTATCTATCTATCTATCTATCTATCTATCTATCTATCTATCTATCTATCTATCTATCTATCTATCTATCTGTCTGTCTGTCTGTCTGTCTGTCTGTCTGTCTGTCTGTCTGTCTGTCTGTCTGTCTGTCTGCCTGCCTGCCTGCCTGCCTGTCTGTCTGTCTGTCTGTCTGTCTGTCTGTCTGCCTGCCTGCCTGTCTGCCTGCCTGCCTGCCTGCCTGCCTGCCTGTCTGTCTGTCTGTCTGTCTGTCTGTCTGCCTGTCTGTCTGTCTGCCTGTCTGCCTGTCTGTCCGTCCAAATCAATATATTGAATTAATAATGCATTCTAAATGAATATAATTGAATCCTATGTTCAGAACCTGACTGCAATGAAGAGAACATGTTCTACGCAGATGTTTACTAATCATGTGATTTCGAAGCATCCTGAAAACGCGTAGGAAACGCAGAAGGGTGAGAAGTGTCGCAGTTTCGCCGCCTACTCCAAGCTCACTCAAGTCGACATGCTCACTCTGAGAGTTTCACACGTTTTTAACACTTTATTATCAAGAATTGCTCAACAGCCACGCTTATCTGGACATGTGGGTTTTACAAACACTCCCACCCACACACACACCCACTCACACACACACACACACACACACACACACACACACATAGATTGTACATACTAAAGTAAATCTAATTTACAATAGTCTAGTGGTAATCTTCCATTTTATTTCAATTAGTGTTGTTTATAGAGACTTGTATTTATTTATTTTTATAATTCAATCAAGGAAACACCAAGAAGTAGCATTCAAATAAATTATTCGGTTCTTTCTGGGAAGGGGAGGAGTGAATGATGAGCAGAGACAAGTGCGCCGTTTCCGAATATATGCTTGTCATGTTTCATTCGCCGTCACCCCAATTATGTTCGTTACGGAAGCATGACTCTGTTCCACACCAGCCCACTATCCATGACACGAATTACTGTAATCTGATTCCTCACCTGACAGAAAAAAAATAGAAAAGTACTAAGCGAATTTCTTTCCTTTGCAATTAAAAAAAGGAACAAAAAAATTCTAAAATCAGCTCAGGAACCGTATACGTGTCACGTGAATCAAATCTGGATTTCAAAGACGGCCCTTTTTTTTCTTCTTTTTTTTTCTTTTTTTTTTTTTTATGACCTAGAATTTGTCATTCACGCTTGACCTCACCTCGAGTCGTTCTGAAAAATGAACCACATTCCTTTGATGTTGGAGATATTGTGAAAGTCCTTGAGCAGCAGTTTGAAGCCACAGACAATATCCTAGTTTCAGCAGCCCTCGTGGACCGAGTCATACGTGACGACGTGCATTTGTGGTCAAACAGAAAGTACATTTAGTTCAGCACATTTTCTTTTCTTTTTAAAAACATACTTTCACATTGGCCAAATCTCAGGTATCTATGTCATCTTGAAACAACCGTTGAAATGAGTTCAGATTGAATCTCACTTTTATTTTAATTTAAAAAAATAACATAAAATTGATATTGAAGATTCTGTGGTCTAATAAGTGGGATTTAAACTCACCTTTGGACACTTGTATTGTTACTTTTACTATTTTCCCTTTATACTGTATATCTCTTTATAAATACCTATGGGTTTTTTTATTTATTGTATTTATATTATATTTTATATAAATATTTAGCAATATATTTATTATATTTATACTATATATATATATAGTATAAAACAAATATATATTTGTTTATTTATGTATTTATTTATTTATTTTTTCAATGAGTTATTTATTTATATTTACTCTAGTCACCCTGAATACTGGATTGTGGTAGGCATACAAAGTGAGACATTAAATATTTATCTGAATGACCTTAATGAGCTCCATGAAGGATTTTTATATCTGGTGTAATTTATATGGTGAATATGGTGATTTTCATAAACAGCTCAAGGCACAAGTTACATTTGACCAACCGGAGAAAAAGAAAAATATATATCGAATAGAATTTATATATATATATATATATATAAAACACAAAATTCTCATGTTTAATTCCCCTCTCTCTCTCTCTCTCTCTCTCTCTTTATCTCTCTCTCTCTCTCTCTCTCTCTCTCTCTCTCTCTCTCTCTCTCTCTCTCTCTCTCTAAAAACTATTTCTATAACTGTAATCTCATCACAATAGTTTATTTCTGAATATGATTTAAACCTGCAGAATTTTAGATCTAAAGTCTATAAAATGACAAACTAAATTGAACTCCTATGTTTATATCTGAAAGTCTTTGCCCTTGTGCAAAGTTTAGTAGACTTTTAGCTCTAAATGAATGGTTACAGTCATGGTGTCGAGAACATAAACTTCTCTTTGTTAATAACTGGAACTGTTTCTGGGAGCGTCCTAGGTTCTTCCGCCCTGATGGCCTGCACCCCAGCAGAGTTGGAGCAGCAGTGCTATCAGATAACATCTCTAGGATACTACACACCATCTGACTGGTAAGACATCAAGAAATCTTCAACTATAAGAACACGCATACTACAGACCAAATAGTTACAAGTTCACACACAGCCCAGTTTATAGAAACCGTATCTATTCCTCGTGTAGTAAAACCAAGAATTACATACACAAGATCCAGAAATAATCTTATTGCAGTTAAAACTGAAAAATGCCAGATAAACAAACACAACAAAGTTCTAAAGTTCGGTCTTTTAAACATCAGATCACTTGCACCCAAAGCACTGATTGTAAATGAGATGATCACAGATAATAATCTCGATGCACTCTGTCTCACTGAGACCTGGATTAAACCAGGTGATTATATGGGTCTAAACGAGTCGACACCGTCAGGATATGTTTATAAGCATGAGCCCCGTCAGACTGGTCGTGGGGGGGGTGTAGGAACCATTTATAGTGCTTCTCTTAATGTTAGTCAGAGATTAGGATTCAGCTTTAAATCATTTGAAGTGCTCGTTCTTAAAATTGCACTTTCAGAGATGCATAGAAAACTCGCTCTGGTCACCGTGTACAGACCCCCAGGACCCTACGCTGATTTTCTTCATGAGTTTGCTTGTTTTCTCTCAGACCTCCTGATCAGCTTTGATAAAGTGCTGCTTGTAGGAGATTTTAATATTCATGTAGATGATGAAAACGATGCCCTAGGATTATCATTTGTCGATTTACTAAACTCTTTTGGAGTTAAACAAAACGTCACCAGACCAACCCACCGTTTTAACCACACACTAGACTTAATAATATCCTACGGAGCAGACGTCACTGATATAGATATTTTACCCCAGAGTGATGACATCACAGACCATTATCTCCTACTGTACACACTACCGGTAGAGCAGATTAACCGTGTTTCACCACGTTATCGACCTGGTAGGACTATTATTCCAACCACTAAGGACAGATTCATAAATAACCTGCCTGATTTATCTCAGTTTCACATTAAACCCATAAATGCTGATCATCTTGATGAGATGGCGAACAACATAGACCTTATCCTCACTAGCACTTTAGACACTGTTGCCCCCATCCGGTTAAAAAAGGTTCGAGAACAAGCACCTGCACCTTGGTATAATAGTCATACGCATGCCCTAAAGAGAACAACACGTAATCTGGAGAGAAAATGGAGGAAAACTAAATTGGAGGTATTTAGAATTGCGTATAAAGACAGTATGCTTAGCTACAGACAGGCGCTAAAAGCTGCTAGAGCTAAACACCTGAGCAAACTCATAGAAAACAACAAAAACAATCCCAGGTTCCTTTTCAGTACAGTCGCTAAATTAACAACAAATCAGGGATCTGAAAAATGTGTTCCATCACAGTTTAGTAGTGAAGACTTTATGAATTTCTTCACTGAAAAAATAGATAACATTCGAAAAACAATTGTGGCAGTTCAACCTCTGACAGCATCTCCCGACACAATCATACTTACAACCCCACAACTACACTGTTTTACATGTATAGGACAGGAAGAGCTGTATGATGCTATTATGAAAGCTAAATCAACAACATGTCAGTTAGATCCAATTCCCACTAAACTACTGAAGGAAGTGTTATATACAGCTGGTGAGCCTCTTTTAAATATTATTAACTCCTCACTATCGTTAGGTCATGTCCCTAAATCCCTCAAGTTAGCAGTTATTAAGCCCCTCATTAAAAAACCTAATCTGGATCCAAACACGCTATCGAATTACAGACCAATTTCAAATCTCCCATTTATGTCTAAGATTTTAGAAAAGATTGTCGCTGCCCAGCTATGTAACCACTTGCAGGAGAACAATATCTTTGAAGAGTTTCAGTCAGGTTTTAGGCCCCATCATAGCACAGAAACTGCTCTAGTTAAAATCACTAACGACCTGTTTTTAGCTTCAGACCAAGGCTACATCTCCCTATTAGTTTTACTAGATCTTAGTGCTGCGTTCGACACTATAGATCATGATCTTCTCCTCGATCGCTTACAGAATTACATCGGTATTCAGGGACAGGCATTAAGCTGGTTTAAATCCTACCTGTCCAATCGTTACCATTTCGTAGATTTAAATGGAGAGCTATCCAGGATAATGCTAGTAAATTATGGCGTGCCACAAGGGTCAGTTCTGGGACCCCTGCTTTTTACAATATACATGCTTCCATTAGGAAATATTATTAGAAGGCATGGAATTAGCTTCCATTGTTATGCTGATGATACCCAGCTATATATTTCATCCAAACCAGGCGATACAGCTCAATTAGCTCGCATAACTGAGTGTGTTGAAGAAATAAGAGATTGGATGACCCATAACTTTCTGCTATTAAATTCTGATAAAACGGAGATTTTGCTCATCGGCCCAAAAAATTGTACACAGAAGCTCCAGCATCTCAGCCTGCATTTAGACGGTTGTTCTGTAACTACTAGTTCAACGGTAAAAGACCTGGGAGTTATTTTAGACAGCAACTTATCTTTTAAAAATCACATCAATCAAGTTACAAAAACAGCCTTCTTTCACCTTAGAAATATTTCTAAGCTAAGAAATATGTTATCTATATCTGATGCAGAGAAGCTCGTCCATGCGTTTATGACCTCTAGAATAGACTACTGTAATGCATTACTAGGTGGATGTCCTGCATCATTAATAAACAAGCTTCAGTTAGTTCAGAATGCCGCAGCAAGAGTTCTTACTAGGTCAAGAAAATACGATCATATAACCCCAATCTTATCGTCCCTACATTGGCTTTCTATTAAGTTTCGAATAGACTACAAACTACTGCTACTCACTTATAAAGCACTAAATGGTTTGGCTCCCATGTATCTATCCAGTCTTTTAACACGCTACAATCCGTCACGCTCCCTGAGATCTCAAAACTCTGGGCTTCTAGTAGTTCCTAGAATAGCAAAGTCCACTAAAGGCGGTAGAGCATTTTCACATTTAGCTCCTAAACTCTGGAATAGTCTTCCTGACAGTGTTCGGGGTTCAGATACACTCTCCCAGTTTAAGTGCAGATTAAAAACATATCTTTTTAGCAAAGCCTACACATAACACACATCACACACATCACATCACAACCTTGTGCTCCAGAATATCTGATCACATGCACATTATCAACTTGTGCTGTTAATATCATGAACAGCAGCTACGCTAATTCCTCTCCACTGCTTCTCTTTCTCTCCCCATCCCGAGGCATCCTGAGGTTTGGCCAGCTCCAGTCACGTCCCACCTCGTGAAGATTATGGACCTATGGATGATCATGGAGAAGTAGATGCCGAGTGTTTAAAGGCCCTGGCATGGAGAAGCTGATGCTGGATCTATGATGATCACAAATTGTTCTGTATTGTTGAAAGATTTATGACCAAACTTTTGATGTCACCCATATGAGGATGGGTTCCCCTTTGAGTCTGGTTCCTCTCAAGGTTTCTTCCTCATATCATCTAAGGGAGTTTTTCCTTGCCACTGTCGCCACGGCTGCTCATCAGGGACAAACGCACACCTTCACCTTCACTGTTGTTTTCTGTAAAGCTGCTTTGAGACAATGTCTGTTGTGAAAAGCGCTATACAAATAAACTTGACTTGACTTGACTTGACTTGACTTGTGCCAGGCTTTAAAATCAATTTAACACACACCAAGTATCATATCTGACATACAACAAGATATATAACATCACCAGAGAGTTTATATACGGTAGGCATTTCATTATTTATATTTTAAATCTATAGTCTAAATAATAGACAACTACAAAAAAAAAATTCAAAATAATAAATAAACAAATAAACAAAAAAAACATAATTTACAAAATACTATATATATATATATATATATATATATATATTTTTTTTTTTTTTTTTAAACAAAATGTACTACCATTAATAAAGTGAAATAAAGTTTATCAGAAGTTTGTTTATTTAATATATACAGAATGAGTCTCCAGTATGTTTCAGCTGTACAGCAGTAACACAATTCTCCAACATAAGTCTCACAGTCTTATAGTCTTATAATCTTACAGTCTAATAGTCTTTACGAAATAAACAAATATATATATATATAGGAACTATTTTATCTCCTGGATGTTTCCACAAGACTCACAAGCAACCGATCTCACACAAGCATGAAACCTTAACCATGAGTCAGCACTGTTTTTAACGGTAATACACAGCTTTAAGAATAACATCCAGATAAATCAGTTAAGGCTTTCATGTACTCTACATGCACGTATGTACGTGTATTTGGAAAGCGTGCGTTTGCATTTAAAGCAAAAATATATGTGGAAAAATAAAGTTTCAGACTGCAAAGCAAATTTATCATCCTCAAACATCTGCCTGAAATAAAGGTTTCTTTAATCAGTCGTCTGAGATTTTCTGAATTTACGATGAGGAAAGATCTAATCTCAGGGTCCATCTGAGGATTTTGAGATGAAACTCAAAAAATCTGAGACTGGTTTAACAGTCCTGTAAACCATCTGAATCTTTACCACTGTGTGATACTGTAGCTACGGTCTAGTGTGACTCTTCAGGTCAAGTCAAGTCAAGTTTATTTCTATTGCGCTTTTCATACCAGACATTGTCTCAAAGCAGCTTTACAGAAATCAACAGTGAAGGTGAACAGTGTGTATTTATCCCTGATAAGCAGCCATGGAGACTGTGGCAAGAAAAAACTCTCTTAGATGTTATGAAGAAGAAACCTTGAGAGGAACCAGACTTAAGAGGAACCTCATCCTTATTTAGGTGACATCAAGAGTGTGATTATAGTCTTTAAACACTACAGAACACTAACATGAGCACTGGAGTGTGTGATTATGAGTGATGTTCTTTCTACAGTCTTCTACAGTCATTATGGTTATAAAACTAGGAGCTATTGAGCAACTCATAAAATAGCTCAACATCTGAGATCATCACAGATCCAACACCAGCTTCAGGCCAGAATAAAGTGCACTAGTGTGTGTTTTATACTTATGATTCTACAATCAGTTTTTATTTAATGCGAATATACTGTAAAAAAAAAAATGTTTAGCTTCTGCACGTAACGTAGGTGACGGTTAAAGGCCTGCAATTTGAACTTACAGCCTTCCGATCAGTAGCTCGGAAACGATACCATGAAAAATGTGTAGGTTCAGGATGGCAAACAGCGTCGCAGTTTCACCACCTACTGCAAACCTGCTCGAGTCAACGGTGATCCGTTGGAGAGATTTGCATAATCAAGCAAGGTATTATCAAGAATAACTCAACACGCATGCTTCTCTGGACATGATGGCTCTAGTACTCCCACACACACACACACACACACACACACACACACACACACACACACACACACACACACACACACACACACACACACACACACACACACACACACACACACTCCTACACAAACACACACAATTGTGCAAACAATGTTGTCAACTAAATGACAGGATCCATAAATAGGAAGGAGAAATTTGGTAACATTACACCAGAAACCTCACACTAAGTTCAACAAACAGCAGATGGCAGTGCAAGGCAGATGGCACGCACAGTCACAAGGTCCACCAACCTTCATAAGTCAGAGTGCCAAAATACATTGTCCTGTGCAATTTTATCATTGATGTCAGCAGGTTGGAACACCATGTCACCGAGATCTCCTCACACGCTAGTTTCTTACCGGAAACAATCTCTAAAGAAGTTTATAGCAGGAGATCTTTTACTAGCTCATGCATAGTAGATCTTTATAGAGCTGGATTTCGGCATTGTCATGCTGGAACACGTTTGGGTCTCCTACTTTGGGTGAATGGAAAATCCAATGTTAGCACATTCAAAGACGTCTTACACAATCGTGTACCTCCAACTTTGTAGGAACAGTTTGGGGAAGAACTACATGTAGATGGAAACGCCGTGTCCCAATACGTTCATGTCCATGTTTTTCTGACTATAAGCGCTGGAACTCATGGAAATCGAACTTCGCCTGAGTTCCAGGTAGAACGTCTTGCAACATTATTCCTTCATCAGAAATTCCCTCTTTTTATTTCATAGAAAATCCTGTTTTTTGTGCCGGCGTTGGGATTCCGTATACACTTCTGGTCTGTAATTACCTGCTGCTCCTCCATTGTTCCATCTAACGGTGGTGACGAGGCGAGTTTTCTCCGGTTCCTTCGACACACTTTGGGGTATTATCATAAATACAGCACATTAACACTTGTTCCTCAACGTGTCAGGATATAAATTAAGTCTGCAGGTATCCCGCTGAGGTTTTACCCCTGATACTAATTAAGGCATGATAATTAGATTTGTTAAATTCAGTTCTTTCAGCCCGACTGCCCCCAAACAGCCCCCTCCTCAGAGTACAACAAGAATCACAGACACGCAAAGGGCTTAAGAGATACGACCTGATGTTACATCACAGGCGGCGAGTCGACTGATAAAGTCATCTTCATGCCGTGAGGGAATCCGAGGATATGATTATGATTTCCCCACGCGTCTGAGCTCATTCGTCTGACTCCAGTCCCTGCTGCTGTAGAGGGAATGAGAAGAAATATGACTTGATGTTTGTCTTTTCTTGGTTTGACAGCTAAGACTGGAGACTATTGATATCTCCAGAATGACCTTGAATGTACAAAGTCATCAACAAAGTCATGTAGATGTTATGTAAATGTGAAGAGATACGAATAAACTTGCTGGAACTGAACTTTGGAAAACAGCCAAAAAAAATACTTGAACAAAATACAGAGGGTGTAAGGGATCATGCTTTCTTCTCCTTCTTCTTCTACTACTTCTCTTTTTCTTCTTCTTCTTCTTCTTCTTCTTCTTCTTCTTCTTCTTCATCATAAACATACGATTTGTCCACCCTCATGATTACAATTTCATGTTTTTGTGTACTAGAAATACAGTAGCTGTGAAAAAGTTGGTGGACCATAAGTATTCTATCTGCTTTTTGAACACTCCACTCCACTCCATTCCACATTTAGTCTCCATTTGCTGTTATAACAACCTCCGCTTTTCTGGGAAGATGTTCCACTAGATTTTCAAGTTCGAGTTCAAGTGAAAGAAACTTTTATTTTACTTTATGAAGGTGGTGACTCAGAGGGTGGAATGTTGGACTTCTGATCAGATGTTCATGAGTTAAATTCCCAGTGTTATCAAGCTGCTACTGATCGGCTCTCAAACGCTCCGCTGAATAAATTAGATAACTGCATGATTTGCAGGTACTTCTTACACCTCTGAGGAATATGACTTTAAAATGTATTATTATTCATCAGTAAATAAAAACTTTTGGGTAAAAAGTAAATCAGAGTCACGGTTGATTTGTTTTTTCTGTTTCTTTTGTAACAGAATTACCAGGAACCCATGAAATACACACACACACACACACACACACACACACACACACACACACACACACACACACACACACACACACACACACACACACACACACACTCACACACACACAATGTTATCTTGAGTAAATATAATTAAGATTATTACAGACCTACAGTGGAGTAAATGCAGCATGTATGAATACAGTGATCATACATGCATGAAGAAATAAATCATTTGCACATTACTCAAACAGTGTGTGTGCGTGTGTGTGTGTGTGTGTGTGTGTGTGTGTGTGTGTGTGTGTGTGTGTGTGTGTGTGTGTGTGTATAAAGGCATTGTTACCACTAATTGCCCTCTCACTACCCACATTATCAGTGTGTGTGCAGGGACTCAGCCGGTTCCTGGCTTTCTCTCCATGGAAGATGATAACCTGTCTCGACCCCCAGGACAAGCCTGAGGTATGGGGATGGCTGGAAGGAGTGTGTCCCTTTTAGGGCTCACTGCTGGGGGGATGGGGAGCTCTGGAGCACCACAGAACTTACACATCCTGCTTCATGGCCTTGAGCAGAGAAGTTCCTTGTGAACAAATAAAAAGAATTGCAGCCAGGAAGCCTCAATCACTGTGGCCTCCATTAGAGTAATTAGAGCTGACAGACACATGGGCTCTGAATGAGTGAGAGTGTGGGTGTGTGTGTGTGTGTGTGTGTGTGTGTGTGTGGGTGTGTGTGTGTGTGTGTGTGTGTGTGTGTGTGTGTGTGTGTGTGTGTGTCTTTTTTACTTTCTTTTATATTCAGGGTACTGCATGGAAATATGAGCACATTATCTACAGGCTCATAGTATATAAGAGATTGCAGAAGGTAGTTCAGTGGTTTAGAAGGTCATAAGTTCAAATCCCAGCACTAGTAAACTGCAACTGCTGGGCCCTTGAGCAAGGCCCTTAACCCTTAACTACTCAGTTGTAAGGCGCTCTGGATAAGGGCTCCTGCTAAAAGGCGTAAATGTAAAATTCGAAAAGAAAATTTGCCACACTGGATTCGTTTTTAAAAAGTTCCAAAATTGTCTCAATTTCCCAGAATTAATTGGGAACTCAAACTAGAATATGTAGCACAGTAATGGTGATGTTGCAGAGACCCCTCTAAATCACTGTGACCTTCCTATTAAAACCTGCTTCAGTTCTTCATGTCACTTGTCTCTATGGCAAAACACCCCAATATCACAACTGCAGTACATTTAAACAGACACCAGTATGTAGTAAAGGAATTCACAGACACCCCGAACCCGTCTTCAGCCTTTGGGTTGGACTTTTCTATTGTTAACTGAGGAACTCCCAATTCACAGAAAGAGTTACCAGCATCTCTAAAGATCTTCAGGACAATACTTCAGAGGGCTCAAGGCTGAACCTTAGTATTATAGGCAAAAGCCCACTGACTCTGGGTCTGTTCCACCAGATACAAGGTGAGGAACAGGCACTTACCAAAAACTAGTAATATTGCACACATACAGAATGACTTTGATTTTTCATCACTTTTTATGTAGAGGCCTGGACACTTCTACAACATTCTTCTTGTTAAACTTTTATTAGTGTTCAAGTGAACTGAAGAACTCGTCACCAAAACACTGCTGCCTTCAATCCTATTCCTGGTAAAATCATCTGCATTAAATTATTACAGCACTTTCTTTAGTGTACTTTTCTGTAGTGGACCTTAACATGTGTTCCTGTTGCCATTCAATAAGAAAAAAACATCTGGATCTTGTAGGCACGCTGCCGGCAATTGCAATTTGGCCATGGCCACCTTTGGAAGGAGCTGTCTTTAGCAAAGAATTCCCCATTGTACGGGAAATGGAACAGAAGGCTAGTCAGGGTGAGATCAAATCTTAATCTATATTTAGTTGAAAACATGTTCTGTTCTCAGACCTGTTGTTTATAACTGTGTAGCTCCAGGGAGGTGGCGCAACAGCTCAGATGGTTAAGGCTCTGGGTTACTGATTAAATGGTCAAAAGTTCAAGCCTGAGTATTGCCAACCTGGGACTCTTGGGCCCTTGAGCAAGGCCTTTAACCCTCTGTGCTCCAGGGGCGCTGTATTATGGCTGCTTCCAGTGGGGTAAAGTATTGGAGTAAATGTACATCATTACTGTACTTAAGCAATGTTTTGGCTACTTTCTAGTTTTACTGAGTATCAATGATATAAGCAACCTTTACTCTCTACTCAACTACATTTATGAATTTTTGTTCCTCTTCTTCTTCTTTCAGTTTCTCCCATTAGGGGTTGCCACAGCGGATCATCCTTCTCCATACCCCCTGTCCTGTACATCTGCCTTGCCTTCTTTGGCCAACAGCAGCCCAATTTCCACCGGTACCCTGTTGGCTAACGATACCTGTGGCGGTCGTTGGTAACCCGGGACTCGACCGATCCTGGATGAATTTCTGATTCCTGATCTGCATATTAGATTTGGCACATGTTTTACGCTGGATGTCCTTCCTAACACAACCCTCCCCATTTATCCGGGCTTGGGACCGGCACTAAGAGTGCACTGGCTTGTGCAACACTAATGGCTGGTTTATTTATGAATTTTTGTTGTTGGAGTTAAATAAAAATCTTGCTGCAATCTGAGTGCATTAAATCACAATCAGCTCTGAATATCTGCTTTATTTTATCAAAAATGATTCACTGTAATTTTATTTGTTGATTGAATACTAATGATTCTTCTTCTTTGCGACACGATGTTGTCATTTTATTTTAATTAATTGAAATTCCCTTTTTTTTAAGTTTGAGTTTTATTCTGCCATGTTGAAGAGGTTGTCGTTGTTAATGCAGTGTTGAAGTGTACAATTTGATTTGAAATTTGGGAAATAAAACCTCACAAATCAACTACTTTTGCTCGGTGTTGGAACTCGTGCGCCTTGGAGCCTTCGTTTGATACGAGTCAAATTCTCAAGTAGTATTCAAATCAGATACTCTGAGACTTTTACTCAAGTCATATTGGAATTGGTGTCTTGTAGATGGAGTAATGGAGTCAGTTTTGCAGTTAGGGATCTGTACTTTTACTTAGGTATGATTTTCAGGTCCTCATTACACCTCTTCTGGCTTCATAACATTGTGGAAATTGGAAAAATAATTCCCTCTGCTGTAATGTAACATGACAAATAGGTAGCATCTTTACCATAGGATTTGTATCTTACAAAGCAAAAGCAAAAGCAGGACTAAGAATGTTCCAGCAAGTTGGAAAAAATCTTTTCACAAGTTTTAATTGCAAACTCTTTCCTACAGACGTGAGAGTATGAGATGGTAGAGTGGTGGTACAGTAGGTACTCCTTCAATAAAGTGTGTAGTGGAAGTCTTTAGATGGTACATTTGCCATTTACTAATGGCCTGGGTAAAGAATTGAAATCCCAATATCATTAGAGAGAGCTATTCCAGCATGCACACATCCCATAGTCTAAATACAAATAACCACAGGTACTGTAGCAAGCTTTTCCAGCTGGCAATCAAAGCAGCAAGATATTAAAAAAACGAAACCATGCCAGTGGTACAAGGACAGGAGGCGCCAGATACACTGTGTGCTTTTTGTTTTCATTCATATTTCCCTATAGATTTGCCCGAGGAAGTGTGTCCGTGCTTAAGGCTGAATCTCTGGCTTCATTGTGGACTTTACCATTGTCATTGTCTTAGAGCATGATGTTAGGATTTGAAGCAATGTCCATGAAAGTACTGCACCACACAGGACAACCTGCATCAAGGAACTGCCCTTTATAGGTTTTAATTCGCACTGTTTTTTTTTTTTTTTTATTAATTACCCTTAAGGCCAATACATGACTCATTTCAAAACTGTTGGCTTACATTCTTCTGCAACCGAGCGATCTAACAACAAGACAAATAAAATGCAATATATTTAAAATATCCCTCACAAATCAACAGTAAGATATGTCAGGATAAACACTAGATTTTTTTATTGAAGCATTGCTGCTTTTTTTTGCATTTTAAAACCAGGTTGAGTTTTTATTATGGCTGTAAATGTCATGATTGGTGCCCCCTCCCACCCTTCGCTTTTACTGATGGACTTTTTAAAGAAGCAATTTGCAAATGTTGCATATTTGTATATCTCCACAGCCCATTTCCATCCTGAGCAATTTCCCGAGCAGCTCAAAGTCTTAAGGCCCTCTGGAGACTCATCTCATGGGCACCATGGGTAAGGAACAAGTCCTCTCTTTTTTATCTCTTGAACATTTCTCTCCTGCCCTCTGCCATTCTCAGCAGTCTGATTTACATCCAGCGTAAGGCAGGAGAGGCAGTTGAGATTTCAGGAAGTCGTAAAAAAAAAAAAAAAAAGCACAAAACTAAACCCTGAGGGCATTGCACAAAAAGCTTTAATGCTGCTGTGTTTATAGTTTCTGTCTTTTCGGTGTTTCTGACCTGCTTGGCACCTGCAGTCTCTCTGAGGTTTTGCTTTCCTGAATGGCCTCTTATGCTGTTTCACCACTGAACTTCCAGTGATTGCTCTTTAACTGGCTAATGAGAAAAAAGACTCAAGTGTAATGACAAGTTTCAAGATAATTACTTTGGGTAAAACGGTCATTAGTACGGATGTTCTGTAGTTCTGGGATATCATTTTAAGAATCATAATACTTTACAGATAGAAGATGTGAACACAAATACTTCTACATTAATAATAAATTCATTTATTACAAAAACCCCCAGAGCCTCCATCACCAAATTTATATTTATGGCATTTGCCCTTATCTAGAGCAACTTACAGCCGAGCAGGTTGAGGATTAACCGCCTTGCTCAAACACCACTTCGTGGTGGTGGGATTTGAACTTGTGTCCTTCCAATACAGCGTCTGATGCCTCGACCACCTCCTACATTTAGCAGTCACCAATATACAAAACAACTTACACTAATCTCATTAATGCACCTAAGTGCAGTAGCTTTTTGTTGTTAGGATTTGAACTCATGATCTTCTGATCAGAACTACAAGCACTTCATAAAAAAAATAAAAAAAAAAGAAAGAAAAGAAAGTCACCAAAACTGCATTGTTCTAGTCTCTGGACTCCATTACATCATATTAACACCGTGACTACTGCTTGTCTTTACACTTCCACACCTCTACACAGGTGCTTATGCTTATCAATCAGTCACTCAGAAGATGACAGGTTCCACTATGAATCTGGTTCCAATCAAGCTTTCTTCCTCGTCTTATCCTAAGTAGTTTTTTCTCGCCACTGTTGCTCTTGGCTACTTCATTAGAGATCTAAATCTCTATCTGGAGCTCTCTAAAGCTGCATTACTTTGCAGACACTATTATCCAGAGCTTTTTACAATAATCTCAGCTTTTTGTTGCTGGGATTGAACTCATGACCCTCTGATCACCATCTTAACCACTGAGCGACCACTATACCTACTTGACCCTGTAGTCTCTGGACTCCATTACATCATATTAACACCTTGACTACTGCTTGGTCTTGACACTTTTACACTTCTATACAGTAACAACTATCAATCAGTCACCTAGAACATGACAGGTTCCAATCAAAAGTTCTTCCTCGTGTCATCCCAGGCAGTTCTTCCATACCAATGTTGCTCTAGTTTACTATGGATTAAAATCTCTATCTATCGAGTTCTCTGGAGCAGTATCACGAGTCCTGAGTCTCCCATTAAATGCATGGTTGGAATAAAGTGAATTACACTGGCGATGGTTTGGTCATGTGCAGAGGAGGACAAAGGCATGTGGTATGAGATGGAATGCAGGTGGTTCATGCTGGCATGCAGGTGGTAGATGTAGAGGACTGTATGTAGAGCGATGATCCTCTGTAGCGACTCCTATCGGGAGCAGGCGGAAAGAAAAAAAGAAAATTTATACTGAGCTATAAGTTTCAATAATTAGCCAAAGTCGGCTGCTCATGGCAACTCGGGTTCGGCTCTTATTATCATGTTCTGTCCATGTGTTGCTTTCGAAAAGATACTGAAAGAAAATCTAATCATTATCACAAAGGACTTACAGAGTAAAGGTTCAGAGAGCTCAGAAATCACTCCGCTTTCTTCTGCTGCTCTTCCTTAGAGCTCTGTCGGGAATATGAAGCTGGAGATATAAGCATTCTGAGCTTCTGGTGGATGTATCGTTATCAGCACTTTATCCCAGCCTTTATGTTTTTCAGGGCCAGTCACTATAACATTTTAGCAAGGTAATGAGGCACAGTTGGTAATGCAGCTTTACTGTTGTTGGGAGGGCATTACTCCTTTTATTCTCTTCTCACTTTCCCTAGACATTATGGGCTACAATCTTTCGCTTAAAAGCTGTTTAAACAGTTTTCAAAATAGCAAAAAATCCAGAGGTTTTATTTTAAAGAAGGACTGAAGAAAGAAGTGTATGCACGTCTGCCACCAACTCCAGAAGTACAAAAGTTGAAGTACAAAAGGAAGCCACAAAACGACACACATTAGTGCTCTTCTACTATTTTCTACAGTGATTTTATTCTTTTTCTTCTTCTACACATTCCTTTCTTTCTGCCAGCAAAGCAAACCACTGATGTGAAGTGATGTTAATGGGCAAAAAATGTAGATTATGTTTTCATTTGGGCCAAAACGCAGCTTAAATCAGGATCGGTGGTGCTTAAAAGGCTTGTTTTTCTCCGCGATGACTTCCTCCGTGCAAACCGCTCGTTGTTATGAATCTTGTGGTGTTTTATGGTTGATTTTGAAACCAGAAGCAACACAATTTTTGCAACTTTCATTTTTGCATCTGTTCTTTAGCTTCCTCAACATCCCCTTCACTTTTTACATTACGGTATCTCAACAGAATGTTGTATGTATTTTAGGTATTACATAATCCTAGAGGTGGAGCTGCTTCTTTAGAGTGGCAGGGTTTCTGCTTCAACCCTGACTTTAACATTTAAGGAATAAGTATCAAGGTCAAATAGGTGACTGTGTGGCATTGAGAGGGTGGTAGCTTAGTGGTGAATTATTAAACTCTGCATTAAACTCTGGTCTGGAATCTCAAATCTAAGCACCACTATGCTGCCACTGTTGGTACCTTGAACAAGGCCCTTAACCCTTAACTGCTGAGGTGTAAGTCTCTGGATAAGGGCATCTCTGTGATTTTCCATACATGTAAAAGGTGTTTCACATGCTTTCTCTGTTTCTTTAGGTTCTCCAGCTTACTTTTACCCCCAAAGTGGATTGATGCTAAATTGTTCATAGGTAGGAACATGGCTTAGAGTCCCATCCACCTTACAACCACAGTTGGCACCAGATCCACAAAGATCCTGACCAGGATGCAAAGTTTAATAGCAAGGATTCAGTAAGAGGAAGATTTTTTTTTTATTGTGCTTAAAATGTCCTTAAGATTTTTATTTGACATCAGTGGGACTCCTTTTGCATGCTGCAAAAACACCAACACACCACCCACCTATACACAAAATGAGTGTTTTGACTTTCTTCCAATTAGGTCACCTCTGGTATTAGAACAATATGCTGATGATCTACGACAACACACGCCTTCATTAACCACAGCCAGCCATTAGTATTCCATCTTGAGGCATCAAGTGAGAGAAGTGTGTATAGCAGAACATCTGATGGAGGCTCTAAAGGTCTGCACTCATCTCCTTCGTATGAATCATGCTAGCGATGGGAATCGCCTTTTCCTTTAACAAAGTCCATTGTTTTCTTTCTAAACACAAACCAAAGACTTTTTTTTTTTTTTTTTTTTTTGTTAAACATGGACTTGTTATTGTTAACATCATTATTGCCATTGTTTGCTGGGATTTTCAATTTCCTTGCACGATGCTCGAGGCCTCGGTGTCTTTCCTGAGGGACGAAGGTGGGATATAGAGAGAAAGAAAGAGAGAGGGCTGTGTAAATAAAGTCCAGGCTTAGTGGAACAATGCAAGAGTGATTTATCTGAAGGGTTGCAGCCAGTGATGTTCTCTGAGATAAAGGCGAATGTGTGAAAGCAGGGTGAAGAAATAGGAGGAAAGATGACCCTTCTGGTAATAGAGTGTTCTTCATGAAGTCACTTGGACAACAACACAACCTCTTGAGAGGGGGGTCAGGCTGCAAGAATGAAGGTAGAAAAAACAGGAAAAATAACTTGTAAGAATGAAATTGCAAGAGGTTTTTACTCAACACCACTAATACTTTTAATCATTTGGACCATTTTTAAAGCCAAAATGCAACTTCAATGATCATTAAAAATCCATTTGGTTTTTAGTACAAAATACATCTTGATTGTCAAAAATTGTGCAACATTCTGGGTCCAAATCCTAAAATGCTAATCATCTCATCTCAGATCCAATCAGCTCGAGAACCTGAAGAACTCATAATCTAAACTCAGGATAAAACCAGAAATCCTGAAAACATACAAGGTGGTAGTAATACTGTATAATAAAGGCCCGAGACAAACAACCAATAACAGAACTTGGACAGAACTCCGTCTTCATATCACTCTGTCCTCTACATCTGCCTTTTTCAAACCCAACCACCTACATGTCTTCCTTCACCACATCCATAAACCTCCTCTTTGACCTTCATCTTTTCCTCCATCCTCAGCATTCTTCTACTGATATACCCCATGTCCTTCCTCTGCACATGACCAAACCATCTAATTCACACGTCCCTCAGCTCGTCTCCTAAACACCCTTCTTGCACTCTCAATCTAATAAACTCATTTCTAATCCTCATCACTTCATCATCATCTCCACCTTTTTGGAGCTGCTGTATTGAGAATAGAAAACGAACTCGTTTCACAAACATTTTGTCCAGCATTTAGGGTTAAATGAAAGAGAAATTAAATATGTAAGCGAAATAAAACACTTGGGTGAGTGAGATGGTTTGGTCATGTGCAGAGGAGGGACATGGGGTATACTGATAAAAGATTGCTGAGGATGGAGGAAAAGATGAAGGCCAAAGAAGAGGTTTATGGATGTGGTGCAGGTGGTTTGAAACAGGGAGATATTGAAGACAGAGTGATATGGAGACCGGAGGATCTGTTGCAGAGACCCCTAACGGGAGCAACCAAAAGAAGATAAAGAAGAAGAAGATAAAGAAGAAGAAGTGGTGCTGCATCATTGATTATTATTCTATAATTAAAAGTAATTATTTCAATAATCACATTTTGGACCGAAGACAAACTCGCTGCTCCCATTGTTCTAGCACCAGTTATGTTATTTGTTCTCTGAAGAGATGGAGAACGGCATTAAGAGCGAAGACTCCATTGTTTCCCGTTCAGCTCTGCTGCTTTCTTGGCTCGTTCCGAAAGCGCCAGAAAAAGCATCATGAGATGATGCATCGCCCCGGCGATCGTTCTCTACTATTGTTTTGAATATTTTTATTAAAAATCAGCATTTTATCCGGCGTCGAGGGAGAGCGCCGCTCGCGCCACAGGTGAAGCGGGAGGGTTTTTTTACTTCTTCTCCAATTCACCCAGGGGTTTGATGTGTTTGTGCAAGCGATACGCTATAATTATGCATTGTTTTCACAACTCCGTCTCTCCACAATCAAACCTCGGAAATCAAACCAGACAAAGCATCTTTGGAGCTTCAGGGGGAGGAAGAAATTGTGCATGATTAGTGACACAATGGACAGAATTGTGTTGAGTTGTGTTGTGTTGTGTTGTGTTGTGAATGTACGGGTGTGTACGGCAAATGGCATGGAAACGCAACTACTCGGGTTTTTTGCATTGTGTGGGCTCTGGGTTTAATTGTGGCACACAGAAGGGCCATCCATCACGTGGGTTTTATTGTGTTGCGCGTTGTGTCGTCCCCATGTCACCGGCAGCTTTGTTTTATAAGTGAGAGGCCATTAAGAAGCTCGCTCCATAAAAAGCTTGTTAAAACAGAGGGACGTGAAGAGGAGGCTCTAAAACAACAATAGAGCCTTCCCTCCTTAACAAGCACACCATTCATGAAAAAAAGAGGGACAGCGAGAGAAAGAGAGAGAGAGAGAGAGAGAGAGAGAGAGAGAGAGAGAGAGAGAGAGAGAGAGAGAGAGAGAGAGAGAGAGAGAGAGAGAGAGGGTGAGAGGGAGAGTTTTATGCACTGTCAAAAAGCACAGCTGTCCTTTCCTTTGGGGTTTTGCACATCTGTCGACACTGTTAATGACATCAAAATTCATGCTTTCCATATCACCTCTCTCTCTCTCTCTCTCTCTCTCTCTCTCTCTCTCTCTCTCTCTCTCTCTCTCTCTCTCGCTCTCTCTCTCTCTCTCTTCTCTTTTCTCATCTCTCCCTCTATCTATCCCGTTCTATCACTCTGTCCCCCCCACACCTTTGCATGGTGCTGCTTGCTCTCTGCACATCTGGAGCCAGTGCCTGGAAGCCTGGTCACATCAACATCTGTGAGGGAACTCGTGCCTCCTTAGGCATCCAGAAAAACCTTCTCCACAGGAGAACAGGGTAATGGGGAGGGACACCGGTCCTGGGTGGAGAAATGGAGGGAGTTAATGAGCACATGTTTAGATGGTGGTTGGAGATGGAACATCTGTATAAAAAAAAAAAATATAGAAAAAAAAAAACAAGTGGGTGAGGGGACAATGAGTTGGGACACGGGGAGATCAGGGTGGTTTGTTTGTGACTAAATAGGTGTGTGAAGATGTAAAAGTAAAGTAAAGTAAAGTAAAGTAAAGGAAAGGAAAGGAAAGGAAAGGAAAGGAAAGGAAAGGAGAGGAAAGGAAAGGAAAGGAAAGGAGAGGAAAGGAGAGGAAAGGAAAGGAAAGAAAAAGAGAGGAAAGGAAAGGAAAGGAAAGGAAAGGAAAGGAAAGGAAAGGAAAGGAAAGGAGAGGAAAGGAAAGGAAAGGGAGGGGAAAGGAAAGGAAAGGAAAGGAAAGGAAAGGAAAGGAAAGGAAAGGAAAGGAAAGGAGAGGAAAGGAAAGGAAAGGAAAGGAAAGGAGAGGAAAGGAAAGGAAAGGAAAGGAATGAAAAGGAAAGGAAAGGAAAGGAAAGGAAAGGAAAGGAATGGAAAGGAAAGGAAAGGAAAGGAAAGGAAAGGAAAGGAAAGGAAAGGAAAGGAAAAGAGAGGAAAGGAAAGGAAAGGTAAGGAAAGGAAAGGAAAAGAGAGAAAAGGAAAGGAAAGGAAAGGAAAGGAAAGGAAAGGAAAGGAAAGGAGAGGAGAGGAAAGGAAAGGAAAGGAAAGGAAAGGAAAGGAAAGGAAAGGAAAGGAGAGGAAAGGAAAGGAAAGGAAAGGAAAGGAGAGGAAAGGAAAGGAAAGGAAAGGAAAGGAAAGGAAAGGAAAGGAAAGGAAAGAAAAGGAAAGGAAAGGAGAGGAAAAGAGAGGAAAGGAAAGGAAAGGAAAGGAAAGAAAAAGAGAGGAAAGGAAAGGAAAGGAAAGGAAAGGAAAGGAAAGGAAAGGAAAGGAAAGGAAAGAAAAGGAAAGGAAAGGAAAGGAAAGTGAGGAAAGGAAAGGAAAGGAAAGGAGAGGAAAGGAAAGGAAAGGAAAGGAAAGGAGAGGAAAGGAAAGGATAAATTAGTCTTTTTTTTTTTAAGAAAGAACAATATAGAGAAAGAAGAGAAGGAAAAATGACAGTAGATTACAGAATCGAATAGGAAATGGCAACAAAGGAATGGAAAGAAAGGATGTGGGAAGTGATATGATTGGAAGTGAAATGAAAAGAAGAAGTGGGATAGGGATGGACAGAATAGGATGGGACAAGAAAGAAAAGGCAATGAAATTAACAGAAATGAGCGAACGCTACAAAAGGGGACAGAAAAGGACATAAATAGAAGGAGGTTAAATGATGGGAAAGTAACAATATACAGTATTAATTGTTATGCAAATAGGGATGAGATCGATTGGTTAACAATAACACGTGATGTATCGGGTTAAAGACGTCACGTGTAACGCTAAAGCTTTTAGTTTATGAGTAGAAAATCTGGTCAATTAAACCCCAACCTTTGGATGGAGCCAGAACCTGCTGTTTTCATCCTGCCATGTCATTTCCTTTCGCCTACTGGCCTGGAGCGCAGCCGAGCCGGGCCCCAAACCCGAGATTCAAACCACGTGCCTCGCATCTGTTAACACTTTCCAGGTCGAAACGTTTACCATGGCGACAGCCAGGCACGTGGCAAAATCGTAAAAAACTCCGAGCAGAAAACCTGAAAGATTCTGCTTTTAAAGAAAACACAATGACACACAGCACCCCGAGAGGTTACCTGAGTGCGTTTTAACCCGCGTGGGCAGAAATTTGTACGAAATTTAATGCGGTTCGTTTCACGACAATTGTGGATGCCTTTTTTTAAACACAACCTCCGTAAGTGCACGGAACGTTCCTCCTTTCCGTTATGAGTAGAAAGTCGAGTGAAGAGATGCTTCATCTGTGCAGGTTGTAGTCAGGAGATTACGATTCCTCCCACCTCTATCACCTATTGGAAAATTATTCAGAGTGGGGTGGGGAGGTAGGTGAGGGGGTGGGGGGGAGGGCAGTTGGCTTATCCACCCCCTTTTTCCCCCAGAGCTCCTGTACCTCGCTTTGCTTTTGCACTCTCATGAATATCTGAGAAATGTTCATTCTGGTTCATTTCCACACCTCATCAGTGTGTGTGTGTGTGTGTGTGTGTGTGTGTGTGTGTGTGTGTGTGTGTGTGTGTTGAGGGAAGTTGTGGAGAACACTTGCCCCAGCTTGACTGGACTGTACAACGTTCCTGTCATTCTTTTTTTTTCTTTTTTTTTTTTTTTTTTGGATTGCTTTCTCGCTTCCTGTTTTACCTCTCTTCCTCCATCCTCCAATCATGCTCTCCCTCTCTCTTTCTCTCCCTCTCTCTTAGACATGACAGAGGGAGGAGGGATAAGGCTAGAGTAATTATGGTTCAGCGAGCCTGGCAGGTGTGATAAATGACTAATAAGGATAGAGGAGCTCCAGGTTCTCAAAGGAGGACTATTAGAGTCTTATCAGCGCTGGGCTGCTGTTCCTCATGCTTGGCCCAGGACACAAGCTCTTGTAGCTACGCAACCTCCAACCTCCTTCTATCCGAAGCCCACCCCAGAGAGACCTACACTATTAACCCTTTAGCTGCTTCGCCTGGCTCAGGACTCATTCGATGCGCTCGCATTAAAGTGCTATATATCGTGGTCCGCACCTTGTTCCCGGAACCACTCGGAAGATGAAGGGACAACAGCACAGAGGCGGTAAAAAATAAATAAATTAATAAATGCCTGGCTCAAAAGAAATCAGTCCAGGTCAATCAAGACGATTTAATTACAGTAACCCACTTCTACAAACGCGCTCTCATTAGATGCTTGACTTCGGCACGGCTGTAGATTAATTACTATAGGAATGTAGCGCACGCCATGTCCCCACGTCTCCAGAGGCCGAGGAGAGTGTGTTGTTGGTAAATGTAGCCCGCTGTATATGGGTCAGAAGCACAGCGAGCCCCTCAGGACCGCCGAGGATGACAGCATGGGTGAGCAGAACCTGCAGAAGAAAAGTGATGTATGGAAATATATATAGTTTGCACTCTATATACAGTATGCATGTGCACTGCACCTGGGTGATGCTCCAAACGCTCAGCCTGTTTCACGAGCATCAAAATAAATTCCTGTCCACAGTCTGGGCAATAAAACCCTGATTCAGATTCTCATCACTGGCACGGGGAAGGAGACGAGCAGGAGACACGGTGACAGGGCAGGAGAGATCTGACGGGCTTTTATCAGAGTCATGGTGCAGGTGAAAAAGACAAGAGGCAGGAAACAATGGACAGGAGTGAAGAATTAAAGCAGGGAGGAAAGGAGAGGAAAGGAAAGGAAAGGAAAGGAAAGGAAAGGAAAGGAAAGGAAAGGAAAGGAAAGGAAAGGAAAGGAAAGGAAAGGAAAAAAAGAAAGGAAAGAAACAAAATAACATATTACCTTATCTATTCATGTTAATTATTTACTCTTTATTTATATTTATTTTTTATTTTTATTTATATTTATTTTTTATTTTTATTTATGTTTATTGTTTACTCCTTATTTCTATTTAACGTTTACTCTTTTTTATGTTTATTATTTACTCTTAATTTCTGTTTGTTGTTTATGCTTTATGTTTTTGTTTACTCTTTTTGTTTATTTTTTTACTTTTTTATTTCTGTTTATTGTTTACTTTTTATTTCTGTTTATTGTTTACTCTTTATTTCTGTTTATTGTTTACTTTTTATTCCAGTTTTTTTTGTTTACTCTTTATTTCTGTTTATTGTTTACGCTCGCTGCTCCACAGTCTATGTAACTTGTTCCATTAGTAATGTCATTTCATTCTTTTGTAAACTGTGTGTGTGGAAGAATGAAGCTTGAGTTGAGTTTAATGGGTCAAAGAAACAAACAGTGACAAAAAAGTCTTCCAAAGGAAAAGAAAAGAGAATTCCAAAAATCACCCATGATTATATCCATTTTAGATCAGATCATTGCTAACCCCTATGCTAACCTCAATGCTAACCTCAATGCTAACCTCAATGCTAACCCTGCACCTAATCACATCTAACTTTTCACATGAATTCTACAAGACACAGGCTAGCACATTGCTAACCCTGACTAGCCTTTGGAGATCATTTAGAGCTCAGTAAAGCTAAAGCGATGGAGAATAGCCGCGGCTATGTCACTAATGAAATGTGATTTATTACTTATTAAAACTGACCAGTGAGGTTTTAAGGTTAGATTCTGCTTTCTAACACTTCAGTCTAATATCTAAGTGAACTCTCAGACGATCAGTGAGGCGTTCTCTGATCTAATCTTCCCGTGACATAAGCATCTGTAACCGAGCGTCACTAGCATGTTTATTAGCCTTTTAACTAAGGAACTTCTCCCTGCTAATACACCCACACACACCCTAATCTCTCCTGCATGTGCCATTGGGTTAGAAGTGACCTATATTTTCCCTACGATGGTTCTCATGCATCTCTGGCAATTACCAAGTGGAATAGCATCCATTTTCCCCCACTTAGGTAAATGAAATTAGATCTCTATTTATAACTAAAGGGAAGTGCAGCGTCTCGTGGCCCTAAAGGAGATTTATAGGCCGCAAAGTATCTACAAGGCAACCTGAAGGCAAACAAACACAAATCTGTAGCTGAATCTGCTCTAGAGTATTATTATTATTATTATTATTATTATTATTATTATTATTATTATTATTATTATTATTATTATTATTATTGTAATTATTATAATTATTGTTATTATTGTTAGTTTATTATTGTAATTATTGTAATTATTGTTATTATTGTTAGTTTATTATTGCCAACGACACAAACAATATTATTTATTATTTTGTATTAATTTGTTTGTTTATGTTTGATTAGATTTATTTTTATTTTTTTACATTTATATTATGGTTTAATTAACATTCTAGGTAGATCACAATCATCATCATATGAACTTTCCTCTTTGTATTGTCCTTTCTATCTATCTATCTATCTATCTATCTATCTATCTATCTATCTATCTATCTATCTATCTATCTATCTATCTATCTATCTATCTATCTATCTATCTATCTATCTATCTACAACATAAATATAAAAGTGATAAATACACCCTTTCCTGCCAATGTTTTCTGACTCAAACTGAAAACATGGCATGAGAAAAGATGACATTACAGATTGTATCTTTTTCTAACTTGGCTGGTGATGTTGATGGTGTCTGATAATTGATGACATTTTTAGACAGTTTGGTAAAAAAAAAAAAAAAAAAAAAAAAAAAAAAATGATGATCTTTTTCTTTTTCCCGTTGAACAAGAAAAAAGATTAAATCATCATGGCAAAAACACAAGCGTGTGTTCGTGTGTGTGTGTGTGTGTGTGTGTGTGTGTGTGTGTGTGTAGCATGACTGTGGAGGCTGACATGGTAAGATTCATCAGTGTTAGTGGCATCTCGCTCGCACAGAAAGAACTTTAGTGTGCACAGGGGAGCGCTCCTCCGTTCTGCACACACCACTTCATCCATTATTTTTAAAGGCTCATCTGTTACCATTCCCTCATTTCGCTCTCCCTCTCTCTCTGTCTCAGTGAACGTATATATATATATATATATATATATATATATATATATATATATATATGTGTGTGTGTGTGTGTGTGTGTGTGTGTGTGTGTGTGTGTGTGTGTGTGTGTGTGTGTGTGTACATGGCCTACACGAGGTCTCATGATACAGCAACATGAGCGTTCGGTCCTAAATCAGCGTGTCTCTGTGCAGCTGAAATAAGATCTTCCTGGAGCGAGCCGTTCCTCTGTAAGCACTCGCTCTAACAAGAGGTTAAAAGAGGCACAGGGAAAACTTCTCCGTCCTCCACAATCACTTTTCTATCCTCTGACATGTTACACACCTGACAACACACACACACACACACACACACACACACGGATTAAAGTGAAGTGTATCTTCATGGAGCTGGCTTTGCACATTGTCATGCAGGAGCAGGTTTGGGTTTTCTAGTTCAGGTAAAAGGAAAATCATGCAACCAGAGAGATTTTATACAATGATTTTCCTCCACAATTGTGAACAGTTTGGGAAAGAATGAGATATGGCTGGAAAGTCCAGGTGTCCAAATACTTTTGTCCATATAGTGTGGTGTTTGTAATTAGTCTCGGCTCAGAAGTGATTAAACAAAACATGCTCTGCTCCACCTCTTTTCCTTTAGAGAAACACAATGTATTTTTGAAGCACATCATTTAAATGAAATCCAACAAAATCTTTCCCTTCTTATATTTAATTACACTGTTATTATAATGAACAAGCAGGAGGACACATCTGGAAGCTTTAAAAGCCTACAAGGTGGCAGTGTCCTGCTCTATCTTCACTGCGACCTTGACAGTGAGATAATGAAGGAGGGCTGATATGATCGAGGCTGCTGAGTGGATCTCTAAAGAGCCGTGTATCCTCAGAGTTACGGCTTAAATAAGGCAGGAGGAGCTGCAAGTCTTTAGCTCATACCTACACAGCTCACACACACACACACACACACACACACACACACACACACACACACACACACACACACACACACACACACACTCTCTTACACATCTTTATCTCAGCACCTCTCACGTTAACCCTTTGTTTTTCATCTGCCGCTTTCTTTTCATCTGATCTTCACAGTAAAAGGACGTACACCATGACTAATACATGATCATGTGTGAAAAACAGAACATCATGCCCTACATTTCACAAAGTGTAATATGACAAAGTCAATGAATCATGTGAGAAACATGAAAGGCCAGCGGACATGTCTCATGCGGGAAAGCAAGAGATGCTCAATGTAAGAAAACGCATCTGAAGATTTTGGGTAAAAAAAAAAATAAAAAAAAAAAAAAAAAGACATGAATCATGTCAAGAAAAAAAGTCACAGAAATTTAATTATAAATTATAATTATAAAAGTAACATAAAATAACAACAATAATGAAGTAAATGATTAGTGTGTAAAAAATTATAAAAAGTAGGAGGTTGAGGGAGAACTTATAAAAAAAAAAAAAAAAACATTTGTGTTTTTGATATAGAGAAAAAGAGAGAGTGAGTGAGAGAGAGCGAGAGTAAAACACACACACACACACACACACACACACACACACACACACACACACACACACACACACACACACACACGTCACTGTGGCTCTGGAGCTACTACCAAAACAAAAATCTCCATGTGAGCTGGTTCGTATGGTATAAGAGCTGTCTTTCTCTCTCTCTCTCTCTCTCTCTCTCTCTCTCTCTCTCTCTCTCTCTCTCTCTCTCTCGCTCCCTCGCTTTGGTTGAGGGAGCGAGTTCATTATTACCCCCTGGGCGGACATCCCAAGCCTGACTGCCTCTGTCCTGTTCATGTGACAAAATGATTTTCGGCACAGCATCAAACCACTTGACAGCAATTTAACCTGGAGCACAGAGAAAAACGAAGTTGTTTCTTTCTCAGTCTGTATATGTGTTTATGACCGTGTGTGTGTGTGTGTGTGTGTGTGTGTGTGTGTGTGTGTGTGTGTGTGTCTGTGTCTGCTGGCAGAGGAGTGATTTTATCACACCGTCACTTTAGTTTTGTGTGGGGTTTTTCTTGTTCATTCTGCGTTGTGGCCACAAAGACAAGTGGTCCTGAGAAAACTGGAGCTTTAATCTTATAAAACATTACTGCATGGCCAAAAGTATTGGGACATCTGCCCATTTCCAGGCACATGTGGTTCTTCCACAAACTATTACCAAAAGTTTGGGGACACACAATTTTATCAAACGTCTTCGGATGCAGGAGCATGACATTTTCATCTTACTTGAACTATTAGACCCAAACCTGTGCACAAATCCACTACTATAAAGATCTGCTTGACATGGTGTTGAGTGGAAGATCTCCTGCTATAGAGCTCTGACTTCAACTCTATTTAACGTCTGAATTGGAACTCTGACTGCAAAAAACAAAACCAAACAAAACCAACCAAACCAAACAAAACCAACCAAACCAAACAAAACAAAACAAAACAAAACAAAACAAAACAAAACAAAACAAAACAAAACAAAACAAAACAAAACAAAACAAAACCAACCAAACCAAACCAAACCAAAACAAAACAAAACAAAACAAACAAAACAAAACAAAACAAATTAAGCAAAACAAAACCAAACAAACAAAACAAAAGAAAACAAAACAAAAACATTAAGCAAAGCAAAACAAACAAACCAAACCAAATTAAACAAAACAAAAGGAAACAAACAAAACAAAACAAAACAAACTAAACAAAATGACCCAAAGCAGACCAAACAAAACAAAACAAACAAACAAACAAACAAACAAACAAACAAAACAAAACAAAACAAAACAAAAGCAAAGCAAAGCAAAGCAAAGCAAAGCAAAGCAAAGCAAAGCAAAGCAAAGCAAAACAAAACAAAGCAAAAGCACCATGAAGCATGGTGGTGGCAACATCATGCTTCTGAAGCTTCTTTATATAAGGCATCATGATTCGCTACAAACGCCTGTGGATGTTCATGTAAAAGCTGCACGTTGGCTGAAGCTGAAAATATTTTCATGTTTCAGACACAATGACCCAAAGCTTCCATCCAAACAAACAGAGACATGACGTAAGCAGGGTGTGTACAGTTGTAGAGAGGTTTTATATTGATTGTACTTGCCTGGGTTCCTTTCCTGGTCAAATCAGAGAAACATAAACTGAATGAACGAACGATGTTCTGTATGTTGCATTTTCACTAATCTTACCATTCATACATACAGCTGACTTTAATCAGGAGATTGAGCTTCATATTCCAGACTGTGGTGAGAAGCAGCACACAGCGTGAGCCTGCACATCGGGAAGATGAAAATGAAATTGATTCTTACAGTATATGAACCAAGCGCTTGTTGTTACTTGCATTAAAACCCCTTTTCCACACATAGACAGAATATTTTATGAATCAACCATGGCCACATTCTAATCAGGAAACCTACCTGGAGGCTCTAATTGTCAGGACCTGGAGATAAAATAAAATGATAGGTAAAACCCTGAACCCCCCAATAGACCTGCCCTGTTACCAATTATTCAAATTCCAGCTAATTAGTTTTTCTAATCCTTCCATGGCGAGTGACCACACGCCACCGCACTCTCAATTTAATGACTAATCCTTTGGGGTACCTTTAATCTTTTCATATTAAAAGTTAAACAGTCCAATGCGAGCATTGATCAAATTACACGGGACGCGAGTGATGCCTGGGAGAAGCCTGCAGGAGAGAAGATGCCTTTAAAAGCGGAGAAGGTGTTGATTGAATAAAAGATTTATTCTGACATTTTTTTTTTCTTGAAAATCACTTAATCATATACACTCTACGGCAAAAGTATCGGAACACCTGACTTTTCCACCCTTACTTGGTTCTTCTCCAAACTGCTACCACAAAGTTGGAGGTACACAATTGAACAGGACGTCTTTGGAGGCTGTGGCATGAAATTTTGAAGCAGGAGACCCAAAACCTGGTTAACCATGACAAGTGCACAAAGGCAGCTCCATGAAGATCTACTTTATATGGGTTGGAGTGGAAGATGTCCTGTTATAGAGCTTTAAATCCTACTGAACATGAAAGAATGTGAACGCTGACTGCACCCCAGGCCTCCTCACCTTCTCACCTACATCACTACCTGACTTTACTAACACACTCGTGTCTGAATGAATCTCCTCAAAATCTCTACAAAATCTAGTAAAACATCTTCCCAGAAGAGTGGAGGTGGTTATAACAGCAAATAGGTGCTACATATGGAATGTTTAACGCACATAACAATATAACATTGAAAACAATTATTTTCATTTTTCCACTTGTCTAGACAGCAGTTCCTTGCTAACAGTATTTTAAGTTTATGAGCTAATTACGATTACAACTAACCTGTAAATAATATCCCAACAACCGTAATGATTCTGATAATAAGCTGTTTAATACTGTACATACCAGACTCCCTGTGTCTCCTGGATCCCAGTTTAAGAAATATAGACTTATAGCATTAGATTATCTACTGCATGATGTGATTTGGGAAATCTTTTTTTCCCTTTTATAACAGTTTAATAACAGTATAACAGTTTTATGCCTCACTATCAAAAGTTTTACTGTTGCGGTTATCTGATTTGAAATGCGACCTGGTTGTGCAAAACGGACACATAATAAGATTCTTATGCTCTTGAAGATGAGAAGAGTAAAAAAAAACGAGCCTTACTATAGTAGTGTTCAGTTGTTTATAACCGATTTGTTCGTTTTCAATGAGTCTTTTGTGTGACTCGAAAAAACGAGTCGTCTCAAAGAGTGATTCGTACACTTCGTTCTTTTATTATGTGACTCCCATAGACGGTATAAACTAAATGAATCAAAAAAAGATTCATTCATTTTGATGAATCAGATTTAAAGAAGTCATTAAAATGATCCGATCTTTCCATCACTATACAATAGTGAGACTGTAAGTATTAGGAGCTTCAGGATGGCAGGAGTGGGATCTTACTAGGTGGTACCAAGAACATGTAGGGTCTTTGGATCACATGAGTATGAAATGAGGAACAGGTCAGCAGTGTTCCTGTCTCTTTCTTCTCTTTGTCAGATGTTGGACCACTCTGTGTAAAGATTTCTGAAGTTATGAGCAAAAAGATTGAGGACCACAGCTCTGCATTTAAACGTCCATCACTGAACAGTACACCTCAAAAATGTTTGGGGATGAATGGACATTTGGTGAAACCCAAATGAGGATGGGTTCTTTTTTAAGTCTGGTTTCTCTTAAGGTTTCTTCATCATGCCATCTCAGGGAGTTTTTCTTACTATAGTGGCCACTGGCTCACTGAAAAGGTATTCATTTGCAATCATAAGGAAAAAACTTATATCAACAAAACGTATACATTCCAGCTTTATAACATCTTTATCTCTAAGAACCTGCTTTGGGACAATGTCCATTGTTCAAAGCGTTCTTCAAATTAAAGTAAATTGAACGTGGATTGCAGTTTGTTTTAGAATAGCAGGAGTAAGAGCCCGTTGTCATGGCAATGACAGGCGTAGTAGCTATTAGGCCTTGTGATGACACCAGTCATTTCCAGAATGTCAGCTGGATATTATAGGTTTTAGGAGAGTAGGAGCTCAGAGACTTCAGGAAAGCATGAGTTGAAGCTTGTAGATGTCAGAATGGCAGGAGAAGGATCTGGACAGATTCAGGAGTTTGTTGACTTTGGGATGACAAAATGCAAAACTGACACATATTAATGATTTCAGGAAAGTCTGTGGATCTCAGAACCGTTAAAAAACATAAAATATCTCACATTGTGAACGTGGTGGATGAAGAACACCAACCACGTAGCAGTGGTACAGAGTTACTTAAGTATTTAAGTTCAAATTACTTAAGTATCCAAAGTAGTGATTTATTATAACTATAATGTTACTAGCATTTTTATCAAAAGATTCTTTACTTAATCACCTCAGTTTATGTGTAAAGACTCGAATGTGACTCTCAGCACACTGATCTATTAATAGAATGATATTAATGACTCAAACACTGATTGATTTCTGTTACAATCATCATGAACCCAAAACCTTCTTCTCAACTACTGAAAACAGAGCTGCGCTCAATCCTGATTGGTGTCCTTTATCCTCAAAAACCTTATTTTCAAGAATTTAAATAAAAACGTGTAAACAAGGTCACGTGTGTTGTGTCGAGTTCGAGTCTGGAGTTTCTTCATCATTTATTCCTCTCTAAATGTTCTGCTTGATGTTGAACTGATGCTGAACTGTATGTCGGTGATCAGTAGATGCACCGAGCGCCGATCAAAACACGTGTAAAACAGAGCGTGCGCTCGATCCTGATTGGTGACTCGCTGCGTGTTTCACCAGTTACGTTTTTATCCTCGTAAATAAAAAGAAATGACTGATTTCACTAAATGTACTTAAGTTAAAAAGTCAAATATTTGACTTTGAAATGTAGTGAAGTTTCCTTAGATGGAAAAACTTCAGTAAAGTACAGATACGTGAAATAAAAAAAACTACTACAGTAGTACAGTAACGAATTTACATTTCATTACTCGTCCACCACTGGTGAAGAGATTTCACATACAGATGTGTGGCAGCCGTGTGAAGTCTGGGGTTCAGAATTGCAAAATATCAACCATTCATGTAAATAATCTGCAGCCTTTGATTTAACGGAAAGTTTCCCCCTTTTTTCTAGCTTAAGGTGTTTCTTTTCTTCGGGTGAAGACGTACTCTCACTCTGTTGACCTGTTGTGGAAACACTGATAGCGGTTTCCTGTAAATTAGACCAGTTACTATGTATAACTGCTCAACCCATACATTGTATGTGGTATCAGTGAAAAAGATCAAGGGTGAGCTGAGTGGCGTGAAAGTGTAGAAAAAGCGAGGTCTCAAGAGGAAAATGTGGGGGTGTGGGGAAATAAGTAAGAGAGTGAGAAACAGAGAGTGTCACGACAGGTTGTGAATAAAAGTCCACTTTTGTTAAAAAGTCAAGAGTCTCCCAGGAGTGAGTAACCGATCGGAAAATTGAGGTCATATTATCTGAACACGCTGCCGCTCACGTGTCGTTTTTCTTTTTATGTCTCAGAATAATACCGCGTAATCGGCAGCCTACGGCGTTTTAGAAGAAGTTTGACAGTGTGAAGGTTTCATGATCAAACTCTGATCTAGATCTCGAGTCTTGAACTTTTGTTTAGAAGCTTGATTGAATAGTGGGTCTTAAGGATAATAGAGAATACAGTAAAAAAAACAAAAAAAAACAATCCCCAGATAGTATGGATTTGGCCCTTTTTCCCCAATCAATAGTAAAACATATAGCGGTGATGTTTCACAGTCTTTGGCAAGCAGCAGGTTAAGTGCACTGAGGACGTGGCTAGTGCAGGAGATGGGTTAATCCTTGGCTTGTGTAAGACAGAACCCATTAAAAGCTTGGAAGGCCTGAGGGGGTGGGCACACCGAGATCTTAAGAGCAGTAGGAAGTATTAAAATGTCGATAGTTTAATGAGAGCTGTCGGACGCCAGGATCCTGCAGGCAGCTCGGCTTTGTAGCTCACCTTGCATATAGGCTCCTAAAACGCACACTTAAACCGCTGTCTGTGAGCTAAAATAGGTCACACACCTTTTAGATCGATTTAGGAATCATCTGAAAGCCTATCGCATTCCAAACAGACGTTTGATTTTTTAAACATGATGCACACAACATCTTAGAATTTGGCAGAACACATTTTATAACACTTTTATTTTACAACATGGGTCGTCTCAGAGCAGCTTTAAAGCCACTCAACCATCCCTGTTCAAGCGAACCGAAGGCAATGGCGGCAAAGAGAACCTCCTTAAGATGGCGAAAAAATTAAAAGAACATTGTAAGGAACTGAGACTGAGCAGAAGAAGTTCATCCTTCTCTAAATAACACCAGGAGTCAAAGTATTAGATCTCCAAAAATAAAGATATTTCATTTTATATTATAATCAGCACTCAGTTGTTGAAGTGGAAGCAAGAGCTGGTAGGTCTTGGGAGCTATTAGAGATGATACACATCAGGACGGCAAGAGCAGGATCTTGTAGGCCTCAGGAGATTAGGTTAGCAGAATCACGAGTATGAACTTGTAAATCACAAGAAGGCAGGTAGGAGATGATTGGTCTAAATTAGGCACAAGTAATATTTTGTAGATCTCAAGCTGGCAGGAGTAAGAAGTTATGCTTCTCATGGTAGTAGGAGTGGAAGATTGTAGGTCTGAAGATGGCAGAAAAGAGTACTCGTCAATCTATGATAGTAAGAGTAAAAAAGTTTGTGTCTCAAGATACCCAAATTAGGAGCTTGTGGGCCTCAGGATGGCAGGAGTAGCATCCGGATTGTATGAAGATCTTGCGGGATGACATGAAAATGTTATGTTTGGCAGGATTAAAAGTGTGTAGGCCTCAGAATGGCAGGAGCAGGAGCTTGTAGTCCTTACAATGGTATAAGGCAGGTATAGAAGCTATTAGGCATCAGAATGACAGGTGTAATCTCCAAAATAGCATCTTAAAATTGTAGGTCCCAAACAGGTAGGAGATGATAGGCTTCAGGAAGGCAAGTGTAGAGTTTCAGAATTTCCAAGAAAGTAATATGGATGCTTTGTGGGCGTCAAGATGACTTTGGAATATAGATATGAGAGGGATCTTGTAGATCAAGAAGCCCAGAGTAAGAGTCTGCAGGATTCAAAATAGCAGGAGTTCGAGTTTGTTGGTCTTGTGATTGGTACCTTAAGATTCGGTTAGCTAAAGGTTGGGGAAAAAAAGACAAAACTGCTTAGTCTGTGCTGAGATCGTTATCTTCTGTGCTCCGGCAGGACAAAACGAGTGCAGATTGAATCTAAAAACGGAAATCAGTGGGGCCATGTGGCTATGAGGGACAACCAGCAACTTCCTATTCCTGCATGTAGAAACTCCAATGAACTGATCATCATAAAGTGTACTGTACTGTATCTCCAAAAACATGCTCTAACACTCCTGAGTCCAAGATTTCAAATTCCTGTCTTCTGTCTTGATTGTATTCATGATATGATTTGTACCAGGAGACCTGGGCAATGTTCATGACAGAGGTCTATCAGATCAGATGCTACCAAACTATCAAAATAATAAGTACAAGCCAACAAGCCAAGTACCCAGTACTGATCCATGTGGCATTTCAGAAAAAAGGTGAGAGGTGTTTTTCATTCCTATTATCAAAAACAAAATGGTGGTCCACCCTCATTTTTCTGTAGAAATGTATTAGAGAAATTATAACGAGACCTTTGAGTCATAAAATTAACATAATCGACGTAGGATGAAGAGACCTGTTGCTGAATTTCTGTCTCTTTCTCTCTCATCTGATAAAACATCTCATCTGATTACTCGCAGAAAAAAATCCCTTTATGTGCCAGACGTTTTCTGCAAAGCAACTCAGTCATTAAAGCAAAGGATCACCACGTTGATGAAAGTCAACCAAATCCAACAAATGGTATGATGGAGATCTTGCGTTTGTCATGAACACTGAAATTAGAGGAACATGGTGAGAGTTTCCACAGTGTCGATACGGACACGCTTATCAATGCAGCTCAGGTTACCTCAGTCACGAGCGGCTGTGTTTCCTCTTTGCTTTGACACCCACAGTGATGATGTGGTTAAGAGAAAGTGGGTGTGCACGTTACAGAGACACGCTAGAACAAGCCAAAAAAAGGCACGTTTTCTAGGAAATTCGTTTTAGTCTAATTTTAATACGCGACTGAAACAAACAAACACGTGTTTTAACAATAACATCGAGGCAATTCTCAAGTTCACAATGTACATTGACAGATCTCAGTATTGAATTGAAAAATGTGTTGTATGAAATTTTCCCATCATTTGAACTAGAAGACCCAAAACCTGTTTCAGCATGAAAAGCCAACACAAAGCCAGCTCCATTAAGATCTGCTTCAAATGGTTTACAAGATCTCGAGTGGCCTGCTATAGGGCTCAAATCCTTTTGAACACCTCTCCTGGAAATGGCACCACAGTTCAACTCACCTCACCTACACCAGTACCTGATGTTATAGTTAAATCAGCACAAATCTCCACAAAATCTGGTGGAACATCTATCCAGAAGAGTGGAGGTTGTTAAAGCAAACGGGGACTAAACGTGGAATAGGGTGGTCAGGTGTCAACTTTTGTCCACTGACTATATTATCCACTTATATAATATCTGAAATAACTATGCATTCATGGTAAGAAGACCTTGCTATGACTTTGCATTGAGTAAAATGTGACTCCAGTAAAAGTTAAAGTGTCTCTTTAAACTTTAAAGTAAAAGTACAAAAGTTTTTGCCTTCAAATGTACTTAAGTATTCAAAGTAGTGATTTATTATAACTATAATGTTCCTATGATAATTTTTATCACAGGATTCTTTACTTAATCACCTCAGTTTTTGTGTAAAGACTCGAATGTGACTCTCAGCACACTGATCTATTAATAGAATGATATTAATGACTCAAACACTGATTGATTTCTATTACCATCATCATGAACCCTAAACTACTTCAATAAAACGTGTAAACGAGGTCACGTGTGTTGTGTCGAGTTCGAGTCTGGAGTTTCTTCATCATTTATTCCTCTCTAAATGTTCTGCTTGATGTTGAACTGATGCTGAACTGTATGTCGGTGATCAGTAGATGCACCGAGCGCCGATCAGAACACGTGTAAAACAGAGCGTGCGCTCGATCCTGATTGGTGACTCGCTGCGTGTTTCACCAGTTACGTTTTTATCCTCGTAAATAAAAATAAACGACTGATTTCACTAAATGTAGTAAAAAGTACGAGATTTGACTTTGAAATGTAGTGAAGTTACAGTAAAATCTCTTCAAATATAAATACTTTAGTAAAGTACAAATAGGTGGAAAAGCTCCTTGAGTACAGGAACGAATTACATTTATTTTGTTTGTGTGTTTTAGGAATAGAAATGTCAATGGAATGAGACACGTTTTTTAGCATGTACATTCTTTTCTCAGGTAGTATGGGTCATGTTTTTTTGTTGCATTTTCAGACCAAATTATTTTTTGACTCATGGCCTCCTGGAAGATCTCTTGCACTGGTTCTGTAAACGTTCTGCAGTTCTACCAGGAAAAACAAACCCAAAGCGAAAAAGGTTTGCTCGAGCTTCCATGCAGAGGTGCTTTTAAAGCTCGAATGACTTCACTGTCTAAAGAACCTTTGCGAAAGAGAGGACACACAGAGTCAACCACAAAGACTCGAAATCCTAGAAACACGACGATGAGAAAGACGAGAGGACGAACGGCATCGAAAGAGAAGAAGAAAGCGAGAAAGGCAGCGCACTAATGACTTCACAGCCCATTAGCCGCTAAGCCTGATACGCTACACCTCATTACTCCCCCAGCGCACTCGAGCATTAACACACGAATCCATCCGCTTGGCCAGACCTGTCCTTTTGCTCCACGATAACACTCTCTTTCTCTCTCGCGCTCTCTCTTTTTTTTTCTTATCCACGTTCCAGCAAAGAGAGGAGGTCTCTGTTTTGTTTTTTTTTCATTTTTGCGACATCCACGTCAGATTCGATTAGCCTTAGTGTGAACGTGACACATTTCTTTTCGTAAAGCGGAAAAAAAAAAAAACCCGAACAGAAATCGAGACCGTAAAGGATTTCATTTCGAGTTCGAACGGTGATTTAAAAGATGGGGGAACGCCCAGGTTTATGAGGACATTTCAATTTGTTCAGTCAACCAGAAAAAGAATTAAGTAAAAAGTGTAGTGGGGGGGATGCGGGAAGGGGAAGGGGGGGGGTTGCAGGAAGAGGCCAGAGAAAGACAAATTAAGATGGTTTCAATGGAAATGGCAGCAGTGAATCAACACACTGGCCGGGAGCCACTGGAACATCCACGGAGTCGACTAAACATTGGCCATCAGCCATGGTCACACACCTCAGTAACACACACACACACACACACACACACACACACACACACACTGCTGTATTAGCGAACAGCACAGCAGAGCTTTGGGGAGTTTCCAAGCTCTTGCTCATCCACATAGACGAGTCGATTGCTTTGAAATAAAAAAGGTTTCCTCAGACGTATTATTAGTATTTCACCTTAAAGAGGAGAAAAATTCTAAAGAATTCTAATGACGCGCCCAATTTTTTCACCTTTTTACAATCGGAACTACCGATGAATCAATGCTCGAGATGGTATCAGTTCTCCTTCTTCTCCTCCTTCTTCTTCGCTTACTCATTCTTCCCTGCTCCACACTGAACCTCTGGTAGATTGTAAAACCATGTAAAGCCTTGTGTACAGCTTTCACGCTGATGAACAGACAGCACCGAAAATGACAACGAACTGGACGGGGTTCCGCAATCAGTTACGGGAATCGAGGCAAAGTAGACGAGAAACTGTGCAGAGTAGAGGAACCGAGGAGTCTTTCTGCAGTAATCAACAGATACAACAGCTTCAGCGGGAACATACAAAGAGTCTATCAAAAGTTTGTGGACACCACAACAGTAGATTCAGTGCTTCTTAACATCTCGAACCACATTCAATCTCAATTCACTTTTATCACAATAACCAGAGGTGGAAGGAGCAATTAAATATTGTATTTTTATAAAAGGATTAAACAAGTAAAGTTGCAGGTCTAAAAAGTAGATTATTTAAATTGTTATATTTTTTTTAAAAGTGTAGATTTTAGTGTTGTTCAAAATGGACAAGGAGATATAAATCTAATTGATGGAAAACCTTTACAAATTAAAATGTATTATCAGCAAAAAAACACTCCAGTCTAAGACTTGAGTCTAATGTGACATCACTTTCGTAGCAAAAAAACCCTGCAAATGCAGAATTTCCACATGGCTGAAGTCTGTCTTCTCTTTCTCCATCTTTTTTTTTGTGTGTGTGTGTGTGTGTGTTTAGTGCATTTGTTAAACATCCGTCATCCATCAATCAGATCAATCGATTTTTTTCATTTTTTTTATATAAATAACTTGACTCAGTAACGGATATAATAAAAAAATGTAGTTTAGTAAAATACTTCAAACAAAACATACTTAACTAGAAAATATAATTACAAATTTTAAAAACTACTTTTAAAAGTAAAAGTACACAAAAAAATAAACCAATACTCAATTACAGTAATGCGAGAAAATGTATAATAATATGATCAAGTTTAAAACTTCCACATTTCTGGGAAGATGTTCCACTAGATTGTGAGATTCATTCAGCCACAAGGGTGTTAGTAAAATCAGGTACTGATGGAGGTGAGGACGTGAGGAGGCCTGGGGTGCAGTCAGCGTTCACATTTATCTTAAAGGTGTTCAATATTGTTTAGAGCAGGAGATCTTCCACTGCACACCTCATGGAAAGCAGATCTTCCGGGATCTGGCATTGTGCGTTGTTTACTGAATCTATAAGTTTCTCAATATAGTGTAGAAAACATAAACCAAGTTAATGAATCGATTCACTTCATTTTTAATATCAGTAAGAACAATGTGTACTTCAATACTGTCTAAAAGACATCTGAGTGTCTCTGATTGGCTCAGAGATCGAAAAGAGCTGAAGAAGAGCAGAAAGGGAAAGAGGGATATCAGGGGCGTCCCCCGGTGCTGTTGGTTTGGTCAGCACTCACTGTGACCTCGCTCGGGTGATTGCAGTATTTGTTTTCTCAAGGCCTTTCACATGAACACAGAACAGATGCAGTAGGCCTGCCAGGAGCGAGAGTGTGTGGGAGTGTGTGACAGACAACAGACTGTTAGATTTGTTCAGCGCTGCTGGTTTGGTGTAATGACTTAGAAACTGGAGGCTGGCCAGAAAAATCTTACCATTTGGTTTCTCTTCGGATGAAACGGTCAAGGCTGCTCTTACATATTGTGACAGGATGCATCATTTGCTACATTCGATCTACTTTAATTATCCAATTTTCTATTTCGGATTTTTTTCCGGACGGCTATAAACAATATATATATAGAGAAGAGCACTTAAACTTCGTCAGACCACAAACATGCGAAATATTTTGATGAATAAAAAACTATATATACAATTTTGTGATTCTTGAGACATCCATTGAGTGAGACGATGAGACTGAGGGTGTAACAGTTCATAAAGATTACTGTATCCTTTAAACCTCTGACCTGGGCTCTTACACACACACACACACACACACACACACACACACACACACACACACACACACACACACACACACACACACACACACACACACACACAAGACTACAACATGAACATATTTTGTTTGGAAATGTTGAAAATATTTTGAGAAAGAAAGAAAGAAAGAAAGAAAGAAAGAAAGAAAGAAAGAAAGAAAGAAAGAAAGAAAGAAAGAAAGAAAGAAAGAAAGAAAGAAAGAAAGAAAGAAAGAAAGAAAGAAAGTGAATTAAATATATATATATATATATAATACATTTGTATATTATAAAAGAAACTGTATGTCACTTTTCTTTTAAAACACTTAGAAAACAAACAAGACCGACAGACCGACCGACAGACAGACAGACAGACAGACAGACAGACAGACAGATAGATAGATAGATAGATAGATAGATAGATAGATAGATAGATAGATAGATAGATAGATAGATAGATAGATAGATAGATAGATAGATAGATAGATAGACACACTTTTTTGTGCTGTATATCCAGTCCCTAAGTTAAAAAAGAGAAGCGCTCCGGCTTGCAGGACTGATCTGAAAGAAGCGCCAGCACAGAGGGAATACGTGTATTGTTAAAAGAGAAGAGCACCAGCAGGGCTCCATAAATCATGTGTCGGCGTGTGAGTGTATGAGATGATGACCTTGTCATATTTTAATGTCAGTGTAAATTCAGCTTGTCCTGGCCTGAGGATGAGAAAAAAAGAGGCCAGAGACTGGAATGGATAAAACGGATACGTAAACTGTAAGGACAAAAGTGCTTTTGGATGCAGAAGAATTATATTTTCTCTTCACTTGAGCTAGGAGACCCAAACATGTTCCAGCATGACAAAGCCAGCTCCATAAGGATCTCCTGTACATGTGTTGGAGTGGAAGATCTCCTGCTATAGAGTTTTAAACCATATTACACAATAAATGTGAACGCTGACTGCACCCCAGACCTCCTCACCTTCTCACCTAATTCAGTACCTGACTTTACTAATACACTTGTAGCTGAATGAATCTTACACAAGCAACTCCAAAATCTAGTGGAACATCTTCCCAGAAGAGTGGTGAGATCTTTCACTTGTTAATGATTTGTCTGAACGTTTTTTTAAACAGCAGCTGAACATTTATTCTTTTTAGTTTTTAATTAATAATGTATTATTTTAGTTTAATATCTCTCCATTTTTCTAATATGACCTGAAGGGACATCCAGCTGATACGCGTCTGTTTCTCTTTTCTATCAGTCTCAGAGACACCAGGATTTGCACGCAGCGTTCGTCTGACCTTTATCAGTGAACAGTGACAACGTTATCACGATCCACGAGTCGAGTCACGTGTGCAATAAAGTCATGCGGTGTTCACATGTCAAATAACACACCTTACATACACTACTTAACAGCAGGCTCACGTTCATCATGTGACCTGCAAAATAATACACAGCTGATTGGAGGTCAAAGGTCATAAGGTCTAAAATTAATTATTCTCTAGATAAAAACTTATATATATATATAATTACATGCAAAACTAACACACTTGATCTTCACCCCAACATTGTAAATATTATTTTCTTGAAGCAAAACAAATTATAATTTCCTACAATTTTGGAATTTTGAGCTGAAATAAAATGTATTATTATTATTATTATTATTATTATTATTAGTAGTAGTAGTAGTAGTAGTAGTATTATTATTATTATTATAATTATTATTATTATTATTATTATTATTATTATTATTAAAATAATCTTGAGTCAGATATATTATTCATTCCCATATTTAAGTCACGTAATTAATTATAGTCGAATATGTAATTCGGTTCATTTAAATAAACTCTAATCAGTAATATTTGTATTTGACTCAGTAACACACACTGTTGAACAGTGAATGAGTGAAAAAAGTTGTCAAAAAAATTGACATTTGTGTCTCTAACAGAAGAATTTCTAGAGATTTAATGGTTCAGGGATGTTTTGGAGCAGGGAAGTTTCTGGAAAATGAAAAGAATCATCTTTGGTGAGTTTTACAGGAGGCACAGCAAAGTGTTTCAGCTGAACGTTTGGAGAAACGAAGTGTCCAGATGCTGAGAGTGTGTAAAACTGTTCTTCATGCTAAAGGAGAATTTTTCACTCAAAATGAAGTGGAACATCTGGACATTTCTAGATTTGTTTAGTCAAAGAAAATCTTCATACCTTTATAGTCACTGAATTTGTTTATTTGTGTCTCTCAAAAAAACATTAAAGAAACGAGGGTTAAAATTGAATTTAAACATAAATTGTAACATTTTGTAAAGCAGAGGGCATTTTTTTTTTTTTTTTTTTCGAATTTGTCTTTTTTCGACACAAATCGAGCCTTTCAGAAGATCTAAAAGTACATGATTTCAGATGTTTCAGATGTCTAGGGATCTGAGGCGAGTCATTTCCAGTGTTGTTCGTACAAGTTCTGGAATGAATTTGAAATCTAAAATATCTGAGTGACCTTTTTACAAACATTAACATTCGTATACTTGATGAGATGCAATGCGTGATTACAGACACGTCTTAGTCACTGACTTCATACTCCACTGCTACTAGTACATTTATGGCTTTTGATGTCTCATGTGTTTGTCCTGGAACTGATTTCATTACACAGAAAGACTTTCAGCACACAATTCTGCACTCTTTATTATTATTATTATTATTATTATTATTATTATTATTATTATTATTATTATTATTATTATTATTATTATGATGATGATATTCAGTGATGTTTGAAAATCGGTTTTAGACTCAGTTTTATTAGTGGTATTATTTCTTCTTCTTAAGTATTCACGAGGGTCAGGTTTGTTTTTTTTCGCCGTTACTTGTGACATAGTGTGAGAAGATAAAAGTGATAAGAATCTTTGCACTCTTCTAGCGAACTTCTCAGATATCCACCTTCCTTTCTGAGTGAAAAAGATGCCACAGCTTTTCTCACTTCATCTCCATTCGTTCCACCCAACAGCCTCCTTATCAGATCTCAAACTGACACCATGAACTTATCTAATAACACATTTCAGGATCAGGTCTGCATTCATGTGTGTGTGTGTGTGTGTGTGTGTGTGTGCACGCGATATGCGATGTACGCTTCACGCAGGCCTAGCGTAACGAGGCAGGCAGAAGGTACGGAAAAGCAGATAGTGACTCTGAGAGAAAATGGAGACGAGCTTCCTGTCTGGTTTTGGTTTTGCTTATAAATGACATGACTCCCATCCCTCGTTCTTTTTTCTTCCTGGACGTTGACATGTAACACCACTGACACGACAAGCCGTAAACATCGCTTTTATCCCTCTTTCTGGTTTTTGAGAGATAGAGAGTGAGAGAGTGAGAGAAAGGAAGACCAGGCCTTGGAGCTTTTCCTGATCCCTTTCACACATCAATAACCCTGACACACTCCAGAGTGTCAAAAAAACAAAAAGCTGAATCCATGACCTTTTCTAAAAAAAAAAAAAAAAAAAAAAAAAAAAAAAAAAAGGGCTGGTATTAAAAGTATTGGCACCCGAGTTGATCGTTCTCATTTGTTAGTGAATATGCGGTTGGATTAAATACATGCATTTATAAATCATCTGAATGACACATTAAAGTATAAATGATTATAAATATACACACGATCTGATGTAAATTAAATTTAATGTACCACTTTTACAATTCAGTGGGATCCGATTTCGATTCGATTTAATACGATGCTCTGCAATGCAATATGATACAGTTCGCTTTCATTTCTTTGGTTCAGACAGAAAACAAATAATCAATATATTTGAGTGTCTTCTGACCCTTTTACACACAGGCCTCTGCAGTGCAAAAAAAACTAAAGGAAAAAAAAATAAAAAAAAATTAATTTACATACCAAATATCTGTCACAAATCATTTGTAATTTTTTTAATAATAAAAGTGTGGAGAATAATTTTATATAAATAAATCGTAAATAAATTATATCAATAATAATAATAATAATAATAATAATAATAATAATAATAATAATAATAATAATAATAATAATAATAATATCAACAAATTTGGTCTTTGATTGGACAATTTCTGCTTAATTAATTAATTTATTTCCCATCAAGTTTATGCTCTTTACACCTGTGTTGTATTTGAGGTGTGTTCACTCGATCATGCCTGATGATGTGCTAGAAATAAAAATAAAAAAGGGGGGGGGGATGGTGTCCTGGGTAATCACCTGACACTGAAAAGCTGCATGAATCTAAACTACAGTCTGGACTAGAATGAATTCGGAAACAGAATTGGACTACAGTTTCATACAGTTGCATAGGAGGCCTGAGGTGAACTCGACGTTCTCAATTATCCCGAAGGGTTGAGATCAGATCTCTGTAGAAGGCCACTCAAGATTTATCACTCTAACACATGTAAAGCACATCTGCATGCAGCTGGTTTTGTACAGGTTTGGGTCTTGTGGTTCAAGTGAAAGAAAAATGTCATGCATCCAGAGACATTCAGTAGAAATGTGTAGAAGATTCACACATGCCAGGAATCAATGAGTCAATAGGAAAGTCATTGCTGTGTAAATATGAGAACAGTACACAAAGTTTATTAGGTTGGCAGAAGGGTTTAATATTGTTTTGATTTAATTCTAAATTGAATCGATAAATATTTGCCAACATCATTTAATGTTTTCTTCAGGCAAAAACCCAAAACTGGGCAAACAGGAGTGCTGGAGTTTTCCTTTCCCTCCGTTCTTCCCCCATTTTTTTGACATTCGGCAGTGAAGCCCTGCAGCACTTCCTGTAACAGTGAGACACAGGCGGCTGGTGACAGCCATTAGCAGAGCTAATTGGAGCGAGAGCGTGAACGCTAGGTTGGTCTAATGAGCATCAGTGGTTGGAGCGAGTGGTGACGGCAGAGGGCTGTCAAAAACACACACCAGACCTGCATATGCCCCTCCATGTGGTGCAACACAGGTGTGCTTCGACTACCAAAAAAAACACTGACCCTGGAGTCGAAAAAAAAAAAAAAAAAAAAAAAGGGAAATGTTGGAAAATCGTCACTGCTGAACATCTCGAGCCAAAACAAACAGCTGGGAAATTTTTAGTGTGAAAAACACGGCCGTGCCTCCTACCTGCTGCTGCTGGGTTCAAATGTTCAACTCCATCACCTGGAACTGTGTTTATTTCATCAGATATTAAAAAAGAAAATGATAATTTTTCATGAAGTAAAAATAATATCTCAGTATTACATCATTCGGGACTAATTTAAGTGAAAAAGTTAATGAATAAATACATAAAGAAATAAAGTTTCTGTAAATTTTAAATAAAACTAAATAAATAAAGTTTGTTTAAAGGAGCAGCTACTATTTTATTTATTTACTTTTTGTTTTTAATACTTAAATATATTACCTACATCAACAGTTTAAATTATATAAAAATACAATATTTATATAATGTGTGTATATAATATATATATATAATTTATATGATTGATTGATAATATACTTATAATATCATTGTTTTATAAATTAACATTTATGTATCTATATATTATAATTATAAAATTGTCTTCTGTGTAATAAATTAAACAATAATCTGTAATTAAACAAGAAAATTATAAATATTAAATTTTATGTTTCATTTTAATATTTAATAAATTATAATGTTGTAAAAAAAAATATATATATATATATATATATATATATATATATATATATATATATATATATATATATATATATATATATATATTAGGTGAAAAAAATAAAGAATAAATCGTGATGTTGACGTGAACGTGTTTTCTCATCACATCTCACCAGGTGGCTTTCTTGCTCTCGCCCGTGCACCAGATTGGAGTTTTCTCTAAGCTCAAGGTCACGAGAATCGGCACGGAGAGTACTGCAGTGAAGCGAAGGACACAAGATGTGTTGATGTGCCAAACACAACCATGCCATACCTCAGTCCAGGTGCATTATAGGAGACGGGGTAACTAGAACTTGGCGGGAGTTATGTGAATCTTGGATATGCGCCTCTGTATACTTGAAGTGTGCACTTCTGACGGCTAAGATTTTCAGAGAAACTCCAACTCGAGACATTTTTATATACTGCGTATTTGCACGCGCCGCATCTGGCTTTCTGAAACCTGTAAAATGCCTGGATGAGGGTGTGCGTAAATGCGAAACATGATTTAAGGACTAGCCGTTTATTTGTTAAACGGCTGTCGAGAGTAAAAGTTAATATTTTTTCGGGTGGGAGTTGTTTATAGAGGTGAAGTTAAAGCTATAAGTACTGTAAAAACACAAAACACTGCCAGGTCATTTGCTTCTTCTTTTTTTTTTTTTCAGATCAGCATTTTTTCAAAACATGGTTTAGATTAAGATTGTACATATTTATGCATATTTATATATTTCACACTTGAAACTACGACTAGCTTTTATTTGTCACATGCACATTACAGAACAGGGAAATTCTTTCTATTGTAAATCACAGCATATTAGAAAGCTGGGGTCAGAGAGCAGGATCAACCATGCTACAGTGCCTCTGGAGTACAGAGGGTTAAGGGCCTTGCTCAGGGGCCCAACAGTGGCAGCACTGCACTTTTCTTCGCTAAACTAAACTACACTACATGACACTACATTGTATCTCGCTGTTATAATAATCATCATTAATATTCTGGTCAGAAGGCGTTTGTTGTCTCGGCCCTGCAATAAAAGTTATTCGGCAATTTCCCAAAACTTCAGAAGTTATAACTGCTCTCCAGATGTGTCCAACAAACACACTAGCGTTTTACACAAAAAGTGGATTTATGAGACCGTGTAAATTGAATTTAAATCCACACCACTCATATTTCAGAACTTTATTTTTCCTGAAAGCTAATTAATAAATAGTTCCTGGAACCATTCACCAGGACCACAATTACAAGAACATGCAACAAAAATATTGAAACAGGTTTTTTTTTTTTTTTTCACAGTTATATGTGGTTCTTCCTCAAACTGTTTGTTTTGAATACACAATTGTATCGGACGTCTTTGGATGCACAAGCATGACATTTTCTTTTTTACTAAAACTAGGAGTCTATCTATCTATCTATCTATCTATCTATCTATCTATCTATCTATCTATCTATCTATCTATCTATCTATCTATCTATCTATCTATCTATCTATCTATCTGTCTGTCTGTCTGTCTGTCTGTCTGTCTGTCTGTCTGTCTGTCTGTCTGTCTGCCTGCCTGCCTGCCTGCCTGCCTGCCTGCCTTTCTGTCTGTCTGTCTGTCTGTCTGTCTGTCTGTCTGTCTGTCTGTCTGTCTGCCTGCCTGCCTGCCTTTCTGTCTGTCTGTCTGTCTGTCTGTCTGTCTGTCTGTCTGTCTAATGTATCTATGAACTGGAGTGGGAGTATGTGAGTAGTGATTTGTATCAAACATGTTTGCAGATGGTGGTGTTTGTAGAGACTCAGCTGCATAAAATCTGACACTAACAACCTGTTTATTAAAATATTATCCACTGATATCCACTTACACTGGTGTGCATAAATATTTACCCTCCTGAAAAGTAATGGAAAACAGAAAATACTCCAAACTTTTTACTGTTTTTACTTGTTTAAGTCAAGTTTAGCCCAACTGTCATTCCGCCATTGATGGAGACGTACAAAGGGGTGCAGTGTCGAGCTCAGAGGACTACAGTGCTCCATATTTACATTACACTCACAGCATATGGCAAAATCTTGTATTTAGAGCGACTAACAACCAAGCAATTGAGGGTTAAGGGACGTTTTGGTCGTCACTTATTACACTCAGATAAGTTAAATGCCTTAAAATACTTCAAATAAACTACAGTGATTGTGGGTTTGAGTCACATTATCAACAAGCAGCCACTCTTGGACCCTTGAGTGAGGCCCTTAACCCTCTGTGCTCCAGAGGCATTGTATCAGGTCTGATCCTGCTCTCTGGCCTCAGCTTCCTGTTCTGTGATGTACATGTGACAAGTAAAAATCCCCTGTTATGTTACGAGGGCAGTGCGAAACAACACACCCTGATTTTGTGCCCTTTAAATTGTCCCATAGGCTGAACAAAGCTTCAGGAATCAAAGTGTGAAACAGATTTGAAGCATCACGCTGGTTTCCACACAGTATTCTACTGTGGAAATTACAGAAGTGTAACAGAAACTAATCCGTCTACCGTTTCTGCAACGACAGCATCGCTGTAAATGAGGCCTCGTACTCATTATGTTGTTCTCAGGCTCAAAAAAAAAGAAGAAAACAGGACGTAAAGTGACACCAGAACCCATTCAAGATGTTGATGAAGTCAGATCAGACTCCAAGGTTGTCTAGAGGTCACACAGATCCACAACAGTGTGTGGACGTGTGATTAAAAAAACTCTGTGGCTAACAGTAATGACCTGATCTGACCTTCTTCTATAGACGAAAGTCTTTTCAGTGTGAGATGTGAAACGAAATAATGAGTGTGAGAGAAGAAGAAAGAGAGAAAAAAGGTCAGGAAGTGCTTTAGGTATAAGAAATGTCATTATTTCATCTGAAATGTGTTAAACTGCTCGAGCTGAAGGATATTAATTCAACCTGAATCTTAACTATCATTTTTTACTTTTTACAAATATTACAAATGCCTGAAGAAAAAAATAAAAAATCAATTTATGCCAGTTTATTCCCAATCCCTGGTCATTCCTGGATTCTGATTGGTCAGGAGGTGTTCATTTATTTCCTATGAATGTATCTTTGACTGGTTTATAATAATGCACTAATTACGATAAGTGATAGTTTCTATAGTAAGTTACAGCACAGATTTTAGAATAAAAGTGTAATCTTTGCTTTGCAAGAAAATACGTTTCCAGTGCTGACGCTTGGTAAGAGTTCGAGATAAAGCAGCTGCTCCAGCATAAGTGATAAAATGACACAGAGCAGATTTTATAATCAGCGTATTTCAATGGTTTTTTTTTATTACAGTTTCGGTCCCTAATGATTACATCAGCAATGTTACTGCTGTGTTTTGTGTGACGGTTTTGACACCGTCCTGGCCTACTTTTTCTTCTCACGCTTGTGTGTTACGACAAAAGCTGAGGTTTTTGTCCCGCAGCTAAAGGCAAAGTCATCCGTTCAAACTTCACACCTATGGAAGTGTGAAAATCTGCAGCTGCAAAGTCTTCCAGCAAATTCGGAAATTACTCTAAATCTATTACTCTCTATCTCTCTATCTCTCTATTACTTTATCTATCTGTCTGTCTGTCTGTCTGTCTGTCTGTCTGTCTGTCTGTCTGTCTGTCTGTCTGTCTGTCTGTCTGTCTGTCTATCTATCTATCTATCTATCTATCTATCTATCTATCTATCTATCTATCTATCTATCTATCTATCTATCTATCTATCTATCTATCTATCTATCTATCTATCTATCTATCTATCTATCTATCTATCTATCTATCTATCTATCTATCTCTGTCTGTCTGTCCCCCTGTCTATCAGCAAATCAGTCAGTTGTATTCCAGTAAACATTGACATTTAAGAAGTGGTTTGCATAATTGCATAGTTACTATATTATAAATCATGTTTATTATGTAAATCACAAATGAAGAGAAAAATGAAACAAAAAAGAAATAAACAAATATATATATATAGAGAGAGAGAGAGAGAGAGAGAGAGAGTGAGAGAGAGAGAGACGTACATTGTTTTCGTTTTTTACGACATCTAAAGCCGTTATTATTTTAATAAACAAGCTTTTTTATGACATGTAACAATGTTACTGCAAATGGGCGGAGCCTAATGTTTTCTTTGAAGTGACTTGAAAGTTTCCGATAAAGAGTAAATGGATTTTTGAAAAAAAAAAAAAAGGAAAAAAAAAATCAGGTGTTCATTTCGCTGGTTTATGAACTGCTGCATTATCTACATGCACAAAAAGAAAAAGTAATATTTATAAAACATGAGGAACAAAATTGTTTTAAATATTGTGCTAATGACTTATTCATAATCTTTTTCCTTTTTTCTTCTCCTTCTTTTTCTCAATATGAATATTTACCATTATTGTCTGTAGTGTACCTCACTGCTCCACCTTCTTATACAAACTCTGGGTTCTGTAGAAATAGTGAACATTGAGCTTTTCCACTATACTGTAAACAGACATGATTTATGGAGTATTATTTCCATCATGTAATTATATTAATGAACCCAGTGATCATGGGAGTAAAACCTTGTGTTTAATGGCAGGCCGAAGTGCAGAGGAACATCATGGCACATCATTTCTCCCCACATCGATAAATGGTGTGAGTCACATGGCTGTCGGGGCAGCACCGAGCTCACACTGACTGATTAGGAATCACACGTTTTTCTTTCTTTTTTATCATTTCCACTTTCCTGTATCTGCGCTGCTCTTTAGAAACTCGCTTACTATGTTGACTTTCATTGATCATAAAGGAAAAACAGATATTTTTTTTTGCTCTCTGCTTCAAAATTTCACATTTACTTTTATCCTGTTCTAAAACATCAAAGGAATAATTTAAAAAAATTGTAAAAAAAATTTTTAAAAAAGAAAGAAAAAAGAAAGAAAGACATTTTTAAGAGTTAAAAAAAAAATCTGAATATATAAAAATTGGAATTCATAAAATAATCAAATAAAATATAATTTTAGTAAATCAAAATATGTAAATGGAATTTACTGTACATTCAGAAGTGGAATTATATCGAAAAATAGAAACATAGAATTGAAATAAAGACAAGACTTGACAAAAAAAAAAAAGAAAACTTGACAATTAATTTACTGAGAAAACCTTCAATATTTTGAGGGTTTTGTTGCGATGAACCAGGATTTTATTCCTCTTACTCCAAAACAACTCACCAACAATCACAACTTTTATTTTTAATCAACAAAACATCATTACATCATTTTCAACTTTCTGTAACTACTGAGTCTGTGTTGTTATAGCTGATGTTGAGGAATATCACAGTAAACATGTGAATCATGATTAGATCATTATCATGAATTTGCATACAAGAAAAGTGTGAACTTACACTTTTTTGTAGCTTCACTCCATCAGGTGGAGAGTCTCAAGATTCATCTTCTCACATCTTCAATATCTATCTATCTATCTATCTATCTATCTATCTATCTATCTATCTATCTATCTATCTATCTATCTATCTATCTATCTATCTATCTATCTATCTATCTATCTATCTATCTATCTATCTATCTATCTATCTATCTATCCATCCATCCATCCATCCATCCATCCATCCATCCATCCATCCATCCATCCATCCATCCATCCATCCATCCATCCATCCATCTATCTATCTATCTATCTATCTATCTATCTATCTATCTATCTATCTATCTATCTATCTATCTATCTATCTATCTATCTATCTATCTATCTCTAGAAACTTGTTACTAAATGTGTGTAATATCCAGACCAAGATTTAAGAATATTAAATACAATACAATACAATTATTATTATTATTATTATTATTATTATTATTATTATTATTATTATTATTATTATTATTATTATTATTATTATTATTAAGTAGAATATGTAAGTGTAATGTTAGGAGAAAAAACTGTGTGTAAACTATACAGTACACCCCCCCCCACACACACACACACACACACACACACACACACACACACAGATTATCAATCTAATTTTGGCAAATTAACAGCGTTACTGTGAGAACTGAACGCGTGAAGACGAAAGGAAACCCACTCGCTGTTTTTCACTTCTTGTTGTGATACAAAGAGAAAAAAAAAATGCAAAAAGAGCAGGAAGAGTTCAGAGAAGTCGTCTCTTTGAGCTGGTTTTAAATAAAAAAAACTGTTAAACCACTCATCCTTCACTCAGAAACTTTCATCAGTGTGTATCAGAAAATAAACCGGACACGTAGGAGTTCTTTCTGTTCTCAGATCAGCGCTCGACTACAGTGTGTGACCTTTGAACTTACACTCACTGCTGTTTCACTTTATTATAGACACCAAGCAGAAACACACTTTGGCAGAATTCTCCCTTCTGATTGGTCAGAGCGTTTATAGCCGCACGCAGCTGCTTCCATGGCAACGACCCGCTTGTTGGACACTTCTTATAAACGTTTTGCTCATATTAACTGAGAGATGTTTCACTGGAACCTTTAGGGAAGGAGTCTCCAGTATCAGTGCATTTCTACAGCAAGGGATTATTTTACATTCACCAATACAAAAGAGCTTCATTTATTCATTTATTAAATATAAGAGAGAAAAAAGCAATATGAAATAAATCAATACTCAACTAATCAATTACTCAGTAAATAATACTTATTATTACTATACTTAATAATGTTTGTTTCACATAAATAATAGAAATAAATGGGGAAAGGGTATGATATAATTACATAAATAAACCTTTATTATTATTATTATTATTATTACTTTTATTATTAATATTATTATTATTATTATTATTATTATTATTATTATTATTATTATTATTATTATTATTATTATTATTATTATAGTTATTATTAATATTATTATTATTATTATTGTTGTTGTTGTTGTTGTTGTTGTTGTTTCTGTTGTTGTAGCTGAGATCCAGAATGTCTAATGGCTGCTCCTTCAATTAGACTGTCTTCTTTCTTTCTTTCTTTCTTTCTTTCTTTCTTTCTTTCTTTCTTTCTTTCTTTCTTTCTTTCTTTCTTTCTTTCTTTCTTTCTTTGTAATAGTTTTAAATTTCATCTATTTACTTTTTCATATTATGTCCAATAAAAACCATCCTCTGTTCCTGTTCTACTAAAGGAGTCCACTGACACACGCACACACACGCACACGCGCACGCACGCACGCGCACGCGCGCTTTTTCATCATTTAATAGACCCGCCCACTTTTTTAAAAAATTATCATAAAAATTATAAAACATTTAAGGATTATTATTTTTTTTTAATTACAGAAAAATAACAACTACAGCATCAATAATATTTACAGCACTCGTGTTTTATTGGCTGACACTGGAGACTCCTTCAACAAATATCTTAAACATTACAAGCTCAACGATTGAGTGTTTTTCTGAAAACTTGAAGGTTTATATGAGACTCTGCCGTCTGTAAATGAGCCGAAACAGCTGTTCCTATAGAAACGATGACGTCTGATCATTAATATAAAGAATTCAGCGGAGCTGAGAAACAAGTTAATCATCATTAACTCCAGCGTTTTTTCTTCTCCATTAATAATTCACTGTAAACGTTTGATTGGTTGCCATGTGTCCATGTTCCTGAGAAGAACTTGCCGTATTGAGTATGTAGGTTTATCGTTGAATTCCGGTCAGCGTTCAGCTGCGAGGTCAAACCACAGGCAGACGACATCATGGAGGACGATCAATTCATATCCGTAAGTCTAATAGTGAAGGAGCTGAGAGGATTCGAACGTCAAGAGATTACAGATGAGAAAATACTGATGTTTGGATGCCATCGTCCTCAAACTCACACACGTTCCCTCAGAAAGTGTTACCTTTCATGGAGCCCCACATGCTCTTGAGGTACCAGTGATCCTGTTTCGTTGGAGTTTACTTTAACTGAAGCTGCTGCTTAGGATGTTCTCCACATGAACAGCCAAAAGATCAAGAGATCACTGTGGACGGTAAAACTCAAGAACCATGAAGAACTGTAGAAAATGAACATTGGGTGTTAAGGATAAGGATGTGTTCCCTTAGAGTCTGGTTTCCCACAAGGTTTCTCATGTAAACCATCTCAGAGATTTCTGTTCCACAATCTCCACTTGCTCGCTCATTATGTATAAACTTACAGGGGCTCATTATTAATGCGAAAATGTAAATTTGTAATCTATTAAATTCTGTAAAGCTGCTTTGAGACAACGCGAATTGAATTAAATCAAATGTAATTTATTCGACTCGAATTGAATCGAATTGATTCAAAACGGAACGAATCGAATTCAGGGTCAGGATTTCATCCTGGAACAGAAATGACACCGGACGGTAAAGTAGAAACTTTCAATACACTTTCTGATAAATTTTGCTCAACTTGCCCCTGACGCCCCACTGGCATCGTTCCTCTTCCAAACTCTCTGACCTTCTCCAGAGAAAATCGAATCGCGGGTCATTTTCATTAAAAGCCCTGCAGAACGAGTGCAGAGTAAATGACAGCGCGACACTGGGAGATGTTTAGGAACAATGCAAGTATTCCCGAAAAATATATTTATTAAAAAATACAATAAAATAGATGTTGTGTTTTTTTTTTTTAAACATACACTAGATGCAGCCTGCTGTTTTTGTTTGTTTGTTTGTTTGTTTGTTTGCAGGTGAAAGTGATGTCACTTCCTGGCTCGGTGCTAAA
>NC_139583.1:28998884-29011384 GCF_946808225.1 Silurus aristotelis
TACAGAAGATCAAATTAATAGTGAGATTTATTTATTTATTTATTTTGGAACTTGATTGTTGCTTTTCTATACATGCCATATGAGAACCTTCGATTACAAAATTACCTGAACAAACTGCTAGTTTATTAGCATGCATAGCAGTGTCGCATTTACAAGATATTTACAGGTACTGAGGTACTGGATCAAAAACAAACAAACAATTTAACATAAAAGAAAGATAGCAGATTAAAAGAAACCTGATTAATAAAGTCATAAATCCAATTGGTTCAAATAAACTTTTTATAATAATGACATCTAAAAGATGCAGATGTTGATTGGAAGACATATTGACGATTTTTATTTTAAATAAATAAATAGATTTTACTAAATTTTGCACAAAAAAACCCCCAAAAATTGTGACATACTGACAATTATTATTATTTTTTTGTTTTTGTTTTCATCTGTTATAATAAAGGACATATAACAAGTAAACAAACAAAAAAAAAAACACAAAAGAAAAAAAAATCATAGTAATAATAATAATAAAAAAAATAAAAAATTCAATTAAATAAAAAAGTTAATAAAAAAAACAAAAAAACAAATACAATTAAAATGGCAACATTCTATCTGCCACAAATGGACAAAATTGATTGGAAGACTTTTTGCTTATTTGCTTATTGCTTCAACCCCACTGTGCTCAGCCAAGTGATATTGAAGAGATATTATACAGAATGCACAAGAAAAAAGGAAACAGTCACCATCATGGGCAATACAGTGATAAGACTTTCCTAATTGTGCTTAATATATAAAGTAAGACATTGATTCAGAAAAGAAAAAACCTCATCTGAAGCTTGCACAAGAAGTTACATCTTAACAATAAACAATATGAACCTCCTCTTTGCCTTTGACAGACTGTCCAATTAAAATAACACCCCCCCCCCCCCCCCCCCCATGAGAGTGTTTCTCTCCCACACTCATGAATGCTTTTCCCAAAACGATGCATGCCCGTGTGTGAAATGGGCATGTTAAGGTTTTATATCTCATGTCACAGAGGTCAAGATGTAGGGGGCTAATCATCAAGGCAATATGACCCCCTCCCCCTCTGTACACCCTAATACACCCACCTTACCCCTCTCGAGGACACCAATAGCACCCTCCTCGTACTTAAACCCATCTCATCCTCATTTAAATCCGGTTTGCAGACTCTTGTGTGATATAAAGCAGACATTTAACACTGATATTAAAATAAAGGGAAAACACTAATTAACCCTGGGCTGCTGGAGCAGTTCCTCCGAGAGCCGGTTTTACAACAGACCCGATGTGTTTTAATTGAGCTCGAACAGCGGCATGTTTTTTTTTTTTTTTTCTTTATGAAAATTGCTGCATGGCTCCATTTTTTATTCCATCGTCCATTTCGAAGCAGACTTAAAAAAAAAAAAAAAAAACGCCAGCAAGCTTCTCTCAGTTGTAGAGACGGTGACTTTTAATGGCTAGCTTTCAAGTATAACAAACCAGGCATCAGGAAAATAAGAAAAGACAGCACCCTATTTGTTCTTGATGCTCCCAGTCAGGTTCTATTGACAATCCTGCTGAGGTACAGCCAAAGGAAAATAAGATTTCTGCTTTTCCTCTCTTTGCCTCCTTTGTTCTCGGGGGTTTTCTGGACAGTCCCATTTCCAAGCTCTAATATAAAGCGGATTAGTGCCACATTCCCTTTGGGACACGTTTAGAGGGCCACCTGCTGAGCTGCTCCTCTAGACATCCACAATGGACCAAGCCTTTATTGTTTTAAGTCTGATGCATGTAATTCTGGATGAAAATGATTCAGTTAGTCAGTGCGCTTAGGTAACTACAGAGTTAGGCTGGAATTTGTTAATACTGTTGGGTTTGTCACAGGTGGCTTTTGTTGTGGCAAGAGTTACTCATCTCCACCAGCTGAACACCATTATGAGACCTGGAAACCAAACGTGCAGCTCAATGGATAAATGTACTTATTGCGCCTGAGCGCACTGATCCGGTGTTAGCCATACGCGAGCATCGGTGCATTTAACACACTTTACCCTGCATGAGAGGAAAGAATACCTTTTATATCTGTCTATAAGTCTCCAAACTTGCATGAAAAACCTTTTTAAATGATCAGATTTTTTAGCACATGTGGCTCAGACCCTTAGTCAGATTTCCACTTCCAGGTTTCTAAACAAGGACCTTATCTTTTAACAACGGAGCTCAATTGTAGATCACTTGAGAGAAAAGTGTCAACAGAACCCCATTCCTATTAATGTGTGTATCAGTCATAACTACAGACGTTTCCCAGGGGTCAAGTCTGAGCCTTCAGTTGTAGGATAAATAATATAGTTAAAGCTTAGTCTCATAATCTTCTTCTGAGTTGATCTCATCTTTGAGGGATGCAAAGTTGGCTTGGTCTCAGCCGAACCGTTAGATCCACTTAGACTTAACGATGGCACTCTGACCTCACACATACCGCACTCAAACCACCGACTCTGAAAGACAAATGTCCTAATTTTAAAATAACCATCAGCGGTGGACAGTAAAGAAGTAAATGTAATTCGTTACTGTATTTCTGTTCTTTACTGAAGTGTTTCCATTTGTGGAACTTCACTACATTTTAAAGTCAAATCTTTTACATTTTACTTGACTACATTTTGTGAAATCAGTCGTTCCTTTTTATTTAAAAACGTAACCGGTGAAACACGCAGCGAGTCTTCAATCAGGATCGAGCGCACGCTCTGTTTTACACGTGTCCTGATCGGCGCTCGGTGCATCTACTGATCACCAACATACAGTTCAGCATCAGTTCAACATCAAGCAGAACATTTAGAGAGGAATAAATGATGAAGAAACTCCAGACTCAAACTCACCACCACACACGTGACCTCGTTTACACCATTTTTTTTAAGTAGTTAAAAAGAAGTTTTCGTGCTCATGATGATTGTAACAGAAATCAATCAGTGTTTGAGTCATTAATATCATTCTATTAATAGATCAGTGTGCTGAGAGTCACATTCGAGTCTTTACACATAAACTGAGGTGATTAAGTAAAGAATCCTGTGATGAAAATGATAATAGGAACATTATAGTTATAATAAATCACTACTTGCATTTAAAAGAAAATACATTTGTACTTTTACTCAAGTTTAAAGAGACACTTTTACTTTCACTGAGTGATATTTTACTGAGTGAATCTCTACTTTAACTCAAATGCATGGTTTATGTAACTTAGTTTATGTAATTTGAAAGTTTCAACATCACTGTCATTAGGTAACTTGACAAAATCCATGTCTGAATCATGATACAGTAGGTCTGAAAGTCTGAGGAAGACACCACAACCTTTTTGAACATTTCCTGTTTGCCTTTGACTTACTTCCTGTATAGTTACTCATTTGCTCATGCCCTAACCCCAGCTCTACCTTCTACAAACCCACTGATTCTTGTCTAGAGTCTTTTATTGTTCATGCTTATTGTAAGGCTTGTGGTTGTCTGAGTTGTACTTGATCATTAGTGGGTCACATGATCGTAATATCTTTATAGCTGCACCAAAAATGGACTTAAATTCTTTTTGACATCAGCTGTATTTTGTCGTTCAGAAATGTATCCGTGGTCAATACATGCGTCCTTTCGGTTCAAAGGTTAAAAACCTCGTTTCATACCAAATCAATCCACCCATTGAACCTATGCGAATCCAGATAAACTACATTCTCCTCCATTTATTTCTCCTCCATTTATTTCTCTACAAGTAGTTCTTCCACTCTCACACCAAGTGCAATGCAAGTAGTTGTTTGTAGGAGCCAGTACCAGGAAGGATTGAAAAGATCCGTGCAAACCAGAAAACTAGAAAAAAAAAAAAAAAAAAAAAAAAACAGAAGGATCTATCCGCTAATCCCCATGACCTGCCAATCTCTTTCTTCAAACATCTGCCTCACAAGGTCTAAGCTTTCTATCACAGACTATGCCAAAGCCGTGGCTTGGATAAACATGTCATGTACATTTCAACATGTGTCAGATGCACATTATTTCCTGAGAACTGATGGGATGTAATGAAGAAAGGATACATTCTGTGACGTTTTCCACTTTTTGCACTCATCAAACTTTAAACTCGACTCTTTATTATACAGATAAAAGGAATAAAAAAACCCCAAATGAATTAATGAATGAATAAATTAATAATAGTAGCTTTTTAACTCAATCCAGTAAAAGGCCATTGCATAACCCAAGCCATGTGGTTCACGTCTGTTTGTCTCCAAAGTCACTGTTTGCTGTACCCAATCAGCCTGTAATGCATTAGTCACGTATTAGCCGATTTCACAGCTGTGTAAGAGCGCTACAAAAACAAGCTAAAGTGGCTGCTCTTTCCATTTCCAAGCCGACAATGAAAAATAGGATCAAATCATGAGCGTAATAAAAAAAATGAAACAAATAAAGTGTTTCTCTGCAGGATTGATGTGGAAGTTACATCACTAGAAGGCATCACAGTTTTTTTTCAGTTGCTTTGGAGCGCTGCTCGAATCATCTTTGATATTTGTAAAGCAGTAAATGCATTTCTCGAAACAATGTGTACAAACAGCACAATACATTCAATTTCTTACAAAAGCCTGCACTTTTCTCAAAATCCTCAGTTGATCTCTCAAAAGTAAATATTTTTGTTAATGAACAACTCAATTACTATCAGAAGTCCTTTTGTCATTGTTCACAAACAAGATCGTCAAAATGTTGCTGCACGTGATGCTGCACAGTTTCAGGATTTGCTGATATAAACTACAGTTTGGGTTACAGTGATTGAAATTGCACAAGTTGAATTTCTTCTGTTGGCATTTATGAATTTCGAATGTATGAAACCATGAATTTATGAATGTAGGAAACAGCAGACACTCGTACACAATCAATTCAATTAATGTACCAAAACTTTCGCAATTTGTTGAAAGCGACGAGAAGTTGTTTTTATGATGTGCACAAGTGACGACATGATGTAGTGGTTGAACAAGTAGTTTTAGGAATTTCATTTCTAACCTATGAAACGATCCGAAGCAACTAAGAGAAACCGTAAATGTAAAAAGTCATATTGTTGGATGTCCCCTCTTATTTAGCCAATCACGCGACACGGTGGTGCAAATTAGAAATCACTCGTGTCGACTTCTCTAGAAATGTGTATACAAGGTTTTATTTGATCTGTTTAAAGTACCTGGTGATCATGGTGAAGAAGCTCACTTAAATATTTCCTCTTATTTAACCAACTTTGATCAATCAATCGACAGTAACTGCACGAGGGTCCAAATCACTTAGTATAATGGAAATATACGGTACATCACATCAACAAACTTGAAAGGTTTCTCCATTTAAAGAAGCTCCCAAATAATAGACTCCTTACTAGAAGAAGGACTGATTCTGGCCTTGTTTAGAACTTAAGGCTCCTAATATTTTGCTTTCACTTGAAAAAACCTAAACTGTGCATGGATTTAGCAATTCCATAAATCATTTGTGTGCACAAAGGATTCATAATATTAGATGATGTCTGGACCAGCATTTACAAAAAGCCCATGAACTAGCTCTGTGCTCTGATCCTGATGTCTGATATAACTTTCAATCCTAACTACTTTCAGGGAAAAAGGCAGAAAGTTGGTTCTGACTCAGTAAAGACAAGGTGCTGAATCTCTTTGCCAAACTGTCATAAAAAAAAGATGAGGCTATTGATAACGTTGCTTTCTACAGAGGCCTCCTGTTGTGGGGTAAGTTTATGTAAGGGGTATATGAGGAAGGAAGATGGGGTGGAGAAGGTCAGATTATCAGAATACCTGTCATGGCTTTATCCCTAATGTGTCAGGATGTAAAGGGGCATCACGGGGGGTAGATGGAAGACGGTGTATACATTTCATATTGCTTTCACATCAAGGAAAAAGAGAATCAAGCACATCTACTACTATATTATTGCAGAATATATTATTGCAAGAGTTCAGAGTGTTGAGTAAGTTCAGGGCATCCAAATGGAAAGAAAGAAACAAAAAACATTTGTTCTACGTGTACATAAGGTTCCTGCGGTGCTACTGCTCTGTCCTTTAGATCCGATTTCTATAAATGCTGGAAATCCAGGGCAATTCATAGCCTTCAGTGTGCACTAGAACAGATCTAGAGCTTGCACCAGGATCATGTGTTAAATGGTGAGAGTGATTGGTGAAAGAGTGATAGGATGTTGGGGACATGTGGAAATATTGAAAAGTGATCCAGAATTTGGGATCTATTATTTTTTTTTTTTAATAAAAGTTTATTTATTTTTCTATATTTTTTAGAAATCTGGAATGATTGCTTTGAACGAGGTGTCAGAGGGAATCTGGATCGTTTCAGCTCTTTACACTCTCACTCTGAGGAAGTGTAGGTAGATATCAGATCAGTAGAGCATTTCTGCTCAGATCCCTCTGCTCGTTATTTGGCTCGGCTGAATTTGATCCTCGAAAGTCGCATCATCTTTTGTCCAGAGTTCCCCGAATAAATGATTCCAATTAATGAAATACAGTCAAGAAAACAAAGACTGGGATGAAATGGTTGTGGTGTTAATTAGGGGGTGGATTCTGGATTTTGATTGGTCAGGAGGCGACCCGTTTTATATAAAAGCAGCTCGAGCAACTGTTTACAGCTGCAATAAAGTAAACGAGAACTAAACTCGTCTAAGGGATGTTTTTACAACATTAAGCATATTTATACTTTTATTAATTACATTTTAATTATAAAACAAAAATGTTTGTAAATTGTTGTATAAGTGGAATGAAGTATTTTGAAGTAATTTGGCTTTTTTGTTGATTCTTGTTTTTGTTTTTTTGTAGAAGCATAGCTGGCATGTCTGGAAATGTAGATAGAAACAAACAAACAAACAAACAAACAAACAAATTCATAAATGAATACATTCATAATCTCTAAAAATGTAAAATGTAAGGAATAATAACAAAAAAAATAATTATATTTTAAAATGAAAAATTAATAAATACATTTCCTACTTTAAAAAAAAAATTATTATTATAACATTATCCTTGAAAACATTCCACATCTGATCATTCCTTACTTTATCTTTAGTAAAGAAGAGGAAAAAAAATTAATATAAAATAATGATAATAATAAAATATTAATAAATGAAACAATATAAAAGTGCATCTCTTTTTTGCTCAAATAAAAATCTTTAGTACCTCAGTGTCCTCGTATCTACACGGCAGCATGCAGATGTCTATACACTATATTTGCACTATGTACAAAACCAAGCCCCATATTGTCTCTTTACTTATTGTCTTCTCTCCGTCCGTGTCCTCCTGTGTGTCTTCCTCGGCCCATGCTGAAGTGTTGCGCTGGATGATCTCAACGAGCTGGATGTTGAGGTGAGGACGAGGTTCTTCAGCGCTGGAGGTTTGTATGAATTTGAACCAACTCATAACCAGCGCATCCATCAGCAGCTCTTCAGATTGTCAGTTTCAAGAACTTTGTATTCATTCAGTCCTTTTTCAGGTTTGAAGTCCTGCGCGTGTGCTTCATGTTTGCGATCAAGCACACGTTCAGTTTTCTTTTCTTCTTTTTTCAATGCTGCCTGATCTGCAATCAATATAACGTGTGTGTGTGTGTGTGTGTGTGTGTGTGTGTGTGTGTGTGTGTGTGTGTGTGTGTGTGTGTGTGTGTGTGTGTGTTTATTGTGAATTTAGATTTTTCATGGCTAATGCAATATTCTGAGTAAAAATGTGTTGCTTATAGTATTTAAATAAAATTAAAAATTTAATTGCCCTAAAAAAAAATATTTGTTGCTTTTCAACAGATCAGGCAGCATCACGTTTACCTGATCCACATCCTCTACCTAATTTGCATTGTAAAAGAATCGAGCAAAGGATTGCAGAACGGGAAGCAATAGCTCCAAAACTGAAAGCTTGGAAAGGTTCTTCAGATCTGTAGAGTTCCTATAGTGAATGAGCAGAAGGTCAGGAAGAGATGAGCATGATGTCCAGCATAAATGGTCACATTCTGGTCCATTCCTGATTACAGTACCAAATTCGAGGCAGGATGAAGAAGAAGGAGAAAGAACTCAAGTATTAATAAAAATTGTATCATGTTTTGGGGTTGTTGGAGAATTGGATCAAGATGATTCTGCTTTCCTGTGTGCATACTTTCTTCTTCCTTCGAGAAATTTGGACTATATATCCATCGTAATCAGTATCATGATCCATGAGATCTCAAGCAAAAAGTCCAAATTTCAGTGTATATAAGGAAAATGTAAAACGGATTTCCAAAAATATATATTTTAGATTTAATCCAAATGATCTATATGAACTCTTCTCGTCATGATCCATGCTTGTGTTTTTTTTTTTTATATATATATATTTATATAGATGCTGTATATATTAAAGAAAAACTCTTTATGAAAAAAAATTCTTATAATTATTATACTGGCGTATGAGTGACATCATGAGGGACGCCTCTACTGGAAGACAGTCGTGCTAATTACAATAACATGCTGTTTTTTCGACCCAAAGAGAAACTATGACCTCCAGCATCTCCAACTTCCTCCATTGATAGAAAACGAAGCTGTAGATGTGATAGAGGAGCAAAGCCTGGAGGTAGAACAAGGCATCAAAGAGTAGAGCCGTAGGTGAAGGAAGTGAAAGAGGAGCATCTACACGAGGGCAGTTGTGCTTTTTCGGAAAGCCCTGGGCCACAAGTCTCACCGCTCGGGTTGCCATGATATCTGCAACAGAAGAGGGAAAGATGGGAAGATGAGCTTCCAGGAAGACACACACAAACAAAAACATGACTCAGTCCAGCATTCATCAGAAAACCTTTCCATCAAGACCTGGTTGTATGTGAGGGGACTTTCTTGGGTGTGTTTTAATAAGACCCGGTGAGACTGAAGACTGACTCATCTGATTATGAGGGTGGTTTTTCTGAGATGACCACCAAAGTGGTTGCCTACACCATGATACAGAGTCACAGAAGCTCTCTCTTTTTAACTCTACATCTACACTACTGGAGAACAAGGACCGTGCCTTTGTGCCTGAATCATCTCGCAAAAAACACTTCCTTCACACCTTCTTCATCAAGAGATTGCTGACTCACTTTTTGCTCTCTAAAAGGTCTCATGTAAATAAAGATTTACAGTTGCAACCCTAAACCTCAACCCAACCTGAAGTGTAACATCTTCCCAGAAGTGTGGGATGTGGAATCAAGTATCTAGTAGGCTTCTTTTATGATTTTTTCCATATACAGAAAAGTAAACATACAGTTATACAAAACTTTGTTCCCCCATGAAACATGAAACAACAAGATGTTGGACTTTTGAAGATGGTCATGGGTTCAAATTCCATCAAATCCCATCAAGGCCCTTAATCCTTAATTGCGCATCTGTATAAATAGGATAATAGTGAGTCACTCTGAAAAAGTGCATCTGACAAATGACATAAATGTAGATGTGTGTAACAGTACACAAAACTCAGGGTTCGGTATTGAGCTCCGTTCGTTTCAGTTTCAGAACATTTTGGGGAGAAGAAATGCAAACCATAAAATCGCTTGTCGGTTTTTATTAACGCATTTTATTATTAAAAAGATTTGTGAACATTGACGGTTGAAAACATTCTAAATAAAATGCCTGCTTGGTTAAATAAAATAAAAAATTCTATTTTATAATATTTTATAAAAAAAATAAAATATATAAAAGTAAAATAGAATAAATCGAATGAATGAACTTTATTATAGGAATTAAATTATGTAATTATTTAAATTGGCACAAATTCGATTAAATACAATGAAATAAATGTAAAACTTTCATTACATTTTTTGCATTTGTTAGACCTCATTTGGGTAATACAGATGTGTATATAAGTGTGTGTGTGTGTGTGTGTGTGTGTGTGTGTGTGTGTGTGTGTGTGTGTGTGTGTGTGTGTGTGTGTGTGTGTGTGTGTGTGTTACATTTAATATAAAATGTTCTAAACATATGATCTACGTAACTGTTTTTCTTATTTCAGCATATTTTAACAAACGTCTTCATTCCTTCCATCCTTCATTCATTCACTCCCTCGATATGTGGAATTGTCAGGATTTTCTCCTTTTAAGAGAAATTCTTGAAGCTGGACATAAAAGTTAAATAATCCATATCGCTAGTGTTGGCGATGGCAGGAAGTGGCAGCGATTTCGTGCATCTTTTTTTTTACATCGTGCTACAAATCGTATTTCCAGCAGCCACAGTGACACTGCGCTAACTCTACTTTCTTTTTTATACTCCTGTTATTGTTGTGTATATTTTCACGTTTAATAACAAAAGAAAAAAAACAGTGACGCTACACAAATGTGCTAAACAAACTTGCTGTCTGTCCCTTTGTGAGGGAACTCAGATTGTAACCGCATGTTTGCACCAAACCGAAAACCGTGTACTGAAACGGTTTCATACAGATACGTGCATCTGTTTATTCTTATGGTCAGGTGTCCACTAACATTTAGCAAACTGAAACCAGTGTTTTTTTCTTGCTATAATGTTTGAAACTGCTTTGTGTTTTAATGGCAGCACACTTGCTGAATGGAAGTGGATGCTGCCCATTTATCCGCGTCCACCTGCTCCGGGTCATGAAATCAAAACTTCTGCTAGCGATCGATAAACGGTTAAGTGACGGTAGATGCTTCAGGTTTCACCATCACCATAGCAGTGAAAATGTAAGTGAGTATTTTTTGTAGGCTTTTTTTTCTTTATCTGACAAAACAGAAGAAAAAGATGAAGGTGGTCTGTTAGTCATACAGTAAATGAAGTTTCTGGCAACACGCCTTGAAAGTTGATCACCGTTTACAAGTGCTTTAGACTCTTTCTGTCACGCTTTTTATTCCTCAATCCAAAGAGAGGTTTCATCCAGTTTGTTCCTCGGGTTCTCCTGGGTGGTCCATTACACAGCAACCGCTTACTTCTGCCTGCCATGTCCACTTATTTCTACTGGAGGAAAACGAGTTTGCTGCTCAGTTAACAAAAATTATTTTGAATCAATCAAACAGCTACCACACACACACACACACACACACACACACACACACACACACACACAAACCTCGCACAGGCCTGCTAATATCCCCGTGTCTCATTAAAACAGCTCTGTAATACAATGTGGTTTCTGCCATATGTGTCTAATACATCAGCTGCCCCTGTTGATGCTGAACACCCCGGGGGTCCTGTAACTGCCTGCACACGGTTCTGACTTACAAAAAGAACAATACAATTTAAAGAATTTATCAATCGAGGTGGAATTAAGGAGCTCGGTGGATCTCAGTGGTTTGTAGAAGAATGTTATTTTTTAAAAGTCAGAACATTTATATGTAAAGTGTACACAAAGTTCTCCAAAGTGAAGCCGCAACATCACAGAAATAAACTTCCTGTAATGTTCTTAAAACCAATAATTGTATGTTTGGTGATGTCATTAGAAAAACTACATTGAAAAAATATAATAAAATCTACAGGATTTCTACTCTATTTATGCCACACATAAACATGTGTGATGTTCTTGAAGTTACACAACAACTGCTTACTGGATGATTTCTCAGATTCAAACATCAGGACAGTGGATGAGTTACTGTGATTAGGTTTTCTATTATAATGATGTTGACGAGAGAAAATGATGTATTTACTCCAATCAAACCTCAATTTTGTACAAAAATTTGTATGCATGGATGGATGGATTTATGGATTGATGGATTGATGAATGAATGAATGAATGGAAAGATAGAGAGATAAATGAGTGGATGGATAGATAGGTGGATGGATGAATGGATTGATGGATGGATGGATGGATGGATGGATGGATGGATGGATGGATGGATGGATGGATGGATGGATCAGTAGATGAATAAATGTATGAAAATATAGATGAATGAGTGGATGAATAAATGGATTGGATGGATGGATAGATGGATGGATGGATGGATGGATGGATGGATGGATGGATGGATGGATGGATGGATACAGCTGTGGCCGAACTGCATGTTAGAGCTCATTTAAACCACATGATCCCGGAGGAGAACACGCTGAGGTCCGAGCAGCGAGTGAAATCCCAGTCTGTCACACTGGAACAAAATGGAATTCCAGTTGGTTGCTGCAGGTCTTTTATACAAACATCAGCATTTAATCAAAAATGTCCCACATCAGAAATTGTTTGTCGGCTGTATTCGATCTGACGAATTTTGAATGACCTTCTATAGAGCTCTAAACCCCACTGAACCGGTTTGGGGTGAACGCTGACTGCACCCCAGGTCTTCTCACCTCACCCACACCTCTATCTGATGAGTGGAAGTTATTTTACCAGCTAATGGAAACTAAATGTGGAGTGAGATGTTCAAAAAGAAGTCCATATATACCAATCTCAAGTGTCCACAACTTTTGATTAAACCGACATAAATTAGCGATTTAATCTCAAGAGAACAATCTATCTATCTATCTATCTATCTATCTATCTATCTATCTATCTATCTATCTATCTATCTATCTATCTATCTATCTATCTATCTATCTATCT